>NC_088861.1:45391543-45991543 GCF_963853765.1 Magallana gigas
CCTAAATATATTGGTCGAATTAATATACTTTGATTTTGCTTATTATATACAGTTCTGATTTTAAAATGCCAGTTTAACATACAGTTTCATTTGTAATCTTAAATCTTATGATTCTTAATTGAGATAATCAACTGACTTAGACTTAATTGTTTTTAAAGAACTGACTTGTTTATTGAATACTTAGTGATAACCCTTAACATGTATATCCCTTAATTAACCAACGATATTGGTTAATGGGATCCTAAATATCCTAAATATCTTAAGTCTTGTGTGTTTGGTCCTGTTTAAATCAGTAGTGGAGGACTTGCAATTATTTTGGTCAGGTCGACCATAAGTTGCTGTAGTATCGTCATTTTTCTTAGCGAAATATTTACCTATTTTGCAATTTCTGTATTGCACATGCCAGTTACGTTAGTCGATGCATTGGTATTTTTAATGTAAGTTTGGATGCTAATCAAATATAGAATGTTATTTCATATACGAATAACAAATATCAATCACAAATGTGTCAATTGTGTAAACATGTGCATATATTCAAGCAGAATCCAACTCCGATGCATAACAATGCTTTCCAAAAAAAATCAAAAGCGCAATAAGTCATTTTACAGGTTCGCAGAACACTTAACATGCTATTTGCGGATGATATTACGCTGATGTCTGTACAAGAGATATATATCATTTAATTGTGCACTGCGATTTTTTAGGAAAACAAATTTACCGTCTTGATGAATAACTTACATAGTAAATGACACACACACACACACACACACACACACACACACACACACACACACACACACACACACACACAATAATTAAATCGACTCTTGTGAATAAAACAAATATTGATCATACAGTGATGTTCAGTGTAATGTAGTAACTCTTATTATTTAAGGTGACCCAGAGACTGACTACATAAAAAAACCATTCCTCTCGCGATTTAAGAACTGGAGAGATTGGCCTTGCTTTGGCCACTATGTGCGAGGGATTTGTATATTCGGGATTGGAGATCTTCCTCTTTTGGCAAGGAGACCAGAATTTTTCGCCAACAAGTTTTTCCTAGAAAACCAAACTTTTCCATTACAATGCATGGAGGAACTCCTCTTTAATCGGACGAGAGATGAATACTTACATCAACTGGACTTTGCCACTGATTATTATAAAAACTTGGAGTTTATAAAGAACGTTATATAAGAGATATGTCATTTGTTTTACGTAATGATAACCTTTTTTTATTTATATTTTTTACGATTTCCTTTTCTAATAAATTAAAGTTGCCTTCATTGCAACAACATTTGTTATGTAAATCATTATACGAGGAGATAGTATAAGAAATGCAATAGGAAAAAAATGAATTAAAAGTGTTGAAGTCTTAGAAGATGATACATTGTACTGTGCATGTTAGATTTATAATGATGAGAATGTTCTATTCTAACGAAAGAAATTATACAGTAATTTAATTTTGACAATTATACTGTAATTTAGTTTTGAAACATCATGAGTAAAAGGAAGTTTTTAAAAATGTGATTCAGTTTTGCAAGGAATCAGTCTGTTTTGCAGGAAATCAGTCAGTTTTCCAGGGAATGCAGTGCAGGGCATATAAGTATTGATAACTAATAATAAATCTTAATAAATCTTGTAATTGACTTTGATTTGACATTTTATAACTAATTTTTAAAAAATGTGAGACTAAATATGAGAGAGAGAGAGAGAGAGAGAGAGAGAGAGAGAGAGAGAGAGAAAGTTTTGTCTCCTGTGTATCTTTTTTGATTACATGTATTTCGTACGAAAGATTTTATGTATGACTTGTCTGTTTATTGTTGAATACTGCGCCATTTTCACCACGGCTAGATTGCAGTAGTTTTTGTAAGCCTTGGATTCGACAGTGTAAGTGCTTTGACTTTTATAATCATGCATATTTAATCTTGTAGTGATATGATTAACATCTGTCTTTAATGTCAACTATGCTTAATTTTGCATATTCTTGTTATCGATGGATTTTAGTTTACCATGTGCTTCAAGTATGGTGCGTCATTTTGTCAACAACTCTACATATTGAACTTGATAATTACATATATAGTGTCAATTTGATAACGTCAATTGATTACTTTTTTACTCATTATTTTCTTGTCAATTATGATCCAGTTTACATTAATATATGGTGCCTTATTAGGGCCCCGCAAGGATTTGCGGGTGCCCTATAGTAATCACTCTGTCCGTCCGTCCTTCTGTCTGTCCGTCTGTCACTCTTCCGTCCACAAATTTTCTGTTTTTTTCTAGTAACTTTTTTATGGTTGCCCAATCAATTTCAAATTTGGTATGGTAGTTCAAAAGGCAGAAATACATATTTTGATGCTAAGTTTGGTTCTCTATGTCTTCTGGTTGGAGCTGGGGTGGTGGGGTAGATTCCTTAACTATGCATAAGAATGAATGGGCAAAGAGAGATAACTGCTGAGAATGTTACCATTGTATCCTTGGAAGGCTGTGCAATATTTGTCCTTTGGGATTAATTAACCTTCCACAGGAAGAAAATCCTAAGCTTTATCTTTATCTGTCACATTGAGAATAATTACTGCACTGCCTGTGTCTGCAAATGAACTTTGTTTTGAAGTTAAGGTCAATTTTGAATGATGTGTAGTATTGTGTACATTCTTTGAAATATGGATTTAAAATATAAAATTCATACTTTATTTTGGTTAAAATACCGTACACAATGATTTATGATAATTTTATTGAATTCTTAAATCAAGATATATATTAAAATATCCTATTTTCACTATTTTATTTTTTAATTATTTTTTTTTTCTGCCTTATTAATAATGCTGTTAATTTTTACAGGTAATCAGATAATAACACCATTCTGTCATTTCTGAAAAAAAAAATCTTATTGTAAATTTAGAAAAAAAGGACGAGAGAGCAGAACAATTAATCCCCTGGGATTAATTATCTTGCCTGCTGCAGCAAATTTAGAGGCTTATCTCTATCTGTCATATGAAGATTAATGAACACCTTTGTCTGCAACTGATGTTTGTTTTGAAGTTGAGGTCAACCCTGGGTGATACAATGTATTTGCATTCACTGAGGGCTTGCATTTTATAAAACACCTGTTTAAATCTTTTTTAAATACACATTTAATTTAGTTTTTGGGAGTTGATTTTAATCAACTCTCCTATGCAATTACTCGGGCAAAACGAAAGTGAAACAGTGTTTGGACCTACGCACAAATCAAGCACAAAAACCGCTGACTACACTTAGTTCTTGAAAATAATTGATAAATTTGATGCTTTGTATTCTGAAGCATTGTTTTTCAGGAAAACATATTTATAAATACCATGAAAATAATAAAGATTTTAAATTGTAAAAACAGTTTAGATATTTTTTAAAGTCGTATGTATTTCTACGCTAGAGTTCAATGTAGTCTCGTTCAACCAGACGCTTGGCTGTCTCCGTTAATATCCGACAAAACAGAGTCTCTCTTGCTTGTCAGAGATAAACGGAGACAGTCGAGCGTTTGGTTGAACAAGACAAGAGTTCAATCTTGCCTGGATACATACAATTTCTCAGAAATATTTCGATTACTGATACTACTTGGCATGCAAAATCACATATTGTTGATTGGGAATAAATGATAATCGATAAAATCAACTCCTGTCAGTACTTCAGTACTTTGACTTTTATAAGACATGAGGTTATCCCTGTTTTATGAAGATACAATGTTATTATTTAGAGTTTTTGGACATTCAGGAATTATCTTGAAATTTTAAAAATACAGTTGTTATTTATAATTTTCATTTTTGTTTTTTTACTACCTTATATATATTGCAGTTCTTTACATCTTATGCCGGGCATTTATTTTTCATCATTGTTAATATAAAGAGGATGGAATTCAATTTTTTTTTCACTTCTCTATATTAATTGTCATAGCGGGGCCCTTCCTGACTGGTCAGTTTTCTAGTTCATTCTGTGTGTAAGATTTGATGAATTGTTTTTCTAGGGAAGGCAATACATGTCATTTATGTTTGTATGCTTTTTACCGCATCGCGTTGATCTGTCTGCTGAATAAACTGTTTTCCTGAAAACTGACTTCTATTTGGGACAGAGCACACACAGAGAGAGAGAGAGAGAGAGAGATTTTGCGCGTGTTGATTCTAATGACATTGGAGTTTTTTTCTGTTGTCACAAAACTATTAATACACAGCTTTATATAACATATTGTTCGGATAATCCTTTAGTCTACCCTGATACATATCACCTAAACCGAAGAATGTTTGATTGTCTTGATTAGGTAAAATTGTTTCAATTTAGTTAAAAGATGTTCAAATAAAGACCATCCCTAAATGTTTTAATACGTATATACAAATAAACTTTACCTATAGCAGAATAATTAAATTAATTTAGATATATTATTTCACACTAGGTTAACATCAAAATTAGATGAACAATTATATGCCTATTACGATTCGAATTTGGGCATTTGTTTGTCTTGTGACTCATTCTAGAATGTATTACAAATTTGCACAAATGAGTTGTTGTATCGACTCGTGAACCATCTACTTAACGTACTAAAGAATGAGGTAATGACACAACTAGATATCACATGCATATCGTCAAGTACTCATCATAGAGCTGTTTTTTCTCCATTTTCTGAAAACAGTGACACCTCCGTCATTAATATCACATGTATTTTAGTTTCACTTCAAAGTAGAAGTTTAGCAAAATTAATCATAAACATAAGGGTAATGCATTTTTTAAATTTAATAAATTTTAGACTGTCATCATGTTGTCTTAACATATATACGAGTATTACTGTATTTATTTTCATAAATATTTTTAATAGGATTTATATTTTTCAGTTATGTATTATGTTGAAATTGTTTAAGAGGTTAAAAACCAGAAAGCAACCAAAATAAAAGAAACAATAAAGATAAAATCAGATACCATCAAATGTTCATATAATGATAAGGAGACGTATAAATGGCAAGTGACAATGTGGCGTCAATATGACAAGGTGGCGTCTAAATGATAAAGTAGAGTCTACATGACATAATGGCGCCAGTATACGACGTAGACTTCTCTATGACAATATGGCGACTTCATGAAAATATGGTGTCTACATAAAGAGGCGCCATGTACATGACAAAGTATAGTCTACATGATACATTTGCGTCTATCTACAACAAATTGGCTTCTTATTGACAATGTGGCGGCTTTATAAAAAATTGCGTCCATATAAAACGAGGTGGTGTCTTAATGACGAGGTGGCGTCTACATGACAAGGCGGCATCTACATGACAAGCGTTTTACTGACAAGGTGGGTTTTATCTGACAAGGCGTAATCTACAAAACAAAGTGCCGTCTGCATAGAGCATAGAGCATAATATGCTAGACAAAGTTTTCTTTTTGATATACATGAAACAAGTGGATTATTTTTCGACATAGACTAACTTGTATCATTTATTATACACCTTTTATATCTTATCCTAAAATGCTTTTTTTTAATACAAAACTATAAAATGCATTGCTACTTTATTTGGAATTGCAATTAAATGAATGTGTAAAACGTTAATGGATCAATTTAACTGAAACGATATGACACCTGTTGAACATGATCTATTCCAAGGGTAAATAGTTTCGATCGGTTTAAAGGAGAGTTATTGTGAAATGTGGTGCGACAATATACGAGGAAAAGGTAATGCAATAAGCTTTTCTTTGAACCAGTGTTTAACAAACTTAGCGACATGGGCAGTACTAGTACATGTATCTAGAGATACGGTTTGTTAATCAGGACGGAGTAAAATTTACATTTGCGCAGCAATTGTTTCCATCTTTTGACAGAGCCTAGTGTAAGAGCGTCTATGTTACATAATTTACAATTAAATCCCGTGATTGTAAAACGGATCATGAAATGTCAATGAGGTAAAGTTGATGTATCCGTTCTTATTTTATATACAGAACCTGCACAATGATGTAAGGATGCGATTAACAATAACCAGTAAAAACCTGTATCATCCGGGTTTATTTAGACAGCGTGATAAATTATGGATAAAGTATGGTTCGATGGCTTCAGAACAAATATAATTTATAACTCATATGTTTTAATAGGAGCGGAAAACCATAACTATTTTAAAATCTTGGTGGAAAATAGGGGTGGGGGGGGGGGGTAGTAATACTGAACTCAGTTTAACGGTTTTATCAGCTAGGACCAAAGTTATTTTTTATTTTGTATAATACAGTTTGGATATGTAAATACTTTTTATGAAGTGTAAGATCATGTCTCTTTGGTACAATTTAATTTTTCCCAACGTTTGCCAAAAAAAAAAGGAAAGAAAAGAAAAACCATATCCTTAAATATGAGGGTATACATGTGAACTTGAAATAAAAGATACAACAAGTCCGAGTCATCTGTTTCATAAGTAGATGTTTTATTAGAAAAAAACATTAATGGTAACCTAACAACAAAACTTAATGATTTCAATTTTTCTAAAGTCAATTTTCCTCACGTGTGTAGCAATATTCCTTCATACCTTCATATGGAGTTTTTGTCTCTCAGTTGATTCGATACGCAAGGACATGCATTACGTATGAATAACTTTTAAAACGAGGCAAGCAACTGACAAACAAATTGATAAAATAAAATTATCAATAGTTGTGATTGAAGTCATCATTTCGTATATTCTACGGTCGATACAATGTCCTTGTAATCAAATTCAATCTGCTGCTAGGCCGAATGCTGACTGACGTTTTTCATACTTATTATTAGGCCATTATAAATCATCGATTTGTCTATGAACGTTTCCAGTATGACCGGTCAGCAGAGATTGCTCCCTCCTCCATGGCACCTGATCTCGTCTCAATTTTTTTTAAGAGGTCCGTGTTTGCTCTGCTATTGTTTTGTATCTTTCCTTTGGACCTTGATTTTGGAACATTGTTCGTTATGACCACATTTCATGTTTAAGAAAGTACTAAACCAGAAGTAGCTATTTAATTTTGATAAACCAAGGTTGTTTTTTTGTTAAAAAAATACATTACTTCGAATAAATGTTTAGTAAAAGTTTTATGTAAACAATATATTTTTTGAGAAATTTCCAAAAATATGAATTTTTGCTAATTATTTTGAAGGTTGAATGAAGAATACATGATTTTTTTAAAACATTTTCTGTAAAAAATCAATAAGATTTTTTATAATAAGTCTTTTTTAATAAGACTATCAGTAGATTTTTTAAATCATAACCTAACATGATGTATTTGTTTGCATAAATAAATATATTATGAGATCATGCTTCATTGTCTTAACATTTTGATGTTAACTTTTTAGACCAATTGTGAGCTGAAGTTTACTGTAGGAAAATGAACGCGCAGAGATAAATATGTTGGCCTTTTTAGTAAGTTTATAAGTTGTTTGAACTGTTCAAATTGAAAAAAAAGGATTGCTTTGACACAAATGTCAAATAAAGGCTGGGTCTACCTTAAAAACTTGAGAGGGAAACTACATATACATGAAGGCGTTGTTTTGTTTTAAGTGTGTATAATATGCAAACTTTCTTATGTTTATTACTTGTAACACGTGTTTTGTGTCTCATGGTTTCCCCCCCACGTCCTCAAATAAAATGAAATCATTATGTACTTTCGATGTCAGAACAGTCAATCATTAATCACTTATGGTTTAGTTTTTAATGATATATATAAAGACAAGAATATCCTACCAATACCAGTGACTGTTACTTGTGATAATATTGGAAAGATCTTAAAACTTCTGGAAGAAAAATATCATCGTAAATTCTAAATCAAGGTACGATCATTGTAAATATATAGATTGCTTTTGTGTGCATGTCAATTTCTATGAATCCTTTTATAAGAACGGCTTTATTGATTTGTATCAAAATAACAATACTAAATTGTACGTTCAAATACCATATGATACCTTTACAACATTGAATCTTGAATTCAATTCTACCAATTTTCTTATTCATGAAACGACAAAGGCAGATAGAAAAGGCAAATAGAATTGCTATTTTATGGCAAATTACTTCTTGTATACATAATAATTATATAATTCGCGTTAGATATTGGTACTACTATTAAACGGTAAATGTCACAATGCTACCAACCGGTATCTTTAATGATCAAAATTAGAGACAAAATATGTTCCTCCATTTATTGTTTGCTTTGAAACATGCATATATTATTGGGATCATTCTGCTTCTTGTTTCATTTATGACCACAGTTTCGTTTTTTTAATTGAAAAAAAAAACCGTATTGTCATAGTACATGCGAATCTCAGAAACGAAACATAATCTATATCAAACAAAGCGGGATCTCATACAAACATATTGGATCCTTTGATATATATGTTCCTTTGCAAAATTTAATGCTTGGACGATTTTATGGCATTAACCTTTTTACTGATTTTTAGGAGCTTCAAATCATATTTTTTATATCGATTTCCCGATTAGGACGTCATTGCAATTCACTTTCAGAAAATTGTTTGATAGATGGTATCCACTTCAAATTTCAACAAACATGTGATAAAGTGTCATAGATGTATACTACAAATAATTTTCATAAAAAAACATACGCTTATTCTTTAATGAATAATTACTATTTTTATTTATTAAAAATTAAGCTGACGTTACATCTATCACTCACAAATCGAAATATATCTATCACTTAAGAATTGTAAAGTAAAATTTGAAGAATATAAACCTTAAGGTAGCTCGCGGGTCTACTGTTTGTGAGACAACCTACCCTGAAAAATTCTCTGTTGTATCAGTTGGTTTCAAAGGTTTATTCCTGATTATTTTAATTAGATTCGTCAGCCTAAATATCATGGTATCGTATCATACCAATGTCAATTAACAGAAGTGAAGCCATTTCAATGTAATATATAAGGAATAAGGAATCATTCTTTGAGTATCATGAGGTGATAATTTTGGTCGGGGAGTGATCAAATCCAATAAAGCCCAAAGGGCTATGATATATTTGATCACGCCCCGACCAAAATAATCACCTCATAATATTCAAAGAATGATTTCTTATAACTTGTATTTATATAATTTAAACCATCGTACGATTAAAGATTTAAATGTAAATAAGCAAACCCAGCTGATGCCTTAATTTGGCTTCATTTAAAGTTTTATAGTACAAAATTGATACGTAGTGTTATCACAGGTTAAGACAATAAAAATGTAAATATTTAGCAATATTTTACATTTTTGCCGGTAACCGCGTTCCAAAACCATACTTATAACTTTAAAACAAACCAGACGAATTATCTTCTACTCAGCACAATGATTATGAAGATGATTTGTGTTCGCAGTCAATTTTTCTCAAAAAAAGCTTGAAAGATTTGAAATTTTCATCGATCGTTATATCTTTATCGCGACAGTACACTCAATCAGTTCCGTGCATCTGTTTGCCGAACAAATAAATGTGCATTGTACAACAAGAAAATCAAATTGAAGCATGCAATTAGCAAATTACAATTTGTTGGTTTCATTTAAATTATAAAGCTGCCGCTGAATGACTATATATAGAGTAAAACAATTGTATTTCATTGGACTTAGAAGTTATATTTTAAATTAATTGTTAAAAAGTTAAATGCAAATTTTATTAAAAGAATATATCTTAAATCGTATTCAATCATTTACTAATAAATTTTAATCTTCAGCAAATAGAATCAAATTTTTAATTGCAGGAATAGTGTTTCATACAAGATTTCAATTCAAATATCGTCTAAATATAGAAGTAGACAGCGTAACAGAAAGCCTACTAATCAGTCGTATTTACATTCCAAATTATTGATACTTGCGACCTTTTTTTCAGAAAGAAATCTTCCTTTTAACTTCATCGCAAAAAAGGCTTTGAAGGTTGTTCAATTATGACGCAATTTTATTCCAAAGATGACAGAATTTTTATATTCCACAAAAACAATTTTGATTGTTATTATTTTTTCAGAAATTTAAAAAACCCAGTATTTTAATTCAAAGTTAGATTCGCATTTTGAAACGTTATGATATATCATTATTCGTTGAATATCCTTTATTTGAATGACATCAAAGTAAATGTTTGTGTATACAAAATAATATTTTTTTATTTCTATATAAATAACGTTACTGCTAATGTTAGTAATGTAACTGTCCTTGTATACACGATGCTCTTCTAATGTCAAATTCTATTGTGACGTCAGCAAACCCGCAAGCCACGTTAAATTAACGTCTATATTATACAGCTTGTTTACTGCACGCTTGCTCTGAACCCTGCATTGAAAGTCAGGGGTAGTGCTTGGATTCTGAATTTCAACGTACAACCTATTGGATGTGTCATTAAAATTCATTGTCAACAAAAAGACAACACCCCTGCTGTTAGATTCTTTATTGAGGCCACTGTTTGATAATCAATTCCAACTAATTATTTTCATTCATTAAAGAGACAGTACAGCTGAAAATGCATGTTTGAATAACTTAAGATTTACCAATTGTATCGTTAGGAAATAAGAAATAACATTGGTTGTAATAGTTGAAATACATGAAAATCCCTTTCACATACTTAATTAACGTAATTATGAGCTTACAGAAATTCAAAGGTCGTACAACCCGGAATAATCTTATATCGTTTATTTGTACCACGTGGACTTTGATTGACAGTAATTGACACGTGCTGAAAACTGCAAGATCTTCGTCCCACTACGATCATCATGGTAAACGAGGTTAAAGCGATTCTCTAAATGAAACACATCCTTACTTACTCGATAATTTATAAATGGTTTATCAATTTAGGTTCATTTTAAAATGAATAGACATAAATATGTCAAATAACCCCTCAAGGGGCCTCATTTATAAAAATGAATTTAGGTTGTAGCAACTCATATGATAAACACGAAAAATACATGCTTACAATATTATAATTGTGGTTATTTTAAAGACTTTGAACAGTTATTACCTATGAGAAGTAAAAAAGACATACTGTTATCAACAAACCTGTCCAGGAGATTCATGTGTTTTGTTTACAGTAAATACGCATGCGTAATAGTATAGAAGGCTGAACCTGAACACGTTGCGATGTAAATATGTACTACGTTATACGTAATTATTAATTTTTATGAAATAATTAGATTTATTGCATGGAGAACTTTGTAATTTTCTGAAATTTTATACATTCATGAGTAGTACAAAAATACCGAACCCGATCGGAATTTTTTTTTTTAGTCGTTTTTTTTTTATAAGATGCGCCTTACTGTCTCTTTAAGTCTGTTGGTTTTTGCTCTTTCGTTTGTTTTATATGATTGTTTTTTTTTTTAGATAGTGACAGCCTAATTACTATATTCGGTATTATAATTTTGCAAATTTTAATGAATTTTATAATGCATGTAAAAATTCACGCACTGAAGTATGGTTTTGCTTAATTGTAGTTAGAATCTTTGAAGGCGATTATTACACACACACACACACACACACACAGACCATTTTTGAGATCATTTTGATTTTGAACACTGTTCGTTATCACCACATATCACCATTTGGGCCTTGCTCAGTAGCTGTAACTATATCATCACGATCTCAATGTGTTTGATCTTAGCTTAATGTATATAGCCACTTGTAACTGCAGTAATGAAAAATATAAATGAATTAAGAGTATGTAAACTTTTTGATTGCAATGATTTCTCTTAAAAAGAATAGTGTAACGGTGAAAGATTGTGCGTTCGGTAACTTCAAAGGGATGTAACTAAGGAGACTAGAGTGGACTCTCCCAGAATGCTGGTTACCCCTTTGACGGGTGGAACGACCCAATCTTATATAAGGACGCGCTGAGAGTTTCTCAGGGAGAATTGATCTAGCAGCTGAAGTGAAAGGACGCCTGAACGCAAAGCTATAGAAGAAGAAGCGAGAGAGAAAGAAAGAGCAAGGGTCGAAGTAAGTAGCGCCAGTGGTTAGAGAAGTCGAGAGGAATTGTGGTGGGGTACCAGGAGAAGTAATCCTGAATAAGGGTGAAATAACCTGGTACTCCACGAACACAATAAGAACTCTGACAAGTAACACGGTGCAGGGTGCCCGGCTCTAGGACACGTACACACACCTCGCCTTACATTGATTACTTTGTTTTAAATCCAATCATTCATACTCAGGCAGAGTAAAGGAAAATTATTAATATATTTAATACCCTATTCCCTTGAAAAGAACTCAGTAGATAACACGTTACAATATGAAACTTGCGTCTCTTACGCAGCTTTATTAATTTATTTGAAATGGTCATGTCAAATGATATCTGACAGTTAGAATTTACGAAAGACACTTGAGCATACATTTTAAAGTGTGAAATTTTGTTTCGTTAGGACATATATATATATATATATATATATATATATATATATATATATATATATATATATATTGGTAATACTGTGGTTTCATCAATATTCAAGGGTATCAATTTTCGTGGATTAAGTGAAAAACACAGTTTCAAGGATACGTAAATTCGTGGCCAATGACCCTATCAATACAAAATGTTAATAATAATTGCCTTTCAATGAACATTTAATTTCGTGGATCAACTAAACCACGAAATCCACGAAAATTGGTATTCAACGAATATTGATGAAACCACAGTAGTATTGGTACTGTGAGCAGATTTAAAATTTACAATATCTATTTACCAAGTTACGCTTGTTCTTGTGCGCAGGTGGATTGAGTTGGTGAACACTTTCTTTACTTTTCTATTGGCCGTTGTTCCCATTGGCTAGTATTATCGAATCAGATCGTTTCTATTATTATAAATCCCGGGTACTTTTGATTTTGTTTCACTGTGGGTCCGGCGATTTTGTACACCAACACCTCGCACAAGGTATTTATTGTATTAATTTATATAACATAACTTTTCTTAGTATCTACATAAAGTAAACTAAGATTATAATAAAGTTTAAAGCTTTATTTAAACCGTAACGAATTATTGTGTATAAATTGTATATATATTTATATGTGTTTATATTTATTTACAGAATCACCTTTTTGTACATATAAAACATCCTGAACACAGAACCGTGTCTTTATTATTTACTCGGTCACAGTACTAAGTCACATTTGTCAAAGCCGGAGATAATTATTCATGCAGCTGAATTTTTTTTAAATATTGATAAAGCAATAAGCAAAATCAAGTGATACCTGTTACCTCTTGGTATGTTTTTAAAGTTGTTTATACGTTATTACATTGGTTTAAACGTCGTACCGAGAACCAATAAATACGAGTTAGAGCTTCGACTTGTATATCGTAAAATAGTTTTAACCAACAGAGGTTAACTTACAGTGTGGTTTTTCTATGTTATCAAAAACACAGATATTATATATTTACAAAGTATATATTTCACAAAGTAAATTTAAAAAAATATTTATTTATTTATTGATCTATTTGCTTTTGCTTTTTACATTTGTGTATCCGACAAGAATCCAAGATTGCATGTTTATATCTAAACAAGTGCTGATTTTTTGGTCGAATGTGCATTTCCTATATTTTCCAGGAACATGGTATTTTAAAAGCCCACGTATATTACTGAATATTAGATTTTGTTTATTCAATCCTCCAACTTTCATCAGAAAACAAATTTTGCCTCAGATAATCCATCGTTTAGTTGGTATAAGGTTACCGACCTGCGGAATACAAGTTTGAATACAACAGTAGAACCCTGTCATATGCATTAATATTATAACTTAAATTTCCTTTATTCAAAATTTTCCAATTTTATATAATGGTCATAATGCATAATCGTAACAATATTAAAACCTTTTGAAATGAATCAATTTAAAAGATTTTTAAAACAAATTCCTATGCATATATAAAGAAAAACCCCTCCCCCATCCTTTCCAAAAAATATGCTTTTGAAATATAAATTGATATTCATTTGTTTGGCAGACTTTGCTGTTTACAAGGGATGGACTTACCTTATTCACTTAGACTACTGTTTTCAGTCCTTTTTCTGTTAGAATGTAGGTAAGTATAATTTACTCCATGATCATGTGAAGTTTTCACTGGCAATGTACTTGTATATAATTGTTTTTTTAATGTATTCGGGGGTACTAGAGTCATTTCTTGCATATCTTTTACAAGTTTATGTTATGAGATTTGCATTCTATGCTATGGGAAATTGAAATGAAGGGCTTAATGATATGGTATGCTATGAAATTTGAACTAAACGCCTCCATACAGAGAAGAGTTCCACAAATTTTGAAGTAAAATGATAGAAAGCCAAAGTTTACCACAAATCTGCAATGTGAACATTTATTTTTTCAAATAAAAACCTCTTAAACCGAGTTAAAATAATGTTGTATATATGGTATGGTATGTTATGTTATGTAATGACGAATGAAATTCTATGAGATTGAATGCTATGATATGAGATTCCAATGCTATGACATTTCAATGCTAGGCTATGCTATGGTGTATTTTGTTAAAAGATATGCTTATACTGACTGTAGTATTATATAAATAGTGTACAAAATAGTAAAACACGAGAGAATAGTCACAATGTTCTTAAAAAAGAAAAGAAAATAAAAGCGGGTTTTGATTTCCGTTGTTTTCTACTTAGTGGTAACATTCTCATAGTGTTATGTTCATTTCTCTTACTTCAACCAAGCCACGTAGAAGCAGAACCATTTGATTATTTTACACTGGCATTTCAATGGCCTATTACCTACTGCAGCGATAAAAAAACGGTATGTTAATAAAAATTTATAATATTACATTTAATTAATTACAATTTTGCATGATTGTTTATTTATCAACTTGTAAAAAACGATTTTTTTTCTAACACTGTAAACCGTTCCAATTCCTTGTATGTATGATTAAGATTTTTTTTCATCATGGATTGTTTAGAACATATTCTATTGTAATAGAGCAATGGGATTGAATGTAAGTTCTAAAGTTATTAGGCTCTCTCAATCACGGATTTATTCGAAAAAAAATATGATATTATTAATATTAATGCTTTCAGAATTGTTACCAGAAGCATATTTGGACAATCCATGGATTATGGTATGTAAGCATTTTCCATGTTGACTACTAGTATATCATCATCAGAACCTACCGTACCTGCTATTAAAAAATGACGAGTTGTTTCATTAAACGTTTGGCACATAACATTATAATTAAATGATGATAATGAATAGTTTTAAAATTTGATGACCTGTTAATTTTTTTGCAATTTCACGTATATTAAATCTTACGAAAACATGCAGGCCCTCAAACAAAAATGGAAGAAATCCGGATTTTTGCAACAACACATTTGATGGGTCACAGATAACGGTATTTTTGTATTTTCTGCATCATTTCATTCAAACCGTTAAAAAATAAATGAGTAATAAAAATACTGCTACTACAACCACTACTACTACAACCACTACTACAACTGCTTTAACTTATGCTGATACAACTTCGACTCAGTGAACTTTTTATTCTACCTTTTCTATAACTGCTACTTACATCATATAACAACCACATGTATTTCACAATACTGTAAATTCCTAATTAAACGCGTGGAATTATATTCCGCGTAAAATCGCGAAAAGCTCATCTCCCAAACATTAACATCTTGCTTTTAGTTTTTGGACAAATGTGAACTACATGAAACAATGATAAAATTTCAGCATTCGCGATTTTATGTTCTCGCGCTTTAATGGAAAACCACTGAATCGCGGGATTAAGTACTTGCGTAAAATAAGGAATATACAGTACTACTCCTACTATTACTCCAACTATTACTTCTTCTTTACTTCCACTACTACTACTGCTATTACTACTACTACTATTTCTTTTCTAATATTACTACAACTTCTACTACAACTATTATAACCACTAATGCTACTACTACTACTACTACTACTACTACTACTACTAATACTACAACTATTACTACTACTAATGCTACTTTTTCTTCTTTTGTACTTCTACTACTACTATTACTGCTAACACTACTACTAACACTATTTCAATTTTGAATGCTGCTTTTTACCAAAATGGTTGACAACTCTTCAATTTGTAAATGCGAAAACTATTTGATACATTTGTCACCCTCTTTTTGTAGACGATTGAGAAATCATTGGACGAGTTTTGGCCAAACCTGGACTTAACTAAAAAAAATATTGATTTCTGGTAAAAAAAAAACCAGTCATATTAACATAACTGTACATTTAATTTTAATTACCTTTAATCCATTATACCTATTCTAAACAATCAAAAATAAGTTAAAAACGTCTAGTACAATATCAATAATAAAATCATTTTTAAATAAATCTTCAAAAACTATTAGTTCGTACGTGTATAAGAAAGATGAAAGACATTTTTTAATAGAACACAAATACCATTTCTGTAACATATCTATTATAAATATTCTTGTACATATTGAAAGGTCTTACGAGTGGAGAAAGCATGGCTCATGTGCATATAGTGTTGCAGAAGTGAACACCATTTTGAAATATTTTAAGAAAGTCTTACAATTGGCTGAACAGTATAACATAACCGGGTAACTTTTTATATGATTACACCTTCTTATTTGTAAAACTCTTTATTTGATAAGAAAAGTTTTTGAAAAATCACAAATACAATTTTATGATACAAACATATTTTAAAAGAAGGCAACTGCTTCTGCATACATCACAAATTTCCTTGGATACAAAGATATCTTTCTGTTTTTACTTATAGTATCCTTTCGAAGGAAAAAATAACAGAAAACAACTTCAACACATATACGGCAAGTTCATTTTATGATATTACTATAATTGTTAAACTTTTTGGCAAATTTATTTTAGGAATGAATTCAATATTTATAAGTTTTATACGATATAAAATGTTTGGTGCAGTTTACGCTTTATAAACCGCGAAGCTGTTAATTAAAAAGCGTAAACTGTTCCAAACCATTTTATATCGTAAAAAACTCATAAATATTGAATTCATTCTTTATAAATTAATTTTTTTTGCTATCAATTGTTGATAAAAACAGCCATATGATCTATAAAATGACATCAATCTGTACAAAATTCAAACGTAACGTCTGGAGGATTGATACGTTTTTGACGTTAGTCTTACTATGATGTAAGCAACATTTTTTATACGATATAAAATAAATTTTCCAACCAATCAGAAAGCGTGTTACAACCAGAATTAAATTATTTAATGATATTACTAAAGTTTGTATACTTTTTGTACCATACAATTTTTGCATGTCTTTGTTTCATCAATAAATGAAAAGTTCTCCTGTTTTGTAAGTATCCCAACAATTCATGACAAGCAAGTCAGCCCAAGCCAAACAGTTCTTACAGCCTTTTTTGGGGGGAACAACAAATTGAGTGAAATTGAGTATTCGGTTCATTGAAAAAATTAATCTTATCATAAAATCAGATCAACTATACGTGTTATCTCTGTCTTAGTTCCAGGTGGTTAAAAGTAGTGAAAATTAAAAAAAAATATATGTATAAGGAGATTTTGTATCTGATAAAACAACCAATAAAATGTCGTTGAGATTCATGTTAAAACATCCAAAAATAAAGATCAATTGCTTAAGCCTGTTTTATTTAATTCGTTATTACATGTATATCCTGTGCATATGTCTGACTGTGCCATTGTTTATGGAGTAAATACATCACTTTGTGATACTATTTGTTGACTTTTTGGTCGTGTTTTCTATAGATTAATAAAGTTCAGTCAGCCATGAAACTGAAAACCGGACATAAATCGTACATAACTTGGATCAAAAACAGATGTGTAAGTATTGATAAAAATATGCATTAAGAATAAAGTACACTTAACAAAACTTCTGAGTGCTCAACCTAAAAAATAGAATAACTTTAAAAATACAAAATAAAATAATGAAATTTTAAATATTTATATCTGATAACTAGTATGTCCTCTAATTATTGACACAGATAAATAAGACAATACCGATCGAAATCTATTACTGGTGATGACATGACTACATACCACATAGGTATTTTTCTGCGCGTGCTTAATATGATTGGCAACTTAAAGTGATAGTTTCAAAAGAGAAACATTTATCATGGCCAAACTAAGCATTACGTAAACAGCCAGAATCCTTGGAATACTGGTTTCCGGATTGTTACTATGAAAGATTGTTCTCCCTTTAAAATTGCTGTTTATTTTGTCTTCGACATTGTTTTAAATATTTAGCAATCCAAAGAAAGCGTTATCTAAATAGATATTCTCTCTTCTATATATGTAAAGTCATTTCTATCAGCAACGTGATTTGAGCGAACTTCAACAAAACTGGAAGTGTTTGTGATATTGAGCAAAAGTCAAGGCTTCGGGTCGCTACCAGAGGCCAAGAACAATGCATCGTTCTTAACTACTTAAAGGGGCATGGTCACGATTTTGGTCAAAAATTATTATTCCGATTTTAATATTTACAATGCTTCAGAAAGGCAACAGAATTTTGAGTTTCATTTGTTGAGTTAGAAGCGAGTTACAGAGCTTGAAATTCTTCGCTATGTAAACAAAGCCCTTGTTTATATTTTGAACGTTGAAGTAAAAATTTCAGTGTTAAACCTTAAACGAATGTGTTAAACGTAAAGAACTGTTTATCTATGCTTAAAATAAATAAAAAGACAAATAAGCTGGAAAAAGATTTTTTACTGGTATATTAAACCTATGTAAACAAAAAGAGGGCACGAGCCTTGTTTACATGACAAAGAATTATGAGCCCTGTATCTTGCTTATAACTCTACAAATAACTCTCAAATTTAATTTGCTCATTAGAAATGCATTTCTTAAGCATTGTAAATAATAAAAACATAAAAACAAAATTTAACCAAAATCGTGACCATGCCCCTTTTAAATATAAGTGAAAATCAGTCATCCTGACGGCAAGACAAATAGGTGTCTTTATTTCATATAATTAATACAGTATACTAGATAAACACTTAGAACTTTGGTTTTGTGTATATATAAAACATGTTCAAAACTCATTGTTAAAGAAACATAATGAAATCAAAAAAATTACTTAACATCGTAGACTCCATTGCTGTCTGAAATACGGATCTGCTTCAGCAAAACGTTTGATGTTATCGACTGTCCATGGCCAGCTCCATCAATTGAAATTAAAGTTAAATACCCAGCTGCATGTACAAAAAATCTTAAATCATCAAAAGAAGGTGAATACCCAACTACAAATACACATAATTTTAAAGAATCACCTAGTAGTTGTGGACATTGTATAAAGCCAAAACCTCCCGACAATACCCTGGCGGTTGAAGTCGAAGTAACTTCCCTCTCAGTCTTCCTGCTTATAGCTTTTGGTTTTGTCCTTTATGTGTTCGTCAAAAAATGCAAACGCTCATCGTATGAACAAATCTCTGACACGATGAGAAGCGATGAAAATCAGCTGCACCCACTTTAAGTTTTGTTTTAATATTACATTTTACATTGCGATTGTGTTGTAAATGTTAATGATACTATCATAATGTAATGACTTTGTATGACTTTTATGACTTATGTTAACCTCGTTCCTATCTCGACGTTATTTTTGTAAACTGAATAATAATGATCAAGCATTTTTCCAAGTTATATAATTCTTATTTACTATATTGTATTTTAAATACATTTTGTTGTACAATTATGTTTGTTACTTACTGATGATAATAGGGCTTTCATTGCACATATATGTATATTTATTGATATGACCAAGTTTCCTATAAATGCGTTTCTACACATTCGAGACCTTTTTATATGTAAATGCATAGATTTAGATGTACAGAATACAAGGACTGACAGAAGTAAAATATCAAAACTAGAATTAGAACATGAACATTAATCATGTATTGAATTGATTTAGCTTTTGCATTATTTCCACTTTATTAATGTCACGGCAATATGTCAAATCTAGCTTGTAAATATTTGTTGTGATAATGATGTTCTTGATAAATTACTTTACACATTAAATTATACATGTATGTGTTATAACTTTACTTACTTAAACTTACTAATAAAGATCAATTTACGCAACAATTAAGTTGTATCTTTAACAAAAACAAGTTTGAACGATATTATTATACACGCACTTTCTAAAGAAAGTTAGGGTATATTGTTGTTTTCCTGTTCCGTTCGTCCGTCTGTCACGTTTTACTTTCTCAAACTGCTTTTACATCTTACAAACCAGCAAAATGATCCTGTGGAGTATGATTTGGGTTGGCATTTTGTTTTGTAAAAAGATTTATAAAACTCTCTGATAGTCCTTGGAATAAATTGATTGGTAAAAAATGACGTTTTTTTCACCAAAAACCTTCTTCCTCGAACTCCTTTATTTTCAACGATAGTCAAATTATCTCTTGGAATATGTTTTCAAATGAACCGTAGAATCTAATGCGCAATAAAGGTTCGGAAATTTCAATTTTGTCCTGGAAGTCTTTTGGTAGCTGAAAAACGACTTCTTTTAGTAACATAAAAATGACGTTTATCACTCCTAAAAAAGCTAGATCCCAGAACTCCTCTTAAAACAACTGAAGTAGGTATGTCATCTTTTTGGATATGATTGGGTATGTCCTATAGATGCGCAATAAGGTTTTAAAATATTAAATTTCATCCAGAAAGTCAAATAGTACATGTAGCAGAAAAATGACGTTTATTATTCCAAAAAATCCTAAATCCCAGGACTCCTCTTATACTTAGTGAATAGACATATCATACCTTGGTAAATGATAGGGGTTGTCCTAAAGATGTGCAATAAGGTTTTAAAAATTTAAAAATCATCCAGGGAGTCAAATAATAGTAAAAAGTGACGTTTATCATTCCAAAAAAAGGCTAGATCCCAGAACTCCTCATTTCATTAAATGAATTCAAATAGACACGTCATATCATAGAAAATGATAGGGACTGTTCGACAGATGTGAAATAAAATAAGGTTTTAATTTTTTTTAATTTCATCCAGGGAGTAAAATAATAGCAGAAAATCAACGTATATCACTCCTAAGAAATATAGATCTCAGAAATTCTCATATATATTTAATGAATTTATGCATCAAATATTGGGATATGATATGGACTGTCCAATAGATGTGCAATAAGGTTTTGAAAAATAAAAGATAATCCTTTTAGTCAAATAGTAGCAGAAAATTAATATTTATCCTATGCGCGGATCGGGGGGGGGGGGGGAGGGAGGGTCAGGGGGTCCAGATCCCTCTCCAAAATTCAAATTTCTTTAAATGCTATTATAAAACTGCCAAAAATATGCCTCGAAAGAACCTCCTGGCAAAGTCAAATAACTGTTACCTCTCCCCTGAACATTTTTTTAATCCATGCATGTATCTCTCCTTAACTGTAAATAAAATGACGTTTTTTTCTCTTAAAATAAAAAAAAAAACATTGCATTTACACTCTTCTTAATTGTTGAATGATCTATTAAAATCAAAATATAATTTGGGGTCTAAAAAGTTTTATAAACTGGTTAAAAATTATTTTTATTAAAAAAAAGTACATTACATCTTGCATAATTGCCAAATATTTTTATTGACCTATGATCAAAAGTCTTATTTTCTACGTGGTGATCAATAACTAATATTCAAGTTTAAATTGATAATAAATTAATAAAATAAAATGTTGATCCTCCACACCCCCCGAATCAAACCTGATTCTAAAGATTCAGTCTTACATTCTTACATGTGTACAGTAGCAACGTTTAAATCATTTCTTCATTGGTATTTTTCTCTAAATGCACATTAAAATTTTGGAAATTGCTTTTTAATTTTTAAGATAAAAACATTAAAATGTTTTCTGTGCAATTCTAAAGTCTCCTAAACAAAGCAGGGTCATCATTAGGCTAGGAATTACCCACATGGGTCAAACACTACATACGAATCAGATAAAATGCTTTATTATTTCCAGTTCTAAAAAGTCAAGGTGCCTCCAAGGGTGCATAACCTATATACCTTTTGATGCCCAATGACACAACGAGCAAAGATAAATATGGTTTAGAGATAAGGATCTCAAAATATACCATCACTTCCTATTTTAGAAGGAGCGGGGGTGGGGGTTAAAGACAACTCCTCGGGAAGTACTTTAAGTACACTATTTGATGCATCATAATGACATTATAAACAAGAATATATATGGTTTAGTGGTCGGAATCTAAACAGTTTTCAAGATATTTGGAATATTCCTGTTTCACTAGATAGTATCCAACGCGAGCGCGGGAAGCAACGATTTACACATTAAAAATGATACAATGCTTAATATGTAGAACTATATTTTTTTAAAATTTGTTTGTAAATCATATTTATAACTTTTGTCTGAAATATTCACTCAAACGTACCATTTGGTGACGTTTTGTGTTTTGTTCTTCAAAGATTATTTTGGTCAGTCATCGCACTGTTAACCGAAAAGAAATCGATCTTAACTGGAGAGAAGAAAGTGTGGTCATTGATTGCATGATATGTTAGGGGCGATGCATAAAACATAATTAAGATATCAATGACCAATCTAGCTATCATGTCTGTATTTAAATACGAAAACATGTTCTAAAGACATTGCCTCAAAAAACAAATTTGAAAGTAATTTAAAATTGACTAAGGGTCAATTGCTTTCTGAAATGCGGATATGCTTCAACAGAAAGTTTAATATTATTGACTGTCAATTTAATCATAGTTATGTGTTGAATAACTGACAAAAATAATTTAAAAGGGTTTGGTTCTAAACAAATCATATTTGTGATAAAATGTTGTAAACGAGAAGAAATTTTTTCTCAGTATCACATTGCAGGCATATCGATTTCTAAAGCACATACTTAATTTATTATCTGGTTTAGAATGCAACTTAAAAATGTTAGATTTGACTCAATGCCTTTCTGTATAAGTTAATGCGCTCTAAAAGGAAGTCGTTGCTTTGATATGTTATCTTATTGACTTGTATACAGCCTTTAGATAAAAAATAAAGGCATAATAAAACTGAAAATTAGTTATTTTTGGAAAATTTATGAAAAAGTAAGCTATATATGTTCACAAGATATCATTTTTTAAATTGGGTTCTATTCTATAATTTGTTTTTCAAAATTATCATATAATTAAACAAGTTGCTAATCTAGAAAGATGGCCTGATATTATTTCTTCGTAAGGAATGTCTGTTTAAGTTCTGGAAAGATCATCAAAGATCATGTATATAATGCTGGGCTGCATTTTACAAAATAACTTATTTTGTAGTCTCTTAGAGTGATCATAAATGGACAGAATTTTTATAAAACCATTTGGTTGCAACTATTTCAATTCCCATCATTATATTTTACAGCTATAAGAATAAAATATTGACAAGTTTGTGATTAATTTGCATTCATTAATTTGGTTGTAAGTCGTAAGTTCTCCTGTAAAACGCACCCCTGAGTTCTAACCTAAATTAGAATATCAAGGTAAAGTATTGTTATACATGATATTATTTCTTCACAGGTTAAGTTAAAAAAAAGGTTTAAAACTTAAGCATGCTCATAATCAGAATACCTTGGAATGCATTAAACGTTTATAAAAAAAAAAAAGGAAGGCCGCATTATGCTGTTATCGATGAAGTCGTTTTGATAAGATTGTCTGTCAATAATAGAACGTTGCTGGTTAAACATAGGCGCTCTGGAACTAGCCATTGCTTTGACATGTTACCTGATTGATAATAATGCATTGCCTTACAGGGAAACTTAAAGGAAAATGAAACCTTAGAGAGAGTTATTTTTGGAGAATCACTTACAAGGTAAGCGTGGTTCACACGATATCATTTTATTTTTTAGGTTATTTTCTATTAAAGGTTTTTATTCGGAATTGTTATTTGAAACATTAGTTATCGATCTAAAAGGATGGGCCGACGAAATATCTCCGTCTTCAAGGTTGGTTGAAGTCCTGTAAAAATCATCATAGATTGTGCATATTTTAAAAAATACGATTTATCCAAGGTTCACTAAGCTTCTTATACAATATAATATAAACTTATATATGACATTTAAATGTTACTAATGTGTAGTACCGTAAAAGATGTCATAAATAATCCTGTTAAAGGGTTAATCCTCTTACGGTCATGATCTAGTAAATGTTTCCAGTGTATTTTTTGATGCTAGAACCATTATGACGTCATAATTGATTATTGCTTTAAATTCTTTTCGTACAGAAGTTTAGTTGAAAATGAAACAGACTGTTGACATTTTAAATCAAATCATTACAAAAGTACGTGTTTGTTTTATAAAGTTTCGGGGTAACTTTAGGCATTCTAGATATATAACATAAATTTTTAAAAAATGACAAAACTCCGAAACTTGTTACTTATTTCCGTCTAGATATGACAGTTCTAAACATGATTTTCATTGCATTTAATAAAAGGTAAGCTCCTATCAAACAAAGCTATTTTTTTAAAAGCATCATTGAAAGAATTTTAATCTTGAATTTCATAAAATTGTGGACAGCTTTCATTTACTGATCTTGACCTTGATAAAAATGTTAAGATCTTTACTGATTATCTTTTAAGGGCTCATCAATATCAGTTTTTTGGGGGTATCAGAGTAGCGATCCGCATTTGATATCCGACAATGTCATCAGGTCTTTAAAACATTAAATAGGACAAGGAAGAGTAATTCAAAACTTTATTTACATGTAAGTTCCGTTCTTCGTTAAGTAAATAAGAGGGATATCTCGAACCTGTTCTTCGGTAACCATGCCAACATTACAAGACAATACGTTACTCCACAAATACCGTCTCTGCGATACATATGTGTTAGGATAACTTTTTATTAACCATATGCTGACTGACGTTTTTCATACTAATTGTTAGACCATAATTAATCACCTAATTGTCTATGGACTTTTCCGTTTTTTTCTCGATTACGGCAAGTGACCGGTCAGCAGAGGATGCTCACTCCTCCTAGGCACCTGGCCCAAGGGCCATAAAACTTACACGAGCTCACTTTGATCTCAGCCTCACTTTTTCACTATTTGTTCCTTTTGTAAAAGTGAGACTGAGATCAAAAGTGAGCTCATCTAACTTTTAGGGCCCCGGGGCCTGATCCTACCTTTATCTCTTGATTTATTTTGACCTCGGAGGTCTCTGTTGCTCTGCATTGAATTTGTATTGCGTTTTATAGATTTTTGAGATGGTTGACGGTTTGTTATTGTCATGTTTTCATTCTAGTAATCTTTAAACAGATTAATGCATATATACATAATGCAAATATTTATACCCTTGTAAGTTTCTCGTAAGCATATGCATTGTAAAAGACAAGATTATGTTACTCAAAAATACTTTTGAGTTTTTGAGATTCAAATCCGTCATAGTGCAGAAATTGGTACTTTGTGCATACGGTATAATTTTGAATATTATTTCGAACAGTTAACCTAACGGAAACCTTATGGAAATAATGCTAGAGTTATGCACACATTTTACATTTTTTAAACTCCAATGATTTCAAAATGCTACCATGAAATATGTTTTTATTTTAAAAAGTGCAATATGCTAGGCTTTTTACATGCCAATTCTGAATAAACATCAAAGAATATTAACATAGATTATACAGGGCTTGATAAACAGAAACCCAGAAATGTGTAAATAGGACGATGTGGGTAGAAAAATATCGACATTTAAAAGATAATCAAAATGCCTAAGTGTCGCACAACCGACGACATACTAAAAACAATGTCCGGTGATGGTCGGTTAATGATCGCAGGTTGCTTGTTTGACTATTCAACAACTGTTGTACAGAAATTGGCAACCGACGCAGAAAATTATAATTTAACATGACAGTCAAAACCTTCGCTCGAATACTCCCATGTACGACTCAAAAACCGTCAACCGTTGGTCGCGTTTGGAAAATGACTGGGGCTTTAATGTAACTATTGTACTATAAGATGTAAATGTTGACATACTGACATATAAAGGGAACACTCATATTAAAGGTACACTGGTTTACTGGAGATGTTATCTCTACAATTGCAAAAAATTCATCACTCGCTAATATTTTCTTATCCAATATCAACAACTATAATAGCAAAACATTTTTTCTGTTTGCATATTCTCTCTCTTCATATATGTTTTGTTTAAATGCCCTGTTTTGTATTATGATCATAAAACGTAAAGTGGTTAGAAAAGCATCGTTCAATAATAAATGTTTATCTTGTTGCAAACAATCTCAGACTATTTTTTGTTATACAGGTCTTCTAATATACTGGTGATTATTAAATATGGATACACTGTTTTCACAAGGAATGGTGTTTTTAGTTATATTACTTTTAGGAAGCAGGTAAGAATCATTTACTTTTATGAATGATATATGTAAATTAATAGGAAGCAAACTAGTAAAATATGAAGGAACATTTCCTGATAGTTTTTAAGGCGTCGAGCTAATGCTCGACAGCCTTCTAGCGATCGTCTGGATTGGCAATCGTCCAAATTCATGCACTGCACCGCTTTTTAAATGCGCATAAGAAATAAGTTTCTTAAAGTATTAAACGTATTACAAGATTTTTATTCCATTTATTAAACTAAATTGTGTACAAAAAAACAAACTTTGCCTACCTGGTTATTTACAACTCATTGCATAAGTATACATTTGCTTAATCAAGAAATGGCGGATGAATACAATCGGGTGTAAACATTCACTAAATATTATTTTAGTTTATCGCTTACATTTTAATTGAAGAGCGTGCCCGATAGAAATAAAATTTGCGATGTAAATTTATTTGTTATCGGGCACGATCTCCAAAAAAAATGTAAGCGATAAACGTATCTAGTGATTTTGTTGCTAAAAATAAACACGATAATGCAGTTGATCTGGTCGAGCATTTTAGATAGTACGTGTTGTGGATTTGTTTGTAAACAAAAGTACCATAGGGAATCTTATTTCAAACGGGAATTGAACTAACTAAAAGTATGTTTTATTATTATAATGAGGGACATACCGTTAATGTATTCAAATCACGAACCTGTGAAAATTGTTTAAAGAAAATAATTTATTTTTAAACTTTGAAATTTCTTCGAATTTTGTAACCATAATGAGTTATTGAACTGTAAAAGCACCAATACCTATTTTATAAGAAAATAAACTTATTTTTTTTTAAGCAGCACAAAACATAATTCATATACTTCTCTATTCTATGTCTAAAATTATTTGATATACAACTATTAAATTAACAGAAATTCAAATTATTGATATCATTCTATATAAAAGAAAAAGTCAGTTCGACGCCTTTGTGGCCGTTCCGGCCTTTGATTTTTTGTATACTAATCATAGCTTTGCTGATAATGATAAGAATATAAATATGATTTGAAAATTTAAAAAAATGACTTATTAAGTGTAAATAGACTAAATGGTTTAAAAGATGAAAATTATATTGTGGACAGATTTCAGCATGAACAACGACAGCGCCTTCGACGGACTGTGGAATAGCTTGATCAGAAAATAATCACACGAGACTTTGCTTTAGGCGAATCACAAAAAACACATCAAAGCAACAACAAACAAGAGGCCAATAGGCCTTAACGGTCACCTGAGCACCATAGCCCATACACAAAATTGTCAAGGAGTCTCATAAATGAATTTAATCGTGTTTCATTATGAAGTAGAATATTATAATATTGTAATGCCATCCACCTCCTTACGTGAACACTTTTGGAAAGAATTCTTAACCCTATAGATTAGCA
Source organism: Magallana gigas (assembly GCF_963853765.1). Taxonomy (NCBI): domain Eukaryota; kingdom Metazoa; phylum Mollusca; class Bivalvia; order Ostreida; family Ostreidae; genus Magallana; species Magallana gigas. Next base: position 45,419,186 of record NC_088861.1, read on the forward strand.
AAAGACTTAGAGCTCGTAACAGAGTGTATGACATACTACAGAAAAGTGCACATATTCCATTCAAATTGTTTATCCCAGGTATGATACTTACAAATTAGGATTTATGTTTAAAAGTTTTCATAGATAAAATAAAACAAGGTGGCTAGTATACTTCTTATTACTTTACAATGAACAAGTCTTCTTGTTTATTTAAAAAAAAAAAAATTAAAAACTGTTTTTGTTTCAAATGAAACAAAAATACTTGCAAAACTTTTTTGATCACACAGCTTCTTATTTACATTATATTTAATGATTAATTACTAAATATGAACAAAGATAACTCCATTATGAGGAAACAAGGTGAGATAACTCCATTAACTATTTTAATCCTCCTCCCTGAACTCTTTTCAAATGCTTTTATAATATCTTATCGATAACTTTGATGGACAGTTTTATTATTTTTCTTTTCTAAACTTATGAGTTAACTCATTTCATTCATTGAAATTCCTGAGCAGAATAAAATAATGACACAAATACATACACCCCTTCCTAGCCATTGCCTTGCCTTACATGCAGGTGACATTAATATTATTAAAGATGACAGAATATTTTTTTCTAAATATGCAGTTAGTTTTTATTCTGTGTTCTGTGTCTGTAGAGAGGAAGATTTTTAAACATTATATGCATAGACACTATCACAATTTAGGTAGAGGAGTTTGTGGACATTATAACCATGCATTTAGTTCTTTCCCCACATGTGTGGGAGTAAAGAAGAAGATTTTTTAAGATTTAAAACATTTTCAGTATATGACCAAAGTGGCCCCCCTAGACCCTAAAGTCCTGACCCAGGGGCCCATGATTTTCACAATTTTGGTAGAGGAGTCATTGGACATTATAGCAATGCACTAAGTTTTATTCAAATATATATGGGAGTAGAGAAGCTTTTCTAAGATTTAATACATAAAAGTGGCCCCACCCGAGAGCCTGAAACCATGACCCAGGGGCCATGAATTTCACAATTTTGGAAAAGGTTGCATGGAAATCATAACCATGCACTCAGATTTTTCTGTACATGTGTGAGAGGAGAAGATTTTTGAAAGTTTGGCCTTTTTTGCATACAGTCAGTTCAAGCATATATTTTACAACATACACCAAAGCATAGCATAGCATTGAAATCTCGTGGCATAGCATTAGAATCTTATACATCTCATACCATATCATTGGAACCTCATACCATAGCATACTATCTCATAGAATCTCATTCGTCAAATCATACCATAGCATAGCATACAGCATTATTTTAACTAGGTTTTTAATATTCTTATTTGAAAAAAAAAATGAATGTTCACATTGTACAGTACCGATCAGACCCAACCTAACAGAAAGTATACCCCAACTAAACCCTCGGTTTACTTTCTAGGTTTACTCTGGGTTTACTTTGGGTTTACTAGAGTGGACCCAGAGTAAACCCAGAGTAAACCCAAAGTAAACCAAGAGTGGACACAGAGTGTAAACCCAGGCAGAAGTATACCCCTGAAAGCAGACGCTAACTGTGTATTCGGAATATACAACGGGTAGGAATTACAGACAGTAGGATGGTAAGATTAAATACTAGTCTACTTCACACTTCAGTGCATACAATTGACCTCAAAAGCAATTTCAAAGTAAACCCAAAGTAAACCCCGAGTAAACCCAAAGTAAACCCCGAAAGGGCCCAAACTTTCAAAAAGTAAACCCCAAGTAAACCCAAAAAGTAAACCCGGGGTTTAGTTGGGGTTTACTTTGGTGTTAAGTTGGGTCTGATCGGTACTGTAGATTTGTGGTAAACTCCAACCTCTTATTATTTTACTTCGAAATGTGTGGAACTCCTCTGTGTATGGAGGCGTTTTCGTTCATAGCACATGGCATACCATACCATACCTTATCATTAAGCCCTTCATTTTAATTTCTCATAGTATAGCATACAAATCTCATAGCATTGCATTGAAATCTCAAAGCAAGCAATTAAAATCGCATAGCATAGCATAAAGTTGTAAAATGCATGATATAACTGTATATGGCCCCACCCCTGGCACCCCAGGGGTGGTAGTTTTTAAGTTAAAAATGTAAAATTGCCGACGCTCAACGCACGACGTCGGACGATGACCCCTTGCAGTAGGTCACCTGAGTGACACGTTTGTAGAAAAGGGGAATTATCTGAAGTTTAAGTATCAATATTTTAAATAGGAAAATAGACACTAAAGTTCAATTCATGAAAGGTATTTATAACGCATATTATGTGTAATAATACACATGATTATTTTTAGAAATGATATTTGTTGTAGATACCTTGAAGCAAATGAAGCAAAACAGTTTGATTACTTCACCTTGGCTTTACAATGGCCAATTTCATATTGCAAGATACATTCTGATAGGGTTTGTGTGATATATCTGATATATATATTAAAATTTTAAAATCTTTTGCATTTTATTACAATTTATTTGAAACTTTGTGATATTCTATACATACATATTTTTTTTACATTGGCAGTGTAACTTGGATAGTATGCCCGAGGTTTGGACAATTCATGGATTGTGGTATGTGTGTCATCGGCTCGTTAAATAGATATTGTACATGTTTTGGGAAATTTCTACTTCACACTTAATTATTTTTTTTTTTGACTAACAAACAATAACATTTTGAGATAAAAAAAATAAATTGTTTGAACTTACATTAATCATAATATTATGATATGACTGCAATTTAATGTTCACTTACAGGCCATCAAATGAATCAAAACAAAATAGACCTGTTTGCTGTAATAACAACTTTGATGCTCAGCAAATACCTCAAGTATGTTTCGCTTATTGATACCACTAGATTTTGACCCGTTCATGCACGGATTGACATTGCATATCGGACATTTACGAAATAGATACATCCACAGGGCCGGGCAAAGCCTGTTTTAACATTAATTTCAATGTAACCATTTATTATTAATGCCTCACATATACCCGTAATGTAACAACAAATTGCAGAATCGCCCCGTAAAACTTTGATCCATATAATGTAAACATTCAACACTTTTTGAACAACGTACACGTATTTTCTTTGCTACAGAGACAATACACGGAACGCATTCTATCGTTAAACCGGGTCCGTACGACATAAATATATTTTTTCATTTTAACGATAAAACAACCTAAACATTATATCTTCACTCTCCTAAGAGGTACACAAACAGAAAAGTAGGCTAAGTAGTAAAGTAAATATGTATATTTGTTATTCTCTAATTTCTCTCATAAGGAATTATAAAGTGGGTCGCGGGTTTACCCCATAAAAAATCTCACGAGAAAACATACCCTGAAAATTTGTTAATTTCTGTAGTATTTACAGTTCATTATATAAAATATTCATCAAATTTGTCTACGCCATTTTTATGCAATACCGCCTTGAACTTGGTATTGTTGATGGTACTGTATTGACGCTTTTCTAATGATTACATAGGAGAATGATCATTTTTTGAGATTGAGTTATTTTGAAAAATGGGAAGTAACTTTCAAACAATTTAGACAAATTTATCAACTGTTTCTGTGCGTAAAGAAAAATTAATTTAAAATAAATTAATGTAAATAAAAGTATATGTGTTCTCGTTAGATTTTTTGCTATTTTATCTTTATTTTTGATAATTTTACCAAAAATTGCCGTATTTTCCGTATTTGACGTCATTTATTTTTAACCCGTTCCGCTTATTTAGTGATAAAACAATCACTTAAAATCAAATTTAGACTTCTAAAGCTAAAACTAGTAGCTTACATTTCTGAAAAAGCAACTTTGGAGAGTATGAAAATAATACAGAGATTTAAAAAAAACAACCATATCTTTACTATGAATTCGAAGTTATAAGGCCTCCTGTGTACCCCCGGTTAGCATTGGCCTGTAAAAAAACAATAATCCTTAATTTTACTTTTGTATTATAAAAACATTCCTTTGTTTTAAATTATAAAGATTTGTTTAGTGGCTATTAAAGGTATTCAAAGTCCACTTTTGCCCTCTTATTCTAAATCAGAGAATGCAGAGCCTGATATTTTTTATATCTAAAATTTAGAGGAAAGGGTGGTACAATTTTTTTAAGTGGGTTCCCCATTTCCACTTTCTTTCGTCGAATGTCATGTTAATGTTCATATATGCAAATAGTCTTAAATCTAGAAAACAGAGGATATTCGTAAGATATGGACTTTTATTTTGGTTATCAAAATCTTCACAACTTATTTTGGAAATTTAATTCCCCGGCTTTGCTCCTCCATTTTTTCGGTCAAAATAGTTACGATATACTTACTGTTAATGCTTGTAAACTTTATTATCGACCCAAACTAATTTACAGACCTCTCTCTCTCTCTCTCTCTCTCTCTCTCTCTCTCTCAAACGTTCGAGACTACAGGACTGTCATTACTTAGCTTTTATGTACAGTTTCACATAGACGATAGAGTTAAAAAGTAAAGCTCCAATTCTTGATAATAATCTGCATATTATGATGTATTGCTTCCAATCTGCATTTCTAACTTACGATTCTTAGTCGAAAACTAAGACTTGATATGAATTACTACTACAGTATTTACGCTATAGACCTAAATCGAATTTCTATATTATTACTAAGAGCATTTGACGTTAGAAAATGTGACGCGGGAAACTTTGAGATGTCTCCGTTATGACGTCATAAACAAATGTGCACAAAACAGCCTCTCAAGTTGTCTAAATTGAGTACAAAATTTGATGACGAAAGCAAACCCGCGACCCACCTTATTATATATGAACAGAATATAATAATAGCAATTAAACCAAAGAAAAATTACACGTATTTATACTATCGTTTCTGAGTTTATTAATGCAAACATGATTTTGTGGAAACATAAACTAAAGATCCCGTCAGCGTGAATATATTGCGCATGCGCTAGATTGTAAAATCCTAAAAATCCAGATGTTTTACGGAATTTTTGACAAATTGGAAAACTACAAGTACCAATGATGTTTAAAATACATAAAACAAAAGGCAATACTCTTCCGATTTATCCGATTAAAGCTTAAAAATTCGAGTCTATTATTTTAATATAGTAGTATAGATAGACTACCTTTTATGTTAAAAGATCAAACACATAAACCTCTCCTTCTAATTACAGATATAATTGTGAATATGACAAATACGAAAAATACAAAAATATTTTCTTTTTGGCTTCTAAATGTACCCATACTAACTTTATCGATGTTAATACTTTTTTCACATAACATTTGGTTTCAAATGATGCTTTCCTTTCAGAACGTCAGGAAGAGATTGAAACTGATTTGGCCTAATCTTAATACTGATGAGAACGACACAAAATTTTGGTAAACTACTTTTCTGACATTTATTTGGTTTGAATTTCTATTGTTGCTAACAAAGAACTAAGTTTCAGTTATAGTCATAGTTTGCCCTGCTTCATGATCAAGTGATTCTTGATTTATTTAATCACAGAAAAAAATGAAATTTAACATTTATTAAGACAAAAGTTCTTTTTTTTTACAACAATACTTCAATACTTAAAAATGAAAATTAATTAATGTAGTCATCTGATTTGACTTTTAGGGTAATTATGACGTCATAGATAAGTGCATGTTCCTATATTTTCATAAAAGTAAGCAAAATACCAAAATATAGTATCTTTTTATAAAACGATGATGTTTGCAGGCATTGCCCACATCACAATTCACATCTTAACTTTCCTGTGTGATATTATATAAAATATTATAATTTCGTTGTAGGCACATGACTGTGGGCACATATTCATTTATGAAAAATATGAGAAAATATGCCATTTTTCATGATTTTTCACTACATCTTAGAAATATGATATAATGTTGCAATCAGTTCCTCTTTTCCCAACAGAATAAAATTGCATCAGTTGGTACTTTTTACACCTGTGTTAGTATTGTATATCTGGGGGTTTTTTTCGTGAGATTAAAAAAAGTTGAAATTTAGGGTATATATATGAAGAAACTGTATCTTTTCCTTTAGTTGTGTAGTTTGTATTGTATAATTGTTGAAAAACCTTTCTGTTTTCTGTTTTGTAATAAAGAAATACGTAAGATGTATACATTTAAAAAAATAAAATGACTGACATTTTATCGAAAGTATATATGTTTCTGTTAATAATAGAAGTATTCTATTTTCTCTAAGGGCTCAGCAATGGTGGAAGCATGGATCATGTGCGTCTAAGGTCAACGGGGTTGAGAATATTAGCAACTATTTCAGCAAGGCTATAGAGCTTGCAAGATTATATAATATAACAGAGTAAAATACAATTTGATATCACATATTGATAATACTGACTGTATTTCATGTTATAAACTTGAAGTTCGTAATGAGCAAAGTTACGTCGTAATCTAAACAAACCTAACTTCTTTTTTTTATCAAATTCAGAATTTTTAAAAACAGTGGTATCACGACAGGCAAATGTTACTTGGTGAGTGCAAATAGCATTAAGGTCATACGACACGTTCCTCGAGCATCTTTTTTGTATCTCCTCGTAGTGATGAGTTCCAATAAAATTATTGTTTTTATAATTATTTTTTAAATGATTGGAATTTACTTGTCTATGGATGTATGCCTAGATGGCCGAGTGGTTAGAGCCGTGGCCGCTCACTGTCAGGAGCATAGGTTATAGAAGTTGTGAGTCAAAGCCCGGCCGCTGTGCTCTATATTTATTTGTTTTTATATCAGCAATTCAAGTGTATTTTCAAGAAGAATATATAGGAGATTGCAAAGTCTAGTATTTTGCAGAAACGCCTGGTAAGGTATCCTAATTTTTGGCAAGAAAGCTTGTCAAAGTAGTAGTAAACCATTAACAAATTCCTGGAAAAAGTTATATAAAGTTGAGGAACGTGACGTCTGACCTTAATTATTGTTTTTTCCTCCTGTCAGTTGTTTTATTAGTATATCTTTCGCATCGTTTTCACAGGGTTTATAAAGCGTAAGCATACTATGCCGAAATCGTGCACAGCCAATGTTTTGTAAAAATATCTTAAAGGGACCTAGATATGATTAGAGATCAGCATCTTTTGTTTTATTGATTTTTTTCTATTTAAAATGATTTTGTTGTGTATTCTTAAAGATTGACCAAATTTAAATGTTAAAATTTAGGCTACAAGGAATATACAAAGGGAAAAATCCATTCTTATTTAAACAAAACTCGATTTTTATATTTGTTTACACTATAGAAAAGTAGCGAAATTACATTTTTTAATTCTGACAAAATGACTCTAGACAAACACAATAACTCTTTTTTCAATATGTTTAGCAGTTAATTGTAAACAAAAGAAAGCAAACTTGGAATTTGATTAAAATTTATATCAAAACAACACATATGGTAACAACAACAAGACTCTAGCTTTGTTTACATGACAAAGAATTTCAAACACTCTATCTTGTGAAAGCATTCACTTGTTATGTAAATCATTCTATATATCATTTTTAAAACTGGAAACTATGAACATGGTTAGATCAAACCATGTCTTCGCCCCTTTAAGGGCGGCGAGAGCAGATAGGCATTCTTAATTAAACAAAGGTTCGATAATTGAAGTTTTAACAGCATTTAAAACACGGACACGGTGAATAAGCATAGTTAGAATTAATGCTTTTGCTTTCTTTTCATTATCAAATTAACATGCATTAAGGCCATGAATCACATAGTTTTAGAAATGTGTATAGCTGATAAAATTTATACAATGTAAAATGTGGGTTTTTTTTAATAGACGGTCTCCTTTTTAACCATTTTAATAGATTGAAAATGTACAGTACGCCATGATGAATAGAACTGGAAAAACAGCGAAAATAAGTTGGACCAACGAAAGTTGTGCTGCAAGTATCAACACATCGGCATTTAATTGATTATCTATTAAGGAAAACAACAATCATTTAACTGTCTTTAAAGTTAACATATTACAATTGTAGATGATTAAGGAGTATTTTCATTCAATCTTAATATGTATTAAGATGATTGAACACAATTGCATGACTATGACATATAAAATATTTTGATTTATACTTTTTAGCCTGGATGGCTGTCGGAAATATGGATATGCTTCGACAAAACCTTTGACGTAATCGATTGTCCAAATGCATCTATAAAATGTCATAAAATAAAGTACTCTGATAAAGACGACTCGGAGAAAACACCTTGTACAAATGTCACAAACTCTGTACGGAACAATTATTGTTCACCACATAGACCTACTTCAAACAGTTCCAATTACAAGCTGGTTTTACTCGGAACATTACTAGTTATAATTATATCCACAGCGTTAGGTTTTATCATTTATGCATATCAAAAGAAATGGAAAACAAGACCAAAAAGAACAGCAAAATCAGATAACTCTCGCCTGCTGAAAAGTGATGGAAACGAACTACAACTCTATACTATGTAATTTTTGACTTACATGGTCATATATTGTATGATTTGCGAATTTTAACCATTCGTTGCAAAATGCTTACAGTATGCAAATAGCAAATCATTGCCTGACCTGTAAGTATCGTTTTTAAAGTAAAACAAGAGGCATTACTACAACCACATCGACACATCGACCGTGCCCTGAGTGTACTCTCGTCATTAAATATTATGTAGTTTATAAAATGAATCATAAAGTACTTCATTCAGATAAAAATATAAGTATGCTTGGGTTTTTTAATCTTAATTCTTAAACTATATGGGTGGCATGAGTCTTCTTTTTCATTGGTACAATAAACATTGCATGAGAATAACAATGTGTTTGATATTATTATTATTCCCGATCAAGCAGGCTTTATATCAGGAAGGTATATCTATGAGAATACTAGACATATGATATTATGTAATATACAGATAAAAATGACATCCCTGGTGTATTATTCATTGGTTTTCATTAAGCATTTGATACTGTTTTATGAAAAGGATGACTGCACTTTACACCGTATTTTGTATCCTTTTTCGTCTGTATTGCTCTGATTACTAATCACTTAAGTTTACTTCATTTGTTAAATAAGTTTGGTAAACTTCCAATAAAAATTTACAATTTATTATCATTGTTGTTTTAAACTAAGTTGCAATATAAGAATTTGTTATTTTCTGACTCCTTTGCAAATTTCTTGAATGAGACTTGTCTTCCCTTGATTAAAAATAAGACTCATAAATATGCATGGAGGGTTGTTCTAATATTGTGATGAGTGGTCTAAAATTAGAAAAGGGACCATCAGTGGAATGCATGCTACTTATACGTCACATAACGGGCGTCTTGTATTCACAAAGTAACCTAGGGTTAGAAATCGCGTGGTGAATTATAATATTTAACAGGTTAAGCTATTAATACTGTTTACAACAGAGAACGCGAACGTAAAAAGAAACGTGTTTTTTTGTCTGTTTAACGTAAGCCTATATGTATAAATACTCAACTACCATTAAAAGGAGAACAATAGACAAACATAGGCTGACTATGTATTAAGTCTGTAAAATGTGGGCGTCCTCATTAACATATGGAGGTACAAGAAAATGTAATGACTACTGCTTATGAAAACGTTCTTTGTAAATAGAAACTTTTTATAGTGTAAATACATAAAGTTGATAAGGTTGCAGTTAAGACATTGGTAATTCCTACAATTATTATAAAAAATATTCCAATTTTAATTTTTAAATGTCCCCAAGTGCTGTAATCCTTTATTCACAAATGTTTACATTGTTTTAAATTTTGGAACATCCATTAAATCATGGTTATCTATTTTTCAATGTAATATAGAATCATCGGTCACACAAGCTGGATACCTTTAAAAATTTTAATATGCTGGCGACTCTGTACTAATACTAAATGGCTCAAAATTATCTCTTGGAACCTTTATCGATGAATAGAGCTATTGATATAAAATATCTGGACTCAAGTTTAGTTTATTAAAAACCAATTAGTTTAGATTTGTAGCAAAACATTTTCTTGTAATATTGGGGAAATAGTCTTGAATATTGGGGAAATAGTCTTGACTTGACTGTTGACCATATTAACATTAATTCCATATAACATTAGTCCCATACAACATTAATCCCATACAACATAATCCCATACAATATTAGTCCCATACAACATTAGTCCTATACAATATAAGTTCCATACAACATTAGTCCCAAACAACATTAGTCCCATACAATATTAGTCCCATACAACATTAGTCCCATACAATATTACTTCTATACAGCATTAATCCCATACAACATTAGTCCCATACAATATTAGTTTTATACAGCATTAATCCCATACAACATTAGTCCCTTACAACATTAGTCCCATACAATATTAGTCCCATACAACATTAGTCCCATACAATATCAGTTCTATACAGCATTAATCCCATACGTGTGGGGTATCCTGCTTGGTCCGATTTTTTTGTTATTATAGTATCAAATAATTTTCCATACAAACCATTTATCTTAGAAAGTTATGGACTTTCTCCTATTTACCCTAGCAGAATCGGTCTTCTTTCAAAGTTAGAAATATTTAAAGTAAATAAAAATAATTCCTCTTTGGGCAAACGAAAAAAAAACCAAAATGCATCATGGGGTGTTTAGAAAAGGGAACTGTTTAGTTTAGTCCCCAGAATGGTTAAGGCTATTCAACCAGCTATGTTATACATTGATTGTAAACAAAGCAAACTTCAGAAATATTAGCGAACAAAACGTACACAGGTTTATTTGTAATTTGTCTGAACATTACGACCTTTATTTATAGCGATGTCAAAGTCGTACTACAACAATATCCCTCTTGACGTCAGGGGTGAATTTTAACATGAGGCGAAATAACGCGATACCCTATTTATGTCGTTTGTTTTGTTAAAAAGTTTTGTACATGATTTTTTTCATTGTAATTTGGCGTAATTGACCGGGAAAACTACTGTAATGTCTATTATTATAAAAATACAAAGCATAACCATCGTTTAAAATTGTGCACAAAATTTGATATAAAATCGGATCAAGCAGCTTTAACCACTTCAGTAACAATTTTCTAAAATTGTTCGTACATATTCTGAATTCCTATTTCCAAAAATTGAATTAAGTTCGACGTGTGAAGACACTTTGTCCAAGATCTAAATTAAGAAAAGAACGAGAATGCATATGTGTGTAGTTAATAAAACTTTCAAACACGGTAGCTATCAAGGAATTCTCAATTCATACAATTATTCTTCCTGTCCTGGGATCACTAAAAGTACTTTATCTGTGTTTATTAGTAACATTTCTACACATGTGAGACAAAAATGGCATAACCTGCACAAACTACCGCTTAACAAATATTAAGTATCAGGTATGCAAACTACGCGGAAGGATTTCATCCAAGGAGTGATAAATGTTTTTAAGTGTATACTAGGAGTGAAACTAAATTAATACTGACGTGCAGATAATACTGTAGTCACCATACGCTTATTACAGCAAGAAAGAAAAGCTGGATTAAAGTTTTTCTTAGGAATTTTAGATACCCGAGAATCTAATTAAGGTAATGTAATTTTAAACCATTTATTTTAAAACAATCTATGTGTTCGAAATTAAGACAATTGACTAACATCTCATAAATGGAATTTGAAAAAAAAAACCGCATTCAAACATGATTTACATGTAACTTTCAAATTAAAAATAAATGTTTAAATATTGTCTTTGTTCTACTTGCAATGCCTTTAATAGAAATATTTTGTTCATATATGTGATAATCTTCTTGTTAAATACATTTCTTATCAATTTTTGTTTTGAAAACTTATTTAGGCTTTACAAAAGTTCAATATATATAAGATGAACAGTACCATTATTCAGAGATAAAATAAACCCTAAAAATTATAAATTTATATAGTTCATAATATAAAAATTACTCTCATAAATGCTTCTCAGGCAAACGTAAACTAGTGTTCTATCTATCATTTGTGTTATTTGAAGAACATAAAAAAATTTGAATGGTTTTGTTTTATGTAAATAAAAGTCTTCATGAAATAAAAATTAAAAATATATCGAGGCGTTTTTATAAAAGCAAAGTTTGTATAGTTTTCAGAAAACTACGAAAACACGTCAATAGTTGATCCCAGTTAAACTCACCAATACATCCTGTCAACAAGTATAATTACATGTACTGCCTATGAATACGATTAAACTAAACACTTAAGAACATATTTTATGAAATGTATACAGGGATATGTTTTAAAACGATTCGGTCGTGGCGGAAGAAACTACAGATAAAATAGTTCAAATTCTTAAATACGTCATTTCTTTATTTTTTATACATACTCCTCGTGTAAAAACAAACATTATATGGTACTTACAAAAAAGTACATAAATTGTAAAGTGCAGCATGCATGGTTAAACAAAAATACGGGTTATTCATAGCTAATATCCACTCTAAGGTTTTACAACAACAAAATCCTTAGCTGATATGTATTGGATAATTGCCGAGAACCGTTCTGTACGAAAAAAATATCTTAGAGTTTTGAGACCTGCTTGGACCGAGAACTGTCTGATATTTTTTCATACAGAAGTGTTTGAGGCATATATTGTACTTAAAACATTGCCATTGCAGTTCATTGCTGATTCACCTGAGACAGTCCGATTTTTAAGGATATCAGTACTGTAACCACAGGTTTCCACTGGATATTAAGAAGCTCACTAATATCGGACTGTCATAAGTAACATTTTAGACTTCTGCAACCACGTAATGACATCATACCAGTGTTTTTGAAGACATATGAAACTTATCAATTAAAAGCTTTAAATAAAAATGGGATATCAAAGCAATATAAGACAGATATTTTTTGTTAAAAGTGATACCGTGCATAACACTGTAAGCTAGAAGATTTTAGCAACAATTGTTTTTTTTTCCAAAAAGCAGACCTGTGTTTTATTTTATCATCATACTGCCTGTGATTCCTGCTCCTAGTATATTCCGAATACACAGTAAGCGTTTGCTTTCAGAGTATACTTCTGATCGGGGTTTACTCTCTGTGTCCACTCTGGGTTTACTTGGGGTTTACTCTGGGTTTACTCTGGGTCCACTCTAGTAAACCCAGAATAAACCCAGAAAGTAAACCCAGGGTTTAGTTGGAGTTTACTTTCTTTTAGGTTGGGTCTGATCGGTACTGTAACAGGATAATTAATATGTAATGTGTTTTGTTGAACAAGTGTTTTAATGGACTTCTTTGTGCATTTGATCGCACCGGAAGTTATGTGGTTTTTCGCACGTATAAGATTTATGTATCCGTGTCATTCAATGATTCTTTTGAAAATATTTCTGATAAGATCGTTAGTTTTATTAATTGAAGGCATTTCATGAATTTGAAGTATATGATAAGTTCTAAAATGCTACCTAGATAGTAACTACCAATCAAAAGTCCACGGCCTTGTTAAAACGACACTACTTGCACACCTTCTACATTTATCATCAATCAATTTAAGCGAGGCATTATTCATATTATCAATTGATGTATGAATGTTAAACATATACCTTTTTGAATATTGTCAAAACAGTGTCTGCCTTAGAGTTAGAGATGGACCACGTTTGGGGCGTTGATATCAATGATTACTAGACTTTCACCCGTGAGTGCACGGGTTGACATATTGCATATGATATCGGACATGTACGAAGTAGATACATTGACACACCGTATTGCTGACATCTAAATACCCAAGCTTTAAGCCTATAATAATGCTATTTTTTCACTACACTCTGCTTAGTTAGAATTATCTAAATGTTTTTCGGGACAGGCCTTCACCACAGTTAAAATGCCTCCCATATACCCGTAATGTAGCAAAATATTGCAGAATCGCTCCGAAACGATTTTGGAGAAAAATAATGAAATTGCATTGAAAATAACTGTCAAATTATTCATATTTAGCGTGAATCTAATGCGATGATATCCAGAGTTTTAAAATAATTTTTTGTTGATTATTATTTTGAATAGCTTGATTGAGAAAAAATAAAAATACAGTGGTTATCTTCAAGTACCAATGATGCTTAAAATATAGAAAACAAAAAACATTACTCTTCCGATTTCTCGGTATTAAAGCTCAAAAATTCGAGTCTATCATTTTGATATAGTAGTATAGGTGCATTTTGTTCGATGACAGATTCATATATTATCCAGGATGATTGTATGGTATGCCATGAGATTAGGGCTCTCAGTCGCTATGCTGGCAGGAATAAGGTATGTGTAAATATGCTGTTAAAGGATATTAAGGTTTTTCATAAGTCCTTCTAATTAAAACAAATATATGAAATTTGCATTTATTATTTTTATATAAATCAAATATGATTTTATAAATCTGTAAAGTATTAGCAATACTTGATGACTGATTAAGCTTCTTTCGATGATACATTGAAACACATTGATACAAGAAAATATTTCAGAAAAAGAACAACAAACCATTTCTATCGTTAATTCCTGATTTGAGATTTCTTAATGAGCGGTAACTTTTCTTTTTTCGTCATTTTTAGATTCCAAGACTTTGTTGAAGCAGAAAAATTTGATTTTTTCACATTTTCATTACAATGGCCAGTTACGTTTTGCCGCGTTAATAAAGTGAGGGTATTTATGACATTAACATTTACCATTGTCATGTTTCTTTATTTTTTCAACCTTAATTTCATTAAGCTATGCCAATTAACATTCTTCAACTTTATTTATTGCGTAGGACATATATCTTATTACATATATGGAATGTCTTTAACAGAATATGTGCAGCACATTGCATGGATTTACTTACAAACTGGTAACAGCAATGAATATGTAGTACAGTTATAATAGCATTGGAGAATATAAAATTCAACACATCGATTTAGTTACAACAATTGTTGCGAAGGTATCTATGACATTAACATTTACCATTGTCATGTTTCTTTATTTTTTCAACCTTAATTTCATTAAGCTATGCCATTTAACATGCTTCAACTTTCTTTATTACGTAGGGCATATATCTTATTACATATATGGAATGTCTTTAACAGAATATGTGCAGCACATTGCATGGATTTACTTACAAACTGGTAACAGCAATGAATATGTAGTACAGTTATAATAGCATTGGAGAATATAAAATTCAACACATCGATTTAGTTACAACAATTGTTGCGAGGGTATCTATGACATTAACATTTACCATTGTCATGTTTCTTTATTTTTTCAACCTTAATTTCATTAAGCTATGCCATTTAACATGCTTCAACTTTCTTTATTACGTAGGGCATATATCTTATTACATATATGGAATGTCTTTAACAGAATATGTGCAGCACATTGCATGGATTTACTTACAAACTGGTAACAGCAATGAATATGTAGTACAGTTATAATAGCATTGGAGAATATAAAATTCAACACATCGATTTAGTTACAACAATTGTTAAAATAATAGTATATCAATCATCATGTAGTTTGAAGACATGATGCAAGAACATCCCTAAGTTATAGAGTTCTCTAGCATTGTTTACACATAATAGCTGTAAAAATTTATACATTGATGGGTTTTTCTGAGTTGTTTTTTGTAAATAAAAAGAATGAGTTTCACCACATAATATTGTAGTGAAAATGGTAAACAATGTTTCTATATAACATACATTTGATATATATTTTTTTCAGTGTAAAATGTCTTCTATGCCGAATTTTTGGACAATCCATGGATTATGGTAAGTATATAGTTATGAAAGCAATACCGGAAGGCGTTGTTTGATATTTTTAAGACGTGTAATACCATGAATAAATTACTAAATTAAATGATATTAATGATAACATTACATGCATTTTTGGTTGAATTGCATATACAGGCCATCAAATTTTACTGGTGCAAATCCAAGAAAGTGTAGTGACTTTTTTGACGTGTCGCATATTCCCAAGGTACTTTTTTAATAGATAAATAAATGGAGAAAGTTTATGATTTTAAATTTTTCAAAAAAACTTAAAGTTAGACTCCTTTGGATTTTAGGATGTGATTACAGAAATGAATGAAAAATGGCCAAACCTGATCAAAAATGAACCCAATGAAAAGTTCTGGTGAGTGATTAGATTACTATGGAAGCTGGGTGGATCGCAAATTACCTGTAAGATACTTCTTAAGTATGTAGGAGGCCGATGTGGCTTTTTTCTATAAATACTACAATAGCAAAACTTTTATCTTTAAATTCTGTGTAATATACATTAACTGTAAACTATTTGAAAAGTTGTCTGTAAATTACATGTTTTAGGTACCACCTCAAGACGCATACACATTTACGATTGGAATATATTAGAAATTGTCATTCTCTACTATATTTGCTTTTTTTTTCAATTTGTTATCTGTGATTAGTAATATCATTTTCTTTCTTATATGTAAAATTACTAAATTCTACGATTTGGTTTTTAGCGGGGGTCATCTCAAAATTTAAATATGTATAAAATGTTGCTATAGATTGGAATTATTACAAATGAAGATTGGTACAAAGGTTTCTTTGAAAATTTAGATAACTATCCCATAGCATAATTCTGTGTGTAAAATTTCCAAGACGTACAATTTTTACTTTTTAATGTTAATTCTAATAAAGAAATCCACCGTATTTTACTAGATTGCGCATAAACATGTCCTATGAAAATTAAAATCGGCCACTTAAAATAAATTGTTTAGCATTAGATTACATATATCATATTTCAATTAAAAATTTGAATATTTTTCTTGAATTATCGGTTATACAGAGCTCTTGTGAAAAAGATTTATTATGTTTAAATAGCAACCAACCAGCTACTTTATTATGTTTTTCAAGGAGAATAATTTTCATTTCTTATAGACAGTCAAAGTTGAGACCATAAACATTTAATATGGTTTGTCTGATATCATTAATACTCAAGTCTAAAACTAAACCAAAATACCATCATTACAGTCATTTCTTTCTGAAGCTTTAAATTAAATTTGTTTTAAAACATATATAGTAACTCCTCTTGAGTTAGAAGTTTATAAATAAATATACATTTATGCCCCTATTGTGTTTCCATAGAAGCCTCAACGTCTTTAATAGCTTACATTATAGTGGCGAAACCTTATTTTATTGCATAAAAATAGATACAATTTGCAATTTGCATCTTTAGCTTTGTTATAATAGCAACGGTTACCCCGGACGCTCAATTTTAAGCGTCTCGTTGGCGACTAAACGAATTCAGATCCAAATATAAAAATTCTATATTAGCGTAAAATTGATATTAACACGAATGCTGAAATATTATGCAAAACAAAAATGACATAAAATGGACATTAATATCCAGTTTTGCACACAGTTGTTCTAGAGTAATACATTTGTTTTAAATGTGTATTTGTTTTTAAATTCTAAATGTGTTTTGCATGCACGTGTGTCATTGTGTATATCTTAAAATGTATTTGAAATCGTACGTCTGGCATCTAAAAGTTAATTTTTTCCTGTAAATATTTTGTTTGGTTTTATTTTTGTTATATCATAGGTCTACGCAATGGAAAGTGCATGGATCTTGTGCAGAAAGCGTACCGGGCGTGCAGAATATCAGCCAATACTTTACTAAAGCTGTGAAGTTGGCTGAGATGTATAACATAAAGGAGTAAGGTTTACTCTGTTATCGATCATTGATATCACAAATCACTCAATGTATCGTATCTATCTTCAAAGAAGGATCAGTGCTGCATGTGACTGTAAATAAAAAGATACTTTATGCAGTGTTGTTTTTTTAAGTTATCATTAGTATATTTTAATCCATTAGGATAAATTTAGGAAGAATAAGTTAGGATGGTGATTAACCTGATTTTTTACTTACTGAATAATTTGATGACACAATATATACTTAAAGTCAGAGGAAAAATGACAATAACAAACTGTCAACCATCTCAAAAATCCATAAAACGAAATACAAATTCTAAGCAAACACGGACCTCTAGAAAGAGAGAGAATGAATCAGGTGCAAAGGAGGAGTAAGCATACTCTGCCGATCTGTCGCACCCTTCGTGTATAAAATAAATCGAAAAACGTTTAGTGTATATTATTTAATTATATGGCAAAAGTAAAATATGCGCTGTAAAAGTGAAAAAAGAATTATTGTACTTAGAGGGACATGGTCACAATTTTAGTCAAATTCTATTTTTCTGTTTCATTTATTAACAATGTTTTAGGAATACATTTTATATGTTCATGTTTATATTATGCAAATGAAATTTAAGAGTCAGACGTAGAGTTATAAGCAAGACCAAGGGTCATCATTTTTTGTCATGTAAGCAAGGATCGTGCATCTGTTTTGTTTACATACTAACATAGGTTCAATATACCAGCAAAAATCTTTTTCAAGCTGATTTATCTTTTTATTCATTTAAAGCATTGATAAACAGTTCCTGACGTTTAACACATTCATTTGAGGTCTTAAACTGGACTTTTCACTCCAAAATTCAAAATGTAAACAAAAGTTTTGTTTACATAGCAAATACTTATAAGCTTTGTAACTAGCTCGTAACTCAACAAATGACACTCAAATTTTGGTTGCCTATAAAGAATACATTATTGAAGCATTGTATACATCAAATTCGAAAAAAATGTTTGACTAAAATTGTGACCATGTCCCTTTATTATAGTCAAATATGTACCCCATACCCATGTTTATCAATGTTGAAATACTATCAAAATACTATCAAATCAAAGCATGCTTTAGAAAACTAAAAATGGCTGTCAAAACAATCTTAAATTAGTATTACTGTCCTATAACTGTTTATCTACGACGCCCATAAAATGACAAATTTCTGAAAATTCGCGAGCAAATGAACAACATTTTATTGTCTGTTCAGTTGCCGTATTCGTCTTTATAGATATATGCAGATCTGTAAAAGAAATTTTTACTTGTACAAGTATGCTTTCTGAATGTACAAATCAGATGCAAACTCTATTTTTGCCCAAAATCATCAATTTCTCTATGCATATTTTAATAAACTATAAATTTTATTTCTATTTTGAATTAAGAATCCTAAGAAGTAGGAATGTTACTGAAGGAAAAAATTACACAGTAAGAACTATTTTTTGTTTTAAAAAAGATCATTTTTGCTTGATTGATAAACGCTATCTCAACCGAAGCGAAAAGTTGAAATACAAAAAAAGGAAATTCAGATCTCTCTCTCTCTCTCTCTCTCTCTCTCTCTCTCTCTCTCTCTCTCTCAGATTGTATTAATTTAGGAGTGTCTTTTTTATTTTTGCTAGATTTCATCTATCCAGGACGCCATGAAACGTAATACAACTCGTCTAAGCAAGATCACATGGTCTAAATCTAAGTGTGCTGTAAGTAAACGTTATCTTAGCATTCAGAAAACATACATTATGAATTATATTTTATTCTACTAGAGTTATTGCCGAGATCAGAGAGATGCCGCGGACATTATTCTCCAATATACCACGAACGTCATCAGTAAATTATCAGATCAGAAATACCTATTTGTTTTGTACTGATCATGAAAGTACAATTTCAAACCGTAAATTTTTTTAAAACCATGTCAATTTCACGTGTTAGTTCCAGTCAAAACGATGTGTATCGCCTCAAATGTTTATTTTTAAGAGATCAATTCGGCTGTTCCTAGGACCTCCCTAGCACATTTTCAATGCGTGTTTTTACATAAAATATATAACATATAGTAGTAATGATCGTATCAAATTGCCCTTAAAATATTAGGAATGTGATTCAAAGATATTTTATAAATAAGTGAAGAGTATTAAAAATCCAAAGAAAAATTATGTCGTCTGCATGTGATTCCTTTGATTGATACACATATAAACATTACTAACAAAACCGTTGGGGTTACCCGGAACAGCCGTTAAAATGTCTTAGATCGTCTCTCTATAGGAGAAACGATCTGAAGAAATACTGGGCTGTTAGTAGAATAGAAATAAAGTTCTTGTTATCGTGAATGTTGCAGGACAACCTCCTCGGTCTTGAAATTTATATTTCAAAACAACATTTCTCAACCTCGGCGGTTATTCTGCAACATTCACGAAAACTCGTACTTTATTTCTTAAACAAACGCCATTTTCCTTGTCTTCAACTATCAGTTGATAAACTATTGTTGTCTGGATAACTAAACACGAATTACAATGTGTACAATCGATCAAAATGAACGCAATGTCCAAAAATAAAAATAATATTGATTGTAAATTTTAGCGGAACTGGTTGTATGAAATTCGGATATGCCTCGACAAACAGTTTGGAGTGATCAACTGTCCCAATGTAACCAAATCAACACTGATATTGAAATACCCGAACAAAGATCTGCAATCACCACAAGCTTTGAGATGCGATCCGCCATCGACTGGACATTCCAGTGGTCATCTGTTATCCCCGTTTTTTTTCATAGCATTTCTCTCCTTCCTGTCAAGTATATTGTAGCCTAAAAGACGTTTTCTGGATCAACTTTTTTGTATCATCGTAGTCTTTTTAAATCTTAAGCTTGTGCATCTTTTTATTTTAATCAAAAAATACATAATATTACTCTATGACATTGAGTTTGTTAGCTTTTTATTGAGGTTGGTACCATGTTTTTATGTGGTCAAAATTCAAAATCGTCTAATAAGGAACTAAAAACAAATTGAGAATTTACTATTATATAAATAGTGCCTGTTTGGGAGGGTAGCAATTGAAATTGACACCCCGTGAAAACCATTGTCAACCGACGCGAAACGGGCACTATTTATTTTATTATACTGAATGTCTTCATTTTAAAGAAAACTGTACTGCTTTTATATAGGAATAACGTGAATTCTACGGCGAACCGTACGCGCATAATTTTCGCGCATGTAACAATTTGTAACGTTACCCGTTGCTAAGTGCCTTGCTAACGCTGAGGGTAATGGAACGGATTATGAACTGCGTCTAAACCAATCAGATTTCAGTATCTAACATGAAAGTATAACAATAACAATTACAGAACCAAGACGGAATGTTTATAAAATGGTTAACCTATAAATTGATGAGTAACTGAGTGCGCCAATAATCCTTTATCAATCTGGGATAAGAACTACGTAAACCTTAGCTAAATATTTAGCTATCTATATTAAGTACGATGAAACTGAATGTTATGAGAAAAACTGGACAAGTGAACTTGAAATAATAGATGAAGAAAGTGTTTGGAAAAGACGATATCCTACAATTATTGGAAAATGTACAATTATAAATAGCTACCTGTATTTGAAGATAATGTACAGTGGTTATATTTTATAAAAACTTAACTTTTATATGTTTCAAAAAACTTTTCAAAGTTTATCTCTCTTTAAACACAACTGTGTATCGGCGACTTCAAGCCGGGGCAAAGCTGTTTACAAGTGTAGAAAAGCGAAAATTACAGGGAGCTTAAATAGTTCTAGCTGTTCAATGCCTGATACTAAACATGTAATCTTATTAATATAATTCATCATTTTGTTAGAAGTATGAACCCTTTAAATCTGAGGAAAAAGGGTCAGAGCTACACGTTATACAACGGACAAATTTAGAGGTTAAAGGCAACACCTAGACTTGCTTGTACTTTGCAATTAGCCTCCCCTGCACATGTCATAAGGTTAAAGTAGTCGGTGGAATTAATCTCGGATTATCTTAAGGCGTTCACGTTTCCGTTAGAAACGCATGAATATGATCCAGGTATTGCTGTCTTTTTTTTAGACAGGGACTTCAGTGATGTAGCAGGTTCATATATGCAGTTGGATGAAAAATGAGTTATCCTTCTTTTGAAATGATCGAGCCTCGAACCGTGAACTTATAATATGATTATCTGCGAGTACAAGTTCTTCATATTACAGGTGTTATCTTCCATATATATGAATCATCACTGAAGATTTAAGTGAATTCGTCACTACATACTGTTTCCTAACTATACATCCCAGGAGGGGGGAGGGTCCCATTGGAAAATTGTGTTTGCCGGGGGAAGGGGGGATCCGTGACCTATTTTCGGAAATATTACCGGTAATTTTACAAAGTTTTAATTTTCAAAATGGGGGGGGGGGGGGGCACATCCAACCCCCTTTATAGTTCCTCGCACCAACCTTCACTTTATACATCATACATTACAGCATATTATTACATACTGAAATATACGAATGTTTTGAAGGTGAAATCTTAACAATTGACTATAAGTTCTTACCACAAAAATTTGCAACAGTCTGAAATTTAAAGCTAAACTATTTTGATTTTTTCTTTACTTAATAATAGTTTACGGCCAAGAATATCATATTTAAAGGTTTAAGTCAGATGTGATGGAAATTTGTCACCATCCGGCCTCCTTGATTGTCCTACACCTCTAACGCTTGGTGGTGAGTTTTCTCAAAACCGTAAAAAAAATTTACAAAATAGTTTGGATTAAATAAGGAATCATTCTTTGAGTATTATGAGGTGATAATTTTGGTCGGGGCGTGATCAAATCCAATCAAGCCCGAAGGGCTTTATGATAGATTTGATCACAACCGACCGAAATTATCACCTCATAATATTCAAAGAATGATTCCTTGTTACTTATATTTATATAATTTTAAGCCATTGTACGATTAAATATTTAAATATGAATAAGCAAACCCCGCTGGCGCCTCAATATTTATCGTCATTTGTATTATGGGTTATACAAAATCGATACGTAGTGTTATCACAGGCAAAGACACAGGAAAATGTAAATATATCAAAATAAAACAAAGGTAAACTACACACACACACACACACACACAAACCAAGACTAGTCTAACAATACTAAAAACTAGTGACGGTATATGCGAGTAGAAAAAAAGAAAGAAAGAAAATCCCTTTTTACAATAACTTAAACCAGGTGCCGAATATTTAAAATAACTATCAATTTGCTAGATGTTTGTCACATATTAATTCAAATATAAGTACAGCCATGTAGCAACAAGAGAAAAGAGAGGGGGGGGGGGGCTTCCCCTACCCAACCCCCATTTTTTCTTCACAATGTTCACGTAATCAAATATCATCCCCCCCCCCCCCGAAACATACACGCACAGTTTCGAAAACCTCTGAAAACTATACATGTAATACAGTAGGTGCTTGGAGTGAATACTTGTATGTTCACATGTATACATGTAAATGAGGACACAAAACTGCTTTAAGATATCTGAAACCAAAATTAAAGCTTCTTCCATGCAACGTTTTCGTTTCCCTTTTATCACATGTGGATGTAAACGTTGTATTAAGTTTCAATTCACTGTTGACATTCTTGCATTTATTTGAGAAGAATACAGGTTATTTTTGAAAATAAACAGAGTATTTACAACTAGTTTTTCTTTGACAAACCGCGAGCCCTATTAATTTTCTCTCTGTAACACAGCGCGTGTATAAAAAATTATACTAAGTGTCAAGTTCCAGGTCCCCACAGATTCTGTTACGCAATGACGGCAATATAAGTCAAAGAGTGTGTGTAAATATTTGTAAACAATCGGCAGCTGTTTCATATGCAGCCTGACGTAGTTTTGTTTCTGAGGCGATCAGGAATGTAATGTCAGGAGCCAGGTAGGTTAAAACAGCCTTAAATTATTTGATTTATCCCATGCATAGTAAAATACGTACATTGTTACTGTTATTTGATATTTGATAAATCAACTATGTGATGCCACATGTAAAATATATCAGCTAATACAATTCAAAAATGGAGTATTTCAACGAATCTATGAATTGCACATTAATATGGTGTATTAAATATGGACAATTTTTCGTGCTATTTTATGTATATACGCATATATGTAATGACTTTGTCTTTATTTATAACTGCATGACAGTCATTAAGAGTTTTAATTAATGGTGCTAATTAGAGTCAGAAGTTGATATTTAGATTTAGGTTTACTTAATATGATATTATATTTTATTTTTCACTTTTTTGCGAAAATGTAAAAGATTTAAGGTTTTAACTGGGAATTTTATGAAATATGTGGTACTCCCTTTTAAAAAAATATCAAATTACTTACAGCTGAAAAACAACAGCAAAAAAAAAAAAACAGACAGAGAATTAATTCTATCAAAACATGTGACACGCTTTAAAACGGAAAACCCATTTTTAATAAGATAAAAATAGGCCACACAACTGCTCTATTGTCAGAGGAAGTATCAACCAGTACATATTGCACTCCACCGAATTCCGCTTGAATGTTTTCGTTCGAATACATATTTCAATTATAAGAATGTTCCGGAGGAAGGGGGGGGGGGGGTTATTAATACATATAATATGTAACATACACATAATTAAACCGATGAGGCCCACGGGTTTGGGAATTAAAGAAATTGTCTATATATGAATCGATTAGAATGGATTGGAATGTATTATTTCAAAATTGTCAATTTATAATAAATTACTTATATATTTTAATAAAAAATTAATTCTAAAAAGGCACGAAATCATAGAAGTAAAGATCGCTTGCTTAATTATTTCAAACAGATACAGTCGATTTATCACTGACTGGGAGCGCTTTACTACACCAATACCGAACCTCATTATAACACAATACGTTTATTAAGGAGTTTGAATGATTGTGAACCCCCACGTGAGATAATTGAAACAAAATGTAATTTTCCAGTGTCTATTTCAGCTATTGTTTTGCTTTGATCAGTCTTATTATATGAGACCTTTCATCTTGCTCTTCGTTTATTCAACAGATAACCGAGGTCTACGATCACCATATAAATCTTTTTTTCTTCGGTACACTTGTACTAAGATACATGTACATGCGATAGGCTTAATCCTGACGTCATTACGCCGGGTTCCACGCATGCGTTCAAAATAACGTACAACTCTCGTACAGATGCATGCTACAGACTGACCCTCTCCCACGAACTAAGTGCCCCCGTGCACTCTCTTTCGAGAACCTGTATGACTTTTGACGCACCGATTTATGAGAGTGGGACGGTATACAGATCTAGAATACAGATAGATGTTTTATTGTTTAAATGCATATGCCCCCCCCCCCCCCCCCAAGGGCCCTTGGTTGGTGAATAAAACATATATATCAAAGTTATATACATGTCGGACTGTATATTTACTAGCCGCACATATTCAAAAATGCAAAATGAATATATTTACTAAGACATCTGTATACTTTCAGTGCTTTTCATAACAACAATATGTCTTATTTGTTTGATAACATACACGTATATTTAATATATTTCTCGGGGTTTTATTTTACCCTCTTTTTACATGAACATGTATAGCTGGTGGCATAACAAAGCTGTTGTAAACAAGTGTGATTTGTTAGAATTCCTGTAATATTTTTCTAGCATATCGTTATAAAATATTTCGTTATTCTATTTCATAAACCATTGCACAGTGTTCAAATCATACTGACATTTGCTTCATATAACAATATTGACCACATATTACAATCTTAATCAGAACCGTTTTAACAAGAGCTTGGACTTTGGGCATAACGTGATAAACTCCGATTTAATGAAGGCGGGGCCTATTCATGGTTAACTGTCCAGTCATTGGCTAATATAAGATATGCATACATTGAACGCAATGACAGTCGTCCGACTTCATCCAGGGATGTATATTTCACTGAAACAGCATCAGTTTCACACAGCAGAACAAGGTTTTGACAGCATATGAATATTAATGAGGTTCTCTTCGCGAATTAGAAGAAAGGAGGTCAATATCTGACAGCTTGTTAGATAAAAACATCCCACCGAAAGTCCAAGCTCTTGTTAAAACGGTTCCAATAGCATTTATTTCCACTTATACAATGAAGAATATATGTAGGGCTTAGACACAGAAGGAACTATATCACATGTATACTGAAACTGTACATGCTGATGATACAACAACAGGCAAGGATTTTGATTGTCGAGACAGGGAGAAAGAGGTTCAATGTCTTGATTTGTAAATTAAATGATTGTGTAATTTCAGAAAGGTGGGTGGGTGGTGGTGGGGGTTAGGGGTTAGACCCACGGAGACCCGGACCCCTAGTCCCTATCTATATCAGTGCATAGTAAAATAGAGGTTGTGTAATTACTGAGCAAGCACAGTGCAAGGCATGGCAAGTAAAATTAACTCTGTAACCATTGAGGTATAAATTCCATTATTTCCACAATACAATGTACCATACAGGTAAATGTTCCACCCTCTGTAAACTATAGTCAACAGCCAAGGTCATTCAACTCTATAAGCCAACACACGTATCTTACCTGGGCATTGCAATACACAACATTGTATTATTTTGTGTGACCGTTTCAGCCGTGCGTCCTTCACATGGAAGAAAAGGAAGGGGGTCTGTAAATCTGTCGTGTTCTCAGAAAAGAGAAAACATCGCTACTTAACGGCCAGCACCATGCTGTAACAGAGGGAGAAACAAATCGAATCATAACTCAAAAGTGCAAATGTTTTTTTCATTTTTTGTACACATGTGCAATTTCTTTTGTAGGAGCTGTGATGCCGAATCGTTGAAATGACAGGAAATCCGCGCCAGGAATGTCCAACTTTTACCACTGTCCATTCAACATCTATTCAACTATTTCACTAATCGTGACTCAGTGAACCAGTAGTGGAGTTGCAGAACTGTGTGTTGACAAGCTACGTACGGTGTAGACACTATACGGTATTCTGAGAATCTGACCAATGCATGCGACCCGCACGCGCACACGTGATTTGGGAACGAAAACGTATCGATAAGCGTCAATATAAAACAAAACTACTATTTTTAAAACTTGGAATGAAAACAAAGTGGAGAAAATAGAAGTTAACGAGAGGGCGACAGATTATCACTAACCTGGACATGTCTAGATAGCGGGGCCTCGACCCTTGCTTCTGACGGGCAAGAAATAGTGATTCCCGTTATATAATGATCCACTGCCTCATCAACGGCTAACGTGAGTTCCAGGAATCGGGAGAATTATTTCACTCGCCTAATTAATGTGGTGTGCTTATTTTTTGTTTTGTATCTGAGAGGGCGAGAATCTGCCAAGGAGAAAACTGCTATAATTATTATCATTTAACGCACCGAGTGGGTCGGGGAGTGTGTGACCTGTTCAATGGATTACTGGTCCTTTCTGACCATTCTATGGATTGTGACGTCATGTGGACGATGTGTGGTAGGGAGGGGGTGTTTCCAGGACCCCGTAAGTATTTTGATTTTTGTATTGTATTTGATTAAGAACTAATTATTAATATTCATTGTAAGTTTCTTTTTACATGGTAACTTTATTTCGTCGACTTCTTTCACACATACCTTCGTGTAAATGATAAAATTCATTTACTCCTGTTATTTGTTGTAACGTTGTTTTTTTATTGGGGGGGGATAAACAAAAAGAAATCGTTTTTCCCCTCATGATATGACTTCCTTTTGTTAAGAATTGCATTATATGCCGTACTTTTGTACAAGTACTTGATCAATACATATAACTGTTAATCAGACGTATAAGACGTGTACAGGAAGTACTAATAAGGCGGACCAAGCAGTGATAACAATATGCTCATATTTTCTTCCTCTATTAGGTGTTTATACATTTTTTGTTTTAAAAAAAATACCAATACTCTGCATTGACTTGGGTTTCATTATTTATTAATATAAATGGTTAATGGATTAATATACCTTTCTGCATGAAATTAGAATTCAGCGAAATTTTCCCCTGCACAAGTTCCCCACTCAGAGTTAACTTTTTGTAGTCCTACCTACCCTAGGACGAATACCTATACCACTCATGATCATCCGCCACACATAAAGAAATAAGAATCCATTTAAACTAAAACTTACTAATTTATAATCCTAAGTTTCTTTTTAGTGTTCTTATGTTTGAAACTTATTAAATAGATATCCCTCAGACTGTCCATTGATGTTTTCATGTGTGTTTGTGAGAATGGATACTTAGGCTGCAATTATGGACCCAAAAGAGTTTTACTGTGTTTGTCATCAATATGATATTTGATTACGTTTTATGATGCTCTACATCCCTGATTTATCTTGTATGTATTATTTATGAGGGTAATGTCCTTGGGGGTCTTAGCTTATACAGTATTTGTAAACAGTCTGTTTTAGAGGGAAGTTATCTGTTATTTTACTCGGGAACCTAATTCTGTCGTTTAGTAATAAAACGCGAAAATATTATTCGCGAAATGCGAACTTTTAATACATTCATACAGTTTTGTCAGAAAACTAAAATCGATATATCTAAAATCTAAGTGACATGCATGCTTTATACGCAAATATTAATGTTACAGCGCGATTAATTTATATGAAGATACTGACAGTCTCTGAATATCATCATCTACACACTCTTAAACTTAACCCTAAACTTGGCCTCGTTTTTCCTTCTTTTTTTTTTTTTAGTCAGAGTTTTGGACAAATGGAGGTGCAGATCTATTTAAAAATAACGATACGTGATACATTTGCAGTTGGGTTGTTTAAATTCTTTAGGAACTTGATGCTTGTAAATTCTTTATTTGAGAATAGTGTGGTGTCCAATTTTTCACATGCTTAACATACATGTGCATCACAAGCTTGAAATTAACAGCAGACCGTCACAAAAATTTGTTTTCTTTCAACTTCTATTTCTATTGCGTAAAACGGGTTTTTAACTAAGATTTTAATTTGTAATTTCGGCCTGTTTTAAATGTCATAAATCTGAAACATCACACAGTTTAAAATAGAAATGTTGCTTTTGGTAAAAATCACAACTGATACTTATATTTATTCATATATGTATCATATAAATATGAATGTCTTATCTAAGTATTAATATGTTCATGTAAGAAATCATTACATATCATTACATATCATTACAGTTTTTTCTTTCATTATCCTTTTGATCATTCTACTTTTTGTCATTGTATGTATACTAGAGCCGTGTATGCGATGTACTTTATAATATTCAATAGCATTTGTCCGGCTATTGACACTATCTATATATAGTAAATGTGTGTAGATATACTGCCGAACCTCAACAGAATGTGTTTAACCACCCCCCCCCCCTCCCCCCACACATTTTTATCTGTTTGTTAAACCAATAAAGCCTATCAAATCTAAACAAAAATCACTATTTGATAAACAAAGCTATATAACAGTTAAATACTATTGAGTTAAATATATACAATAGCTTTTTATAGGTTTTTGCTTCCCATGTTGTTATAAAGTGCATGTAGATGAATGATTTTCAACTTGCTGGCGACGTGGTGTTTTTAAAATTTTAATCGAATCAATTGATGAAAAAGTAAAAAGCTCTGGTGCTTAATTATAGCTTCTAGACTTCAATCAGTGCTTGCACTTGCGTTTGCCGATTTTTACGCTGCATTGACAGTATACATGTATGTAATACATGCATAGTATCAGTTATTTAATGGTACCGTATACCATGTAAAAACAGGCCGACCTAAAGACCATACATTAAGGATATGTGTAAGTTTAAGCATTTTATTCTTTACATTATACATGAATAATGTACATGTCGAATAAGGTAACAAAGTCCACATAATAATACTTCGTTCATCTGAAAGAATATCAAAAATCTTTATAAGTGCAATTATTTCTACAGCTCAAAATGAAACAAAATCTGTCTGATGTAAGTCGTGGTACATGAAATGTTTTCTCCCCCTCCCCCCCCCCCCCCCCTCCCCCAGCAAATAACATGGATGATAATAGTACGTTGTACCGAGGGTGCTACATGCATACAAAATTAATTATGGTCGAATGATAATAAAAATATGTCACCCCCAAATATTTCACACACAAAATCATTAGAAGCTATGATAGTTAATCATCTATCGTTATCATCGTCATTAGATATAATCTGAAACGGTTGTATTAATCTCTCTCTCTCTCTCTCTCTCTCTCTCTCTCTCTCTCTCTCTCTCTCTCTCTCTCTCTCTCTCTCTCTCTCTCTCTCTCTCTCTCTCTCTCTCTCTCTCTCAATGAGATGGGTCGATTTACAGAAATCATTTTGAATTCTCCAGTGAATTTATTTATTCATTGATTTCAGATCCGGTGTTTAATGAAGCAATTACTATTTACTCAGTTGCATTGCTTGTTATTTCTTATGAATATTTCCTTAGATTTCTCCAGAACACAATCCGTCTATAGTATAAACTCTTCCCTGTTCACAGTCCGCTATCTCTCTTGCATTGTTTCACTGATAACAAGTCAATAATCTTAACTTTGTCAAGCTGCTATCATGTCTATCTATTTTTATCACCCTGACAAATATTTTCCTGGATGTTAACAACTTCCAATACATTTTTATGAGTAAAGTAAATATTATAAATCAATTTAACTTGTATTATAAGGAAATATGTTAATATACCCACGGAGCAATTTTTGTTTCGCTTAAGTATAACAAAAGTTGCTACATCTATTTTATACAATGTGTGATACGAGAACATTGCGTTGTTTACATGTACGTGTTTCTCTCCACCCCCACCCCCACCCCCACCCCGACTCCCCCCCCCCCCCCTTTGCTGAGATTTCATGTTAATGTACAATATATATTACAAACAACTAGAATACATTAAAAGTCAAAAAAAGAAGAGAAATTACATACTGGTGTACGACAACACGCAAAAAAAAGTAAGCGAAAAATATACACAAGTAGAAAAGAGAAAGTTATATACGCACTTAATTAATATGCAAATATTGCGATCAATGTTCCTTTTTGTGTTTTTCTAATGAAATAGTTGGCTATATCCTT
Organism: Magallana gigas; assembly: GCF_963853765.1. NCBI lineage: Eukaryota > Metazoa > Mollusca > Bivalvia > Ostreida > Ostreidae > Magallana > Magallana gigas. Next base: position 45,449,827 of record NC_088861.1, read on the forward strand.
CAAGTAAAACAATTTTATAACGTATTACCATCAAGCTACCTGCAGATGAACACCAAAACCACGTGTACATATGATGCTACATGCACGTGCGCATTTATCTAAATGTAGAGATTATGAATAAGAACAATTGACTCATATTTTTTTTGGTAAGATATATCATTACAGTTCAGTTTGATTAATCGTGTAAATGAAAAACCATATATTTTACTTCTTTGTTTAAGATGTACAAAAATGTTTAATTGCATTATTATAATAGACGTAGGATTACGCACTGCGTTGTTCCAATATCGTCAGAGTGCGAGTCGGTACAGTAAGGTCACCAATTGACCACCAGGCAGTTTGTTGTCATATTATCTGGTTATCAAGGAATATATTTGCCTTGTTTTCTCTGCGTTATAGCATTTTTCTGAATGGTAATATTTTTAATAATTTATTTACTATTTATTCAATACGATTTAAAACGTCTCTCTCTGTTTTGTACAAAGGAAATGGGGGGGGGGGGGGGGGGGCTTTTACTCTCCGTGAAAATATCTTTCTGTATAGTACAGGGGGGGGGGGGCACAGCTGTATAATATTTTTAGCCGCTTCATTTCCTGAGCGTTATACCGGTATAATAGGGGAGGGGGGTCTTTTTTTCTCTGTGCGTTATTGCGTTTCTCTGTATGGTACAATGTACTAGGATGGGAGAAAGTCGCCTTTTTTCGTCACTCGGTATGATGACTGACTTGTTCTCTCTAGCTGTATTGAAATAATCTCTTTTACAGAAAGTGTACAGCGTGAAATTAAGCTATAAGAAACAACTACAGCTGCTACAGAAAGCGAGAGAGCGGTGCCTACAGGAACACATTGTGCCGCGACCGGCGGTATCAGGTATTTTACAGATGGCGTTTTACTTCTCGACCGTGCATGTACGTGTAAAGGTCTAACCCCCCTCTCCACTCCGTCGGGATTCAAACAAGCGAGTCTGCGATATGATTTATCACTTTTTCATACTTTTGCCATCTGAATAGGAATAGGTGTATTGAAATTGCTGTTTATGTGGCGATGTGAGAGTACGTAAGGAAATGATTGATATTCCAGCAATAAGATAGAAGCTCCCTTTGTGACGCCGTCGTGTAAGGGTATCCATCAAGATCCGAGCTATACCCAATAACTTTAATGATTTATGGCACACCAATCTCCCCTCTTGGTTTTTGTCAAGATGGTTCAAAGATTTCACTGAATGTGTTTAAACTTTGCTCACTTCGATTTGCAACTCGATTTGATAAAAAAAAAATAATGCGGATTTTAGTACACGTTTTTAGATTGAATGGTTCTCGTGGATTTTGGGTTGCGGGACTCAGTATATCCTAATTTGTAGTCGTAGACAGAGAGTCACGCCAATAGAGATTATATATAGTCATTTGGTAGACATTATATCAGTCAAGTAGACAGTGATCATTAGGTAGACACATTATCACTTAAGTACAAGGTAGACATAGGCCCTTAATAAACACAAAATAGACATTTTCATTCAGTAGAAACAATGGCATCAAGCAATTGGAATGTAATATAAAAAGAAAACCTGGTTCACCAATTGTTGATCAGTAGGCAAGTAGACACTATCCTCACTCATTAAAGGATAGGCAATAAGTATCAGAATAGTCACAATGTCATATAGATAGACGTCAGCTAGACACTATGTCAATTCATTTCCATAATATAGACACTCTGTAGACAAAATGTCGTAAAATTAAATCATAGGTATCAGATAGACACAGTGTCGGTAGACAATATACAATTAGTAGACACATTGATCTGCTTTTTCGTAGACACTGGTAACACTATTATAATGTCAGTAAGTCACTACACGTTGTTCCTTGGAACAGCGTTTGATTCTTCTTTTAATTTGTCGAGGTCAATTTTAGGAGTCTCTGTCGCGGGTTGCTTAAAAAGGTTTTAAAAAGAGCGGAACAAAATAGCAAAAAATCTAGCGAGAACACATATCATTTTTTTAACATAATTTTATTTTAAATTACTTTTTTTTACGCACAGAAACAGTTGATAAATTTGTCTAAACTGTTTAAAAGTTACTTACAATTTCTCAAAATAACTCCATTTTGAAAAATGCTCATTTCCCTATCAGTATGTATTTATAAGAAAAGCGTCAAAACAGCATCATCAACAATACCAAGTTCAAGGCGGCACTGCATAAAAACAGCCTAGACAAATGATAAATATTTTATATAATGAACTGTAAATTCTACAGAACGATTTGACAAATTTTCAGGGTATGTTTTCTCGTGAGATTTTTTATGGGTAAACCTGTATAATTCAAAAGAACAAACTAGGGAGGCTGGGACGTCAACAAAGGAACCATTATACCTACCTTAGTTTTTTTAATTTATGAATTGCTCAGCTATAAACTATTATTTATATAGAAAAGAAGAAATCCATAAATTTTACAATTAAGTTTTTGTATTTGCATTATTTTTATATTCATGTCTTCTTTTCAATGAAATTAATACAGTATAAATATGGCCACGGCCTTCGGACTCTCTTATTTAACAATATGTGTGTTGATAACCACGTCACAAGCGTTTTCTAGTCCACTTATCCTCACACAACCTTTTACACACCGCTTAACCTTGACCTTAACAGGTCAAACTTTCTTCTGTATGATTTTTGTCTGAATGCTATCAATGGCTGATAACTCTATTTGACTGAATGCTATCAATGGCTGCTAACTCTATTTGACCAGGTCCCTACTGTAACCAAACCTTTGATAACATCGTCTGCTGGCCTGATACGATGGCGGGAACAATGGCCGAACAGAACTGTCCAAACTACATTAACAACTTTGATACTAGAGGTACATTGTTGTCAGTTTTCACGTAATTTATATTGTCTGCATTCTAGGTCCACCATTTGTTGTCACATATTGTCGTTAGACTCAGTCCTACTGCTGAGTTTGCAGTATATGTAAGCGGTAGGGACAATACTCATTTATCTAGATTATTTACACAAAGCTTAATTCGCTTTTATTCCTGTCAGTTATAATACCTTAATTCCGACAGATCCATCAAGTTTATTTGAAGATGTATGCTATTTGTCACACATTCTTTCAAAGGGTTAAAAAGAGTATTCAATATCACTTCAGTTCAGATCCAATTTTTACAAGATACCTTATGTTTAAACAAATCGCATAACTTTATTTACTCTTTCATAAAATTGCTGTCAACGTTTAAAAGTACCATTTTCGCTACTTTTTTGTATTAAAGATACTATAATTTAAAAAAAAACTATATCCTGTTTTTGTACTGTTGTTAAGCGGTAAAATTCGATGTGTGACAAGTTTTAGGTGTACACGTACACATACTGAATTTCTTTACGGATATTCTGATGTAAACTACTTAATTGTACTTATCGAAAATTAACGTCCTTTTAGGGACGAATGGGCGATATCTTTTTTCTTAAGATTTTGTTTTCAAATGATTTCTTTCTACATATTCTGGAAGTGATTTTTATATGTTTAAGAGGTACAATCAAAAATGTAAGATGAAAAGATAGAACTGACGAACGCGTCTAACACCCCCCCCCCCCCCCCAAAAAAAAAAAAAATTCCGCTCAACCTTTATCTTCTTCACTGACCTTGTTTGTGTCTTTCTTAATATACATTATGTACCATTGTTATATTGTTAAAGGGGTACAGCATAATTATTGATTTATAATTTAAAACAATATTCTGTATAGTTATTCATAAAATCAAAAATATACGAAACTGTCCACCGTTTTGTAGCGAAAGCTCGCCGTGAGTGTCTACCCAATGGACAATGGTACGTTCATCCGGGCTTCAATAAGACATGGACGGACTTCAGAGATTGCTTGGACAAACGAAAGCCCGTGGATCCGCTCATGGTAAATCTCTCAAACAAATGTACACCACAATTCAAGTTTTCCCTTTGTTTGTGTACTCGTAAAAATAAAACACCTAGACCGTATATTCATTTGATTTAAAGTACTCTATTTAATTCTTTGGTTAACACATTATAATCAGTAACTGTTAAAGAATTATGAGATGATGAAAAATGTTATACACAATGTAAAATTAAAGGAATTTTATAGAAAACTCTCTTGCTCTCTCTCTCTCTCTCTCTCTCTCTCTCTCTCTCTCTGAATTAACTAGAAAGTCCCCATTATACCCTAGCTGCCGTTGACTTTGTAGGACCATCTGCCCCGAATCAAGAACCTGTACCTGATTGGTTACTCCGTGTCCCTGGCATGTCTGTTTGTGGCGGTAGGAATGATGGCTCGCTTTCGGTAGGTATCCATTTGTAGCAAAGTAGACCTTTCGGAACTTGCAGAAGAAATTGCTGCTGTTATTGTTAAAATTCTTTATTTTGTACAAAGTAAATTGTAAGGAGAGTCAAAATTAAGCACATACACCTGCCTCAATATTCTCTTTATTAATTTACCTGTAAAGATTTATCTTTATTTGAAAAAAATACATTAATTGGTAACTTTATTAATATGAGTAAATCTCTAAGTTTAATTTGATAACTTTAATTATTTTATTTAAGAGGTAATGTTATGTCATCTGTATATTTATTTTACTCCTGTTTGGTGTTTTTACCTTTTTCTTTTGCAAATAAATGCTGAGAACTGAATGCAATCTGTCACTATGTCTCGTACACTCGCTTGTTAGGCGCAGAGAAAATAGATAAAATGTCTGCAATATCTATTATTGTCAGGAGATTGCACTGCCAAAGGAACACGATACACATCAACCTTTTTGTTTCCTTCATTCTGCGATCTATAATATGCCTTGTTAAAGACGTCTTCCATACACCGGAAGGGCGACCAGCCGTCATAAACAACACCGCCACTCTGACAACTGAAGGATCGGTAATTTCCGGAATAATTATCACTCTTTATATCATTTCAATATTTCTAAATCAAATAACAAGTTGAAATTTATTTTTTTAGCGGCATATCAGTTTTTTAAGAGTGCATTAATTGTTACGTAACCAAGATTTGATAATCAAAGTATACTAAAAACCTATCAATACACAAATTATAAAAATTAATGTCGAACATTGATTGCATTGTATTTTCATTTATCCAGAAATGGATTTCACTCGACAGAGTTTTTGTCAAACAAAAGTGTTATACATGTATATAAGTAAAAAAGAGGTACATGGAAGAGGAAATATATTAATAAGATTTATTGACCCAATCATGCAAAATTGTTCAAATAAATGTATATGGATTAAGTAATATTTTTGCGCTATGCTTCATTTAATCGATACCACAGTACTTAGGGTCTTGCCCGTTAGCGGTTTGTTTATTCTCCAACTACAGAAATAAAACGAGATTATATTATGACAACGCACACCAAAGAATCTGAGCTTACTTCAATCTTTACGATTTGGGAGAACGACCATTTTTTTGGACGGCTGTTGATATAATTGCAAAAAAAAAAACTCGTGATGAGAGTGTTAACATCCCCAATAAAAGAGGCAGCGAAAACAAGGTCGTTAAATCGTTTGTTTTTATCGGAAACCAAGTATTCGAAATTACTGCGGGGCTATGGTTTAATTTTCATTGCTTGTTTATTTGTTGCTTCGAGTTTTTTTATTCTTTTTTTGGTACACACATTAATGCATTAATCATATGTAAATTGTTGAGTGTGGATATTTGTAACTTAAACATCTCGTATACGATTACAACAGTGGGGCTATGCGCTGAAATTTTCCCGATCTGTGAATAATTAATGTCCAATTCCGATTGGTTCCTTTAGACTTTCGTAAAGAAAATTCGCGTACCCTTGAATGTAATAAATCATTGACATTATGACGTTACTTTCGCAAACCCGGCTTGCGCCAAAGCAGTACTTTATTCGCGTCATTGATGAACTGTTTTGAACTATATGTTACAAAATCGACTTTTAGTCTTGTCACACACAAAAACACTGGAAAATGTTAATACATGCTTCTCTACTTTATATGAATGTTTGGGGTTTTTTATGAATAGAACTGGACCTGCAAACTTGTATTCACTTTCTTCAACTACATCATCGTGGCTAACTATTTGTGGATCTTCATCGAGGGACTCTATCTCCATAACCTCATCTTCATCACAACATTCAAGAAAAGCAAGCGGTTCCACCTCTACATACTAGCAGGATGGTGTGAGTACATGTACTATATGTAACTGATGGTGTGAGTACTACTATACATGTACTATATGTAACTGATGCAAATCTGTGAATGATATAATTGTATATGAATATGTTAAGAGGGCTCGATGGCCGTGTCCATTTTTGTAGACTGTTTTGATCTCCTTTAGAAGAAGAGCTCTATATTAAAATTTAGGAAATTGCCTAATTTTAAAAGGTTAAAGATATGATAATTTTTTCTTAACTAAACACGTTATAGTTTATAGCTAAACAAATCATATCATACAGTGATGGGTAGAACTGAAGGTTAGTTTGTTGATCATACAGCTTCTTTAAATATCATGCAAACTTACAGATGATAATAAGCTCTTTGGTTCAGTGGTTGTGATTTTTATATTGATTGATTAATTTATTGAATTGACTAATACTGATTATCAATCGATCGATTGGTGATATGCTTGCATGAATTTTGTATTGTCTCCCCTGTATACAGTACACGGTATTGGTGGTTTTATTTGTTACAGTACTGCCTCTGCTGTGTGTCGTACCTTGGATCCTTGTCAGGAGATTCCTGGAAGATACCCTGTAAATATTTACACTTTTTTTTTTTATCTATTCATAACATTTTGTAATATTTATTAGAAAAGTTGTTTTGCGGACATCAAACTGTACATTGTATAAATACAAACACAACCACTTGCTTGTAAATGTTTTTAAGACTTGAATCGTTGTAAGCAAACATCGAATATATCTCTTAATAGTTTTATTTCATAATCTCGATATTTTTCACATCATTTGAGACTTAATATTTTTCCCCTTCTCTCCAAATAGACTGAATATTTTTCGTTCAATTTCAATTTTATCGCCGTTTCATTTTAATTTCATCAAACGTTTCGTAAATTGGGTAACGCACTTTCTGATTTACAAGCATCTACATTTATACAGTTTGGTATAGTATCACTTCCATTTGTTCTAGCCCCCCCCCCCCCCCCCCCCCCGCTCACTCTGACCGCGTCTTCACACTACTATTCCGCATGATGATGCATTGTTTGTAAAATAAGCCACGGCGTGGCAGATTCCTGAACTGATTTTTGTAGATAAGGGTTAACAGTATACAGGTCATGAATGAATAAAGGATGGCCCAGTTAAGCCTTCCATTTATTTATAAAAGTCGTCCCAAATTAAAGCAGGCATCTCCCATAATCTCATACGCGCTAAAGTTAATTTATTTAACCTCGCAATGTTATTTCATACAAAACGTTACTTGAGACAACAAAGACGATTTTGACTTATGAATTTTTTAAATCTTTGAAAATTTGAGATTAGGTGACCGAAAAAGAATAAAAAAATCTCCAAATTTAAATTTAACGCCTGGTGATCATACCTTCAAAATATTTCTTGTAAAGATAAAATTTCATTTTGAATGAACAAGTTTTGATTGAGTATAATTATGTTCTATCTAAACTTCAAATGCATGTATACATATCAACCGAAATCCGTGAATTTTTCGATTTATTCTACTGGAATAGGTTTTTACTTTAATTTTTATTTTATTGCATTTGTTTGTTCCTTTGCTGGGTTCATTATGATTGAGTCCTTGATTGAATATGAGTAATTCAAGAGCTGGGTGCATCAAGAAGTACACTCCTGCTTGAATGTGTCTTAAGATTTTTCTTGAAATTGTGTTGAACAGATGTTGGAGTACCCACACAGCAGAAAATAAGTACGTGTGGATCATCCGCGGACCTATCGTGGCCACCATTGTAGTGAGTCTCACTTTTTAAATTATATAAATTGTCTTAAATTATATATAGATATTAATTTCTAATATCATTTATTTCATTTAAAACTATTTACGTCCGATAAAAATAATCTGCTTTTTAAGTTCGATTTCTAAGATTAACTCATCTTTGCCACCCAAGGGTTTTTGGTCCACTCTGCTCCCCATTTATGGGTAGTAGAGTGAACCGAAAATCCTTGGGTAGCGAAGATGATATTAATTTACATGTAGCATCAATCAATTTTAAAACTTCTCTTTCATAGTTTCTTACTCCTCTTTTAAATTTACGAATAAATATATATATCATTTTTCTTCATTTTTTTTTTCAAAGGTAAATTTTATGTTTTTCATCAACATCATAAGAGTCATATTTACCAAGCTGACAGCATCCAATAACCACGATACCCATCGCTACAGGTAGGACTCATTACTACAGGTAAAACTCATTAATACAAGTAAGACTCATTACTACAGGTAAAGCTCATTAATACAGGTAAGACTCATAAATACAGGTAAGACTCGTTACAATGAAATACAGGTAAGACTCATTACTACAGGTAGGACTCATTAATACAGGTAAGACTCATTACTACAGGTAAAACTCATTAATACTGGTAAGACTCATTACTGCAGGTAAAACTCATTAATACAGGTAAGACTCATAAATACAGGTAAGACTCGTTACAATGTAATACAGGTAAGACTCATTACTACAGGTAGGACTAATTAATACAGATAAGACTCATTACTACAGGTAAGACTCATTACTACAGGTAAGACTCATTACTACAGGTAAAACTCAGTAATACTGGTATGACTCATTACTACAGGTAAAACTCATTAATACAGGTAAGACTCATAAATACAGGTAAGACTCGTTACAATGTAATACAGGTAAGACTCATTACTACAGGTAGGACTCATTACTACAGGTAAGACTCATTAAAACAGGTAAGACTTAATACAACAGGTAAAACTCATTAATACAGGTAAGACTCGTTACAATGTAATACAGGTTAGACTCATTAATACAGGTAAGACTCATAAATACAGGTAAGACTCGATACAATGTTATACAGGTAAGACTCATTAATACAGGTAAGACTCGTTACAATGTTATACAGGTAAGACTCATTAATACAGGTAAGACTCGTTACAATGTAATTCAGGTAAGACTCATTTATACAGGTAAGAATCGTTACTACAGGTAGGACTCATTAATATTGGTAAGACTCTTTAATACAGGTAAGACTCATTAATACAGGTAAGACTTATAAATACAGGTAAGACTTGTTAATACAGGTAAGACTCATTACTACAGGTAAGACTCATTACTTCAGTTAAGACACTCGTATATAAGTTACATACCTTTCTTTACAGAAATTTGGTTCAATCGACATTGGTTCTTATTTCACTTTTTATCACATTTGCTGTATCCAGAAAATTTTACGTGGGGGTAGCTATAGGGGTTCCGAGACGAGGGTCACATAATTTTGTTTGCCGGGAGGGGTTGTCTGAGGTCTGCTTTCGGCAATTTTACTTTATATTAGTTTTATAACTTTCAATTTTTCAGAAATAAGTCCGAAATATCTGACGTTTTCTTGGCTTTTTTAATTATTACAGTGTACTTGCCAGGAAAACGTAAATATCAAATTTCAGACAATTCGGGAATGTGAATCCTTGGACCCCTGACAACCCCCCCCCCCTTTCCATCTAGATTTGCGCATGCAAAATAAACCTTAATTTAATGATGATTCCCAGTATACATACATACTTGAGTCACACACCTAAGTTTGTTTTGAATGCAAGAAGCTACACGCTGTTTCTGAACTCTTTGTGCATACAGGTGTATATACTGTACCTTTTTATGACAGGAAGTACATTAGATACCTGGATATAACTTATTAGCGTTTGTTTTGCAGGAAGCTGGCCCGCTCCACCCTGGTGCTGATCCCGCTGTTCGGGGTCTACTACATGATCTCCGTCGTCATGCCTGAGTGTATGGACCCCGGGGTGGAGCTCATCTGGCTCTATGTGGAGAGTGGGGTCAACTCCTTCCAGGTCAGAGTTCGTTCAATGAAAAATAATTAGCCACGTGTTTCCTTTTTGATACCATTTAGAGCAAAAATCAAATGTTTCCTTGGGCTTGATATTTGTGGTAAGTGAGTTTAAAGTTAGGAACTAAAAGATTCCTTCAGTGGAGATAAATTTTGCTTACTGGGAAATACTCTTGTCTCTTTACGAAGATATTAATTCTAAAATTTGGGTTTTTTTCACATTTGTATGACCATCACTTTTTCCGGAAATTCGTTGCATTGATTTTTATTAGATAAGACATCCTTTTGGAATTTATTTGCATAAAAACTAAAACACTGTATAACAGTCAATAGGAATAAAATTTGTTATAGTTTGTATGACGGCATGTACTGATGACATAATTTCATTGCAGGGTTTTCTCGTAGCTCTTCTTTTCTGTTTCCTAAATGGAGAGGTACGTCTAATTTGCTTAACGTCGAATACCTTGTCAAAACTTTCATAATTGTACATGTATGTAATAAATGTTTATTTTAAAAAATAGAAATCTAGTTAAGATATTATCAGTTTGAATTTTTGATGTTTAAAAAAAAAAAAAAAAAAAAAAGATTCTCTTTCAAATGTAATTTGTCTACAATTATTCAAAATTAGATTTAAGGTTTCGATCATTCATAATTGGTAGGTGCAGCAGGAAATACGAAAGAAATGGAACCGGAAGTGGAAGTTGCGCAGACTCAGTACCGTGTCGTCACGGTCCACTAGGACCATGTCGGTCGGGTCCGCAGTGTGTATAAAAGACAAACAACTGTCTGCTTTGATTTTGGCGGGAAACGTCATACAAAACAAATCAGGAAAATGGAAGCAAAATGTACATATGGAGTTACAGGATCTCAATCAGTCTCCACACCGAGACATGCACGAATGTGCAAGCGATGAGACTCTGCAAGAGAGTAATGGATTGTTGACGTCACAATGAAGGTTATGTAATATGACCCAACTGAGGGTTTGTTACAATAGCTTAACTTTAGGCCTTCAAATGCACACGTGTTGTCTCCTAACTGTCGAAGGGCACCTTTTTGCCTGTAAAATACGTGCAGTTTGATTGGTAGCCTTGGTAACACGGTCACATGTGACTGCTATGATGTCATTAACTCCCGGAACGTCACTGTAGAAATATTATTCTACAAGCGTTGTGCGAAAAGGGGCAGCTCATCTTGTTATTTACTAGATATCGCGATAGTACATATGATACCTGTCCAGAGGAGATGTTACTGGCTTGACAATTGAAGAACAATATGTGTTATATACTTGTATACGGTATGATTAAATTATTCGTTGTTAATATAGATATTTGTTGCTATTATCGTTTAAACGTTCTTCTGTTTTAGCCATATCGTTAATACACAATAAAATTATTCTAAATTATTCTTAGATATCACTTCATTTTCATCGAAATGGTGTTAAACTGGATATGTTTTTTATCCACCAACTATTGCACAAAAAATTATCACCTGATGATACACAGTATCTTATACCTATACCAACACTTCTCATAAAAATAAACCGATACCATTTTAGATCAAAATCTTGAAAATAACACAGTCCATTAAATATAGCATTGATAAAATAACATCTAAAGCACTGCTCAAAAGAAAGATTCCTAATTAAAATAAGTTAACTCCATACTCATACAGTTCTTTGATGAAAGTTGAAAAACAGAACTGATTTCAACTTAATAGACTTGCATTTCATCAATTATTACAAAAAATATACGTCATTACACTTTTTGAGATGTCAGATAAATGAAATCTAAAGCACTGCTTAAAACATAGATTCTTCGTTAATTTTAAGGAATAAAACTATTTAAAATGTGTCGCGCTGTTCATGCATATATGAATGTTACTTTACAAGTTGGTGCCATAACACTACTTGTGTAACACTCTGTTCGGTGAGTTGTGGTTTTACGTTACTGTTTTTGTTTGCTTGATGCTTTGTTGTTCGTAAATACATTTGTGTACATGTATTAATAAGCGACACCCATTCTCTAGAACAAATATAATGTGCCTCTTTTGCGACATCAGCGAAAAGCAAAAATATAATCTTATAAAAATTAAAATCATGATTGGTAAGTGCCATTAATATATTTATATTGAGCACATTCTTATAAATAACTTTTTTTAATCAAGGCCAAAAAATGTGAATTTACTACATGTAGATGTAATATGCATATATCAGTATTATTTAAATACAATGAATGCTGGGAATAGCGGAGCTCTAGCGACATTTGTTTACAAAACGAGATATAGAAAACAGCTTGTCCATAAAACAAGATTTAAACAGAAACAACAAATATAATTTTATGGGTTTTGAGTACTTGTTAACCGAAACAAAAATTGGACCTCATGTTGTATAATATAATTTTATTGTCTTTGCAAAATACCTACCCCCAAGTTCATTACTATTAATTTGCCTTTTGTACTGTACGCAAAACAGTAGCATTTCATACAGGAAAAGGCGAAAATCTCTGGCAGTAACCCGCTCGTGAGCTTATTACAGTTACTCGTAAATTTTTCAATTTTTTTAACACTGACAATAGTGTGTCTCCCCATAAGTTCATTAAGATCGAAACAAAAAACGAGTCCCTCAATTAGAAAGAATTTGCCCCTCGTGAAGCTGCGGTGAGCGCCTCTCACTCTCGAAATGGATCGACCCTTCAACAAGGCTGACAGTTGAAGCTTCAGAAAACACTCAAGGCCCAATTATTTAGTTCTCTGCACTCTACTCTTTAACTCTAGAATTGAAACCGATTGTTTATTTGATAGCTGAGCTACCGAAATATCCGCCGATTTATAATCATTGTTTGATTATATACTACGCATACTCAAAGAAATCTAATCTAACCTTGCAAGGTGCGCGCACTCCAATGCATGATTTTTAAAGAATGCAGATGGAACGGTACACCAAAAGTTGATTTCATTGAAAATTTTAGCATTTTTTCTGAAACTTGATTTCTTTAATATATGTATTTATTTTGGTAATTTGAAATGTGAGCAGTTTGTTTTCAATTGGGATCGGTCAAAAAATTAAAAACATATCAGTTATATTTCTAAAAATTTTTACTTTTTTGTTTTTGTTTTAACAAAACAAAAGTATGCTTTCTTCTAAAGATATATCTCCTTGGAATATTTCAGCAATATGTTGAAAATACAAACAAAAGATGCTTTTCATTTGATACATTATTTTTTATTTATTAAAATAAAAGGTTTAAATATCATTACATGTAAAGGATATGATTTACTAGATATTATTTAAATGTGTTTATTTACAGCAATTGAAAACTCTCTATACAGTCTCTTTCTTGCAATTAAAACAGATTTTCCACTTTCTGATTAACAACAAGTGATACATGGATGATCCATTGAAGAAAATGTTGATATTGTATTCCTCTTTTTAACTATTAATAGTAATAATTTTGTAATGTGACTTTACAATGTGGAAAAAGTCAATTACAGTTTATTCTAAATATTCATATGAAAGTTTTCTATTTCTATATTTCTAGTTTTTTTATCTTACCATTACAGATATGTACTTACTACCGTTTGTGATGCCTTTCACAATTACGTTTGTATAACAAACACAGTCCGAAAAACAGGATTGAACCATGAAAGGCGAGAACGGTAGACCAAAAGTTTATTTCATTGAAAATTAAAGTATTTTTTCTGAAACTTGATTTCTTTTTTATATGTATCTATTTTGGTAATTTGAATTGTAAGCAGTTTGTTTTCAATTGGGATCGGTCAAAAAATTAAAAAAAGTTTTCTAATTAGAATTTAGTCTCAACGTATGATTCTATGGATCCGAGTTGATTATTGGTTCAAGATAATGAAAGTATAATTTGCCAGAGTTATTGTAATGCATGAACAATGCATGATTTCTGAATTGTTCTCGTATTTCATATGCTCTTTTTCTATAAATATAGATGAAGGTGTCCAAAACATAAATCGTCTCATTATTTGAATAAAAAATCAGCCATGAAAATTAGATGCATTTATTCCGACATCAATGTCTTTGTGTGTTTTGTGATATTATGGAAATATCTCTGCGTTAAAATCAACAGGATATATTGGGATAAAGGACCGAATATAAAAATCTTGTGAATTACCCAAGCCCCGATATCGTATAACCCATAACTATGTGCGGTATTACGGGGGGGGGGGGGGGGGGCACAGAAACATATATATGTGACATTTACTGAGCTAGAGGTGTGGCCGGTGACCATTCGCATATACCTGACAATTTTTGACTCTTGTAAATACTCCCTCATTGCTGTCGTAATCAAAACGACAGCGATTGATTTGAGATTTAAATCATAATTAAAAATACGACTGATCGAACACCGATGACATTTATTAAGTTTAAAAATAAAACGGGTCGGTATGGGGGGTCTTCTGCCAACTTGACCTAGATCTTTCACTGTTTCCTCCATCTTTTTTTTTAATTTCAATAATCCATCTTTTGGCACTGATGAGCTATGAATTTTACAAACATCGAGTCAGTGGGTACTTGTATTTAGGCCGATCATCTGGTTTTGAACAAAAAAGCTCAAATATATCATTAATCTTGGGTATTTAGTTATCTTTAAAATACTCCATGCCGGATTAAAACAGTTATATGTTAAATGGCATAATATTGATTGTAAAAATCGTATAATTAATGGTATTTTCAGAAATACTATATATACGAAGTGGGGAAGACTAATACAAAATATGAAGAATTCAAAATGTCAAAATATAAAATAAACGTGGCCCACTTAGTAACAGTGTCTGATGTATGTGGTATGTCCATTCTAGAATCATTGCTTCATAAATCGCGCAACGTGGTTTTAAAATCAACTTATTTTGTAGCGCACATGGACATTGGTCGGTAAATTCAGTCAGAATTATCTTGTCCAGTATCCAAAGAATAATATATTTTTTTATAAACAATATTCGTGGAACAACAATAATAACACCATATGAAAAATAAACTAATAAACCGATAAGATGTCTTTCAAATATCTCTTGATCACAACGCAATTAAACCAGAATGCGCAAGAAAAATATGCAACGCCGGCAAATCTATCATCCCGGATTATGGAGCTATTCTTGAGTCTCGCGATAAACACCTCAGGGACTAATGGCTAGTTGGCGTGCGATGTGTAATGTTGGACTTTTCACCCGAGATACGAGCGATTCTCATTGTCCGGACTTTGATTGCAATTATAGCTTGCTCTGTCAACTTCAGGTGCGGCTAATACCCGCAAAGAGGCCCACTGTACCCAATTAACATGCGATTCTTCGCTTCTCTAATTTACTTTTACAGAAAACAAAATTGTTTGCATTCTATTTGTTTTTTGACCTTCAGAGTGTTGCGTTTTGTGAGATACCATGATTATATTATTTTCCTGGTAAATCACGTCTTCATTAATTACTACTGCGTACAAGTAAATGTACTCTTATGTTTGAATAATGAATAGTGAATGGAGAAAGGCGCCCTAAATGGATGCAATTATTTTTCTTTCTAAATATTATAAGATATCAAACAAAACATAGATAAATTCAAATAAAATATC
The DNA here is from genome assembly GCF_963853765.1 of Magallana gigas. NCBI lineage: Eukaryota > Metazoa > Mollusca > Bivalvia > Ostreida > Ostreidae > Magallana > Magallana gigas. The sequence goes on from NC_088861.1 coordinate 45,465,409, forward strand.
AGGGTTTTTTTACGATACAAAAACCAGCCTGAATGGGGAATGCAGAACAGCCTTGCAGCAGTTACTATTATATAAATAGTGCCTGTTTGGGAGGGTAACAGTTGAAATTGACACCCCGAGAAAACCATTGTCAACCGACGCGAAGCGGAGGTTGACAATGGTTTTCGAGGGGTGTCAATTTCAACTGTTATCCTCCCAAACAGGCACTATTTATTTTGTTATACTGAATGTCTTAATTTTTAAGAAAATTTTACTGCTTTTATATAGGAATAACGTGAATTCTTCAGCGAACCGTACGCGCATAATTTTTGCGCATGTAACATTTTTAATGTTACCCGTTGCTAAGTGCGTTGCTAACACTGAGGGTAATAGAAAGGATTATGAACTGCGTCTTAACCAATCAGATTTCAGTATTTAAAATGAAAGTATAACAAAGTGTGTTATTGAAATAGTGTTGTTTGTATAGTCACAGGCATGTTCACTTTCCTAAGATATGACCTAAATGTGTTTCTAGGATAAGACCTAGGAAAAATTTAGGAACACCCTAAGATCAACTTAGGACACATTTTAAGATGTAGCTCGACGGTAACTTAGGGACATCCTAGGTGACGGTATCCTTAACTACAAAAATCAATATTTTTTCACTTTCACCCATACAGATAGTGATCTGTACATGAAAAAATCATGAAACATTTCAACAGGAAAAAGCATACATGTACATTGACACGATAGACCTAAAACCAGTTCCCCTGAAATCCAAATTACCGCTTATTGTGTAAAGACGATATGTTTTGGGACAGCTTTAGGCTTACAAGTCAATCATTATTGAAACAACAAATGTGCATTTTGTCGGTGTAAATCAACATTTGATACTCTTGTCATTTACATAAGCATAAACATGAGCACGTGCATTTACGGTGAATTTAACGTTATAAAGACTAAATGAGTATACCCACCACCCCCCCCCCCCCACCCACCCTCCAGGAATAGGAAATTGAGGTTTGTCGGAAATACTGGAATACCTTATTCTACTGGTCTTGAAAAAGAAAGCATCACATCAGTTCCAAGATCCATGTACAATGCAAAGAAAATTCTTGAAATATTGATTCAAACGAAAGCAACACATGGTGAAGAAAACGACATGACTCGTAATTACAACATATAACTAAAAAAAAATGTTCACAGACATTTGTCTTGAGAGAGAGAGAGAGAGAGAGAGAGAGAGAGAGAAAGAGAGAGAGAGAAATTAATAAAAGACAAAGCAAGTAATACCGTGTGATGCCGAATTAATGCTTGTCATAAACAAGAAATAATAAATAAGACATATCATGAACGTCTGTTAATTAATGATCAAGAGTACGCCATTACTCGATCATTTGAATTAAGCTGTGGCGCTACACTGAGAGCGCGAAGTCCACGGACTTGCACGGACTGGGTACAGGTGTGAACACCTTCACATACATGTACATGGGAATACGCTGTTCCATTTGTGTAACGTGCTGATCGACAATATTTAAAATAATCCAAATACGTTTGCTCATTTTTAAAACATGATTACTGATTTAGAGAGAGATGTAAATAGCCAGTAATTTGAGACGGGCTATAAAAGGCAGCGAGTATTGCAGATTTTTTAAAATATATTTTCTGCAATGACGGATACCTTCATACCCGCATGAATCACCAAAGAAAGCATTTCATCGTTAACATAACACAGCTCTTGACCTAGAGAAAATATGTTATCAATAAAATAGTTCCTTAATAAATGTGTATCAACTTGTTATCACTAAAACACTGAACCACACAGGGTTCTTTTGTGATAAACAATACACCATAGTAGATGCATGAAGTCTATCAGTATCTCAAAATGTTCATGGTCAAACATTGGCAGCAGAGATTACTATCCACCGTTGGCATTGACCTTGAACTAGTTTGAGAGAAAGGTCATTTGAGTCACGGCCGTGTTGTCAGAGATATTGACCTTTTTGAACTTACGTATCTCGATAGAAGTGTTCGATAAAGACGCACTTCCGGACAATCTTGATTATGATTATGTAATTATGTGTAAACACGATAGAAAAATATATATGTATATAGATAAATAAGGTAACCACTTACTTGACTGGTAAAACGTATAGTTTCTTTGCAAAAAGATAATATTGATAATTCAGAAATTTAAATACTAATCGATGATTATTTTGAGCTAAAGATTTAAAGATTAATAATTATGAATTTTCAGGCTCAAAGATATTTTACCTGAAATTTATGAACTAATCTTTCGGGGATTTGAATTGAAAACTGATTCTAATTTTAAAGTTTAAGTTTTTGCGGAGAGAGAGAGAGAGAGAGAGAGAGAGAGAGAGAGAGAGAGAGAGAGAGAGAGAGAGAGAGAGAGAGAGAGAGAGAGAGAGAGAGAGATATTTTAATGATAATCAAAGAGTCAAAATGTTGGAGGTGCTGGGAGCTAGGCCAGCTAACCCAAGAATTATCAGTGACTTTATGAAATACTTAAGCATTGAAGGTGTTTCTACAGATTTGATGGCAGACTGATGAAGGCACTATGATTGACGCCCCGTGTTATTAAATTCTCTGTAAAAACGATTCAGAAACGTATAATGTATAACTATGTCATGTTGTTAACTATGTGAAATTGATCGATTAAAATTTTGTTAGGAAAGGTCATTTACATTTGACGGTAATTCATTTCTTAAATTAAACCGTACATAACACAATAATGATAAGATACTTTATAGATTTATAATTGATAAGTCTTTTACTCTGCACCTTAAATCTTGGATGGAGGTTGAGTGTGGGGAAAAAAAAACCCATTCCCATCACATCCCTATTTTAAAACTTTCAACACTTACAATATTTAAAAATGTTCTAACCAAAACTCTTATATGCTAAAGTAAAACATCAGAAATTTTAGATTTAGATACTAGAATGTGGTATTGCATTAGAAAAGACTGTTTCGTGGCTACTATATAACGGGCATACTAAAACAAATTATCTATCAATTTTGCTTTGAATTTTCAGTCCTCTCTCTCTCTCTCTCTCTCTCTCTCTCACAAACACACACACAGACACACACACACAAATTATTTTACACTAAAATTAGGCCAGACATGCCCGACATAAATTCTTGACATCATTAATAAATTAGCATCACTTTCTAACACCCCCTCTCACTGCATGCCGACACACCCAATAAAATAGTTTCATTTTCAATTGACTGTTATCTGGATGCTAATCGAATTACTCATCAATATTTTTAAATTTTACTTTCAAAATCTCTGCAAAATCTATCGGTGCATGCATTTCCTGTTAATTTTCCAATTATGAAACGAATTTACGTAGGAGGCAGACAACCATTGTGTTCTCTTAACGTTTAAATGATCCATTGAAACGAACAAAAAGTAGAAGTGATGACGTCAGACAGATAGATAGATAGATAGATAGATAGATAGATAGATAGATAGATAGATAGATAGATATTCAGCCTGCTTGTATTCATATATGTTACTCTGAATTCAATAGTGGCTGAAGAACTCCACCTGGTGTTGAATTTATACTAATATTGATAAACTTGAAGGAATTTCATACAAACATACTTACTCTGTACAACATGATATAAACTGTTGTAATATCTGAGAGGTTTACAGGCTTTTTCTGGTCATAAACACTTTAGACTCCAAATAATGCACACATCTGTTGATAGAGCTTTATTTATGTTGATTAATGCGCTAACTCTCTGTATGACATGGTATAAACTTAACAGAATCAGGCGTTTAAACCTTTGGGAAAAAAATGTATAAACAGTTTTGGGGCAAGATTTATTGCATTCTTTTAGACAATTATATATCTTTAACCTCTGTAATAGACAGTTAACCTTTTTTCCTATTCTAGCCGTGGCCAAAAAATAATATGTTTTTTTTTTGTAATAAAATGAACAGTCGCTTGGAAATTGTTTTATATGTACAATATTCCTGCAAAAACTCCATTAAGTCTCTGGTTTTGAACGAAATATTCCAAAGATTCACTAATGACTTTCAATCGGACATGTATTTATTTTAAAAATCGTTGAAACAGTCGACATTTTAAAAAAGCAAGCAATCAATGTTTTGTTCATAATTTTTACTGAAGTTGTAGCCTCTTATTTTACAGGAAGACACGCAGGTATAGTTATCAGAGATAAGATGCATTTCATCATGCGAAAAAATGTGTTTATGTACATTCTCGCAAGTTGGCAAATAGATTCTATTAATATATTGTTCAGAAAGAAAACATATATCGTAGACATAATCTTTTCTTCTATTTATACGAGAAAACACGTGTCCTTAACAAACTGCCCAGATAGTTACAATTAGGCACGTGATAACAATATCACGTGATATACGCTGAGGCGTCACATAAATAAAAACTCCACACAAAAAAAGTGAATGAAACTGAAAACAAAACTAGTTGAGATCTAACGAGGTTTATAAATCACGTTATATTTGTAGCTTCGCCTGAAAATATTGGTTAGTAGGGTGTAAATAAACTTTGATAAGGATTCTTTTTGCCATAGCGATCATGTTCATTGATTCAAGCACCTTACCCAAGCATTGATAACCCCGCGTCTCCTTTAGGCTAAAAGCGAAATCAAAGGAGGGCGGGGCAAAATGCCTCCCTCTATCAGGGCGAGATCATCTTCTGTAATACGTGTGATGCCATTTTGTGGAGGTTGTTTTAATTGTATTGAGGTTGCGGTTTTATAAACTAAATATTTTCACGAAATTGTTTGCAATTTCGGGGGAGAAAAATATGTGTCTAAGTTTTCTTTAAAATAGAATACTGATAGAAAAAAATAGAAATATCGCAAAAACTTTTACGTTCCTGATTGCAATAGTGAAATAAAATTTGTGTCGTATTTTTCAACATAACAGTAGATTAATCTATCCATTGGAATGTGTGTTCTTTGAATTTTAAATTCTTTATGTAGTTGTCATTTTTGAACAAATCAAATATTGCTGAATTTTTATTGTCGCTGTTAAACGTTGGCACAACGAACTTATAAATACTCAGCAAAAGAATATCTTTAGCCACGTAACGCAGTTTCTGTATTTACGATATGAGTAGGCGAAGCGTCGGCCATATTGCCGATTACTTGTTCTCACCAGACGGACATAGCGATATATCCAGTAGTCACGTGTAATGTTTAAACCAATGAAACAGTTACATTTCAGTCCAAGGGAAACCAAGTGTATAAGTAATGTAGAACCCGTATAACCTAGAATGAACTCTTGCAGATATAGGGCGTTGTTGCGATTTCAAGTATAGCTAGTAATTGTCTAATTTGAGTTATAAATATTTAATTTTAATGTTTAATTTATTCATTTTGTATAACGACTTGGTGAAAACTAAAAAACAAAGATCACTGATTTGTTAGCAAAAGGATTAGGACTGAAAGGCCTGTGACGTCATCTGTAGAGCTAGAAGACAATCAGGCTGTACAGTGGAACGTATCAGACAATGTTCCTTGTAACAATGCATTAAGAATACCCTTGGAAAAAGAACGTGGACTTTTTATTGTTGTTCCATGACGCACGCTTGATTTCAATTATTAGAAAATGATTCGGCGACATAAGTCTCCCCCACCATCTTAAAACATCTTCTAAATTCTACTGTTCTAAAAAATAAAATTCATTATTCGTCTGTCTTCTCATTCAATCCGTAACAATACTGGGATCTAATTCCATCTTGCTGGTCCCACGTTCAATCAATTCATTCCTCGATTCAGTGGATGTTTCACTATAGTGACGGAGATTTTTATTCATTTTGCATTCTCGATTTTCTGGTTGGAAATGACAAGGGGACATTCTTTGTGTTGTGTTACAGCATGCGCGCATCTGGTGGGGATCGGGGAAGGGGAGGGGGGGGGGGGGTCCGAAACCACCTTGAAAATTCAACTTCTTATATTAAATGCACATAGTAATGTTACTTAGAATTGGCATCAGACCCCCCCCCCACTCCTCCTCAAAAAAATATTCTCCTATATACTTTCTTTGAATTATTTTAAAAATACGGAATTTATATTGAAAGCTACATTCATCGTTTTTTTAGTAGCGTTTGATCTGAAATTGTGAGAACTCAATCTTTAAAATAGATAGGCTAGAACTCAATGCCTTTGACAAAATGCTATGCTGTATTGGTTAGGTTTTTTAAAATCAATCATACAAAATATAGCTGAAAATTCCTTCCGTAGTATTGACAAAATAAACATTGATACAAACTATTGATTGGGGTAAAAAGATCCATTTTAATTAATTAAAATTTAGGATTTATTGACTCCCGTAGAAATTAATTACCTGGTCGGTCGTTAATACACTGTATCGTTATCTGGACGGCTCCCGTGTTTATAAGTACAGCCTGGGCTATGTTCTGTCGGCTTGAGGGTTTGGCCTTGTGTAGTATTGTCGACCTGTTTTGTTTTGTTTGTAATACGTGTATTCATATATATGATCACCAAACAAAGCAATCAGAGAGAGAGAGAGAGAGAGAGAGAGAGAGAGAGAGAGAGAGAGAGAGAGAGAGAGAGAGAGAAAAAATGAGAGAGAGAGAGAGAGAGAGAGATTAAGAAAAAGTAATACCTGTAATGCCGAAGAAACGCCCGTCATAAACAGGAGATAATAAATTACATAGATCATGAGCGTTAGCTAATGATCAAGAGCAATTTTTCACTCTTTGGGTGTTTTCATTCTTCTAAAATGCATTGTATTGACAACTGAAAAGTAAAAATTAGAAAATTGGGATTAATGACTAACAGACAGACGGACAGACAGACAGGAATTTAGTAAATTTAAAGGAATATACAATATAGAATCATTCTTTGAGTATTATGGATTGATCAAATGAGATCGGGGGTGATGACATGTTTTGGACTATATGTTACAAAATCGATTCGTGGTGTTATCACAAAGACACTGAGAAATATAAATATTTAGTATTCAAGATTCGAATTTGCAATAGTTTTATCGCATGCCGATATTCACAATAAGAAATTACCATTTCGGTTTGTTTTCTGTTCTTATACAGATCGAGGAGTCCTAGACATGTCTCAAACCTTTACTGTTTTACAAATTAATAGTCTGTATTGATCGTATGTGAGTGAGAGAGCAATGTCCACTGTGGTGTGTTACATTCACCTTCATCTGAAATTATGCAAAGTCCAAAAATGCGGTGACTTATTAAAGATTCTCGATGAATTGAGGCACAACAGCTTGTAACAGTTAATATGATAACAGTATTTTATATAATTATTTGAAATTCCCATAACTTAAAAAATTTCGTTATAGGACGTTATCTATTATAAAACACAAACGATTTGCAACATAGACAATTTTCCCCCCAAAATTCATCCTATGAAAGCAGAATTTCTGTACTATCATATGCATAACTAAAAGCCGATTAGAAAGATATCGGAATAATTCAACCCAATCGATCGGGAGTGATAAAAAAAAATATTATAACACCTGCACGTGTATTTCAACACGCTATCATAATTTTACATCGCAACAACAGTTCGATAATCTATTCACAAAATCTGTATAGATCGTCGGAGAAAGAATTCTCGGGATTGCTATAAGGCCGAATGCAGTGAAATGTTTACACCCTATTTGTTATTTTTGTCGTTGCTTTCTTCTTGTTGTTGTTGGGGTTTTTGTGTACAGAAGAAGCAGGTGTTGTGTATCGATCCTTCGTGTTGGTTTTTCTGGGGCTTAGTTTACAATCATTAGCGGACATGTAAACCTCTCTCTCTCTCTCTCTCTCTCTCTCTCTCTCTCTCTCTCTCTCTCTCTCTCTCTCTCTCTCTCTCTCTCTGGAAACAGCACTAATTCACTGTGTGTATATTTATAAGTAAAGAAAAATAAACATGGCGTTCACTGGTCATTGGCCTATATAATCCCAGCAGAGCTCTGAGGTCATTACCATATCAAATATTTACTTTGTTTGCAAAAGCTGGGACATCTACTTTCGTGTTCTAATAATTATTTAATTAATTTTGTTTGCCACAAATTGTAAAATATAGAATCGGGTCAGAGAGAAAAACGATAGTAAAAATGCTAAAACTATGGTGTTAAACAGATTCGACATTGTTTTAGCAATGTTTCGACAATCCCATATTTAATAAAGACACCCGTTCATTTTATTCTAAAGACAAAATACTACAGGAAGTCCGTCGTTTGTTATTAATGTATCTCACCTGTCAGGTGAGATATTTACCCCTAAAAAAACTACAGAAAAATGTTTTCCTATAAGAAAAACAATTTTCTATCGGATATTTGTAATTTCCAAGCGAAATAAAAGAACTTCCTAAAGGAGTTTAAAATCTGATAAGGAATTTTAATTTCCTATACAAAAACTACCTGTCTAAATCGAATTTATGCAGAAAAAAACTTAAAGATATATAATGCCTATAGGGTTATTAGAAATACTTTTGGATATTCACCTCTAGGAAATATAATCATAAAAAAATCTTATAAAATTTTTAATCTTTCCTGTAGAAAAATCATTTTCTCTATGGTAATTATTATTTCTATATGGGACATTTTTTTTAAAAATGCCAATATCTTACATGTCAGGTAAGACACTGTAAAAACAAAGATGGTCTTAAAACTTTTAATCTCTGGGCGAGAGTATATCTTTGGAACATATGGATTTTTACGAAACCGTATCGTAAGCGGGTGCAAAATGCCATCTTAGCACTGGCATAATCATCCAGCACAGGGTTTTAAGTTTTACAAATTAATATTTGTCTCGTATAATGGATATACGCCATTTTCTCCTATAGAGAGATATTCAAAGACAGGTACTTCTAAACAGACTCCTTAACTAATTTTGACGAAATACTTTCCCCCAAAAATTGTTAAATTTCTGAACTTTCATTAACATCATGTTTCCTTGAATGAATTGATCACAGACCATGGACAACATGTTTATCCCTTTTTTTTACACTTAAAGGGTACTGCACGTTTACGGATATAAATCCTCCCCTCAAAAGTAGTACTGAGTTATGAAATCGGTTGTACCGACTGGAACATCCTTGTTGAGGGCAATGGCTGCAGTGGAAACATGTATTTTTAAAAGCTTTGATTTCTAATTTCACAATAACACGTAAAGTTATCAAAAGAATAAATATTTGTATGAAATAATCTACTGTAGGATTTTAAAAGGTGAATATACACGGGACAGACAATTTTACAATCTATCTGTACTATATATATATTCATATCTTTTGTAAACACTATTGAAATATAACGTTACAGATTCTGAATGGGTTAAGTTGCATGACACTGCATGCACTGAGATCTATTCGGCAAGAGTGTCGGTTTATCTCCACATATGTCTAATGTAAACAAAAGGCACGCGACTGGACCATACCTGTATATAACTAGATCTGCTGTAAACAGTGACAAACACTGTGTAAAATTCCTAATCGGTTGAATGGAATTCTATAACTTAAAGCAGTAATCAAATAATCTGCAAGGATTTTGTATCTATTTAGGAACATGAATTTTAATTCTCCGTTTATCCTCGGAACAACTTGGGCTATTGGAGGTACCTGTGTCCGGAAGTGACGTATTGTATGTCTCATGAAGAATGAAGTTGAAGACCGAAGATAAATTTACCAGGGGTAGCTATTAAGTATACCAGGGGTAACCGTTTATTTTTCATCACAGCTATTTAATGAAGTCATTTAAATTCCTCTGTTTGGGAGTCAAATTTACAATTAATTATCGTTAAAGGAAACGCGATATCTTGACAAAATAGTGCGACTCTATGCAGAAATAATTGCACGCATTTTTAATGCATATTTTTCTTCTTTTCATTCAAATCCACCTTAGCTTGATGAGACAAACTCTAAATAGATCAAAGTTTTGTTTTTCAACACTCTGACGTGTCCGATCTAACACAAGGCTATTCTTTAAATAATTAAAATTTAGTTGACAAGGACAGAACTGATGTAGAATTCGCCATGAAGCTACCAAGAACTGAAGAACAGCTAGTGCTCCCCTTAAACTGATACTAACGACAAACACAGTGGCGACCCACGGTTTGTTAAAGCTGTCCACTAACGCTAAGGTAAAGGACCATGGCGTGAACTTGTGGATAGAATTTTAAACCGATTGAAGAGTCAGGTTTGTCACACAGTGGCTCCAGATGCATGGCCAAGTCATGAAGACGCGGCGATCGAGGGATCTATAAAAAGGTTAGAACAATCACTAAGGGCCGCACTAAGGAAACGATTCGCCGTGGTATAGACACTATCTAATAAACAGCATTAAGGGATGAGCATTCGTAATTTGCCGTACCGCTGTTAGAGATGTATGGCCCGTGATATCAATTTATCTGTCTTGTAAGAGGTAACGCAACATCCGGGCCACTGAAAGTGACACTGTTCGGCGATTACGGTTATATAATTTGTAAATTATCGGTAATGCTTTTTTACGACCTTTATCTTGTGATGGTTGGGATATGCTCAAAGATACCGAAGGGTGTGTAGATCTAGCGGAAAAAAACCCCAGAGGACTCCGAACAGCTAACGAGGAATGTAGAATATCTGCTGTCTTGAAAAACGTTTAAACTATTTCTTACAACAGCAATAAATGAGTATGGCGATGACTTTCAGTAATCTAATAGGCATCGTGTGGGTCTTTATGACAGTTTTCCTGTTGGATTTTACTTCCGGTAGAGGTTGCTACAAAGACCTGGTAAGAGTTTTTATATTAATTTGAGTATAAAATCTGAAACTAATAAATTCAATTTATAATAAACGTAATTTGTATATTTGTATGTCAGTTGCATGTTGAATTGTGTGTTATTGAACATCAATTATTATTTTAATTTCTTGACATGTTTATTATGATATTGTCGACACATTTTAAATAAAACTTTAAGTTTAAAAAAATTATCAATTTTGCAACTAGATTAAAAATAAAAAGTTAAGCTAAGATTTTCTAAGTTCCGTAACTATGCGATAGGCATATATATATGAAATAAATGCACTGCGATTGAGAAAATGCAACTGTGTTACAACTTAAAGTCAGCTAACTTATTATTTTTTAATTGTTCTCCAGATTTTTTTTTTATTTTATTTATAAATATCTTTTTTGTCGTTGTTTTGGTTTCCAGATTATCGCATATATTTAGTTCACAGAAATGAGACCGATATCAAAATATAAATAACACAAAACCTATAGAGTTGAAGAGTTTAAATCAAGTGGTCAGGAAATGGTGATATGTGAAAACTGAACCTAATTCAGAATGAAAATGATGTTTACCCAATTAGAGTCTATTTTAGTATAGGGGATTCGGCTTACAGGAAGAAGAAGAAGGGTTTTATGTAATTAGTAATTCGATCAAGCCGTCTCTGCCCGCAGACGACAGGATAAGTATGTCTTTCCCGCCATTTCAAAGTCCTTAACCTGTGTCATTAGCTCAGTACAATGGTTCAATCCTGTGATGTTTTTAGTTTTGGTTTATAATTTATGATTCCTGTTATTCCTCTATACATTGGCTCAACCAGAGGACACATTTAAGACCCAAATATGTTTCCTACTACAATCTTAAACCACTGCTTATTAACAAGTGAATAAGAGTAGCTAAAAATTAACGAATAACGACCAAAATGGTAATAATTTCTTTAGATCTTATTTCAATTGAATTGAATAATCATAGGTTATTCCACAAGACTGAATTATGTAAATAGAATATAAAACAGTCACGCAACACAAAGGGAATGCATGGAGAACACAATAAGAAAATGTTTATCTAAATATTAAACAAATTCCATCTGTTTTAAATCCTTAATAACAATTCAATAACTTCAAACACGGTTAAATAGGGGAAATAAAACACCTATTTATACAGGTCGGTAAAGCCTATGTCACTGCTCTCTCGGTGAATGGTGTACATTGTACCCCAAGATTTGAGCCTCCAGATACAAACACAACAATTTTCATTGAAGCAAAGATTTTCTGAAACAGTGGGGTTTTTTTTCTTCATGCAACTTGGTCTCATGCGTAGGGTGTATGGAGAATGTCGTATGATTCAGGCACATGACGTTACTGAGTATATATTTTTCTCATAATAAAAATAAATATATAACCCTACCTATTAATACAGTTCCCGTGGATTCAGATTTTTTTCTCTTTGTGGCGGGGATGTATACCGGTATGGGGGGGGGGGGGGGGGGGTTACTATCATGATGTCCATCATTTCACCGGAATTGCTATTTTTTGTTTCAAACAATTCCGTTTTCTTTGTTCCTTGTAGTTCATCAAAATACAACACATTAGAACCATTTTAACAAGAGCTTGGACTTTGTGTAGTTGTGTCAAACAGCAATGTGACGTATGCCTGTTTATTTCATTACTCTTTGAAATCAACAAGATTTGTCTGGCTTTTGAGCTAAGACTACGCAATCAGTGCATATTTCGCCTGGAACCGCGTCATTTTTAACTTGTTTTGACTAAATTAAGAAATAGATAGCTACGTCCTGCTGAAAGTCAACGGTCTTGTTAAAATTATTCTAATTTTTCCGAGAACAATAAAGATATATATATACGACTTCATTAATCACAACGTTACGTAAATCATTCATGAAATAGATTTAATAGTTCGCGACGAAAAATGTCTGCCAACAAAGGGACCTCCGTAGAAGGAAACTGTCTTTTAAACACTACAGAAAGTCAAGTACTGCAAAGTTTTAATATGTGGTTAACCAGCAGACATATAGACAACCTTCAATTAACTGAGTAAGAAGTACGCTTTTCCTCATAGTGTACTCGCGAAAATAACGAATATTTTCTTTGAGCGCAAATAAGGTCTCACATCGTGTAGTATGGAAAACGTACTGGTTTTGGGAAATGTTCCTGTACATGTATCAATTTTAACGGTACTAGAGAAAGGTTTAGGATCTCTCCAAAGTTCGCCGGTCGGTGTTTGTTTGCTAACAAATAAAGCATTGTGTCGAGAGCATTAAAAATTATCACTCAAACGTAAATGCAGCCAAAAATATTGTGAAAAACCACGTTTTTTATTGAATCAATAGCACCCAAACAAGGGCGATTTTAACGCTTGTCCGATTAATGGGCATTGATTTTATACTTTTTTTAACACCCATAGAAAGAAGTTAGCTATAAGTAATGAGTTTTCATGATAAATGCCAAATATGATCAATTCAATAAAAATATCCGTGAAAGAAATAATATAAGCCATAGAAGTTGAATATCAATCATAAAGTGATACTATCGAGTTTGGCATATATGAAAATAGCGTATTGTAGTCCAAGTCGACCACGTTTATGAACGAAAACTAATGTAATCAGGAAAATAATCTGTCTCTCCTACCTCAACCGCCCCTTCAAACATTGGCTCCCACCAAACGGCTTCTGGACATTAAAATAAAGCAGGCACATAGCATAAAGGGACGGTGGGGGGGGGGGGGGGGGGGGGCTGCACCCCCTTTTTTCGCTGCAGTCATGTTTCTTTAATTTACATGTGCATATCATAAATTAATATATCATATTGATATTTGCCCCACCCCATTTTTGGGGAGCAGGTAATAAATGAAAATGAATATAAGGAAATAAACAATGAATTTGAAGTTTAAAGTTACAATGAATTCCACGCACCCCCCCCCCCCCCCCCCCCCGATTTGGAGAAACTCTTTTTGGCTTTAGAGTGTTTAGATGAGGTTGAACCCCCCCTCCCCACACTCACACACAGACACACTTTCTTCAAAAAATTATGATACGTGCCTGTAAAGAGATTATTTTATTCATATACATAAAAAAAACTTGAATTTGAAATGTTTGAACGATTTTTAGTGTCTTTTTGGGGGGTTTTGTTGTTGTTGTTGTTTTTAAAAAATTTCGCTACCTTTAATCGAATTATCACTATAAAGGATATCACAATAAAGGATATGAAATAAACTAATCCACTTTATTATGTTTTTAGATATCGATTGTATAGTAAATAGATTGTTTAAACATTTTTAATCTGGGCTTTGAACAAGCACAAACTATTGATATACAATTGTAGGAGTATAGAGATAGTTTAAGTATTATATATGTTGACATTTTACAGAAGTAATAGATAAATCCCAGCAGTCATGGATTTCATCTTTTTATTACAACACCCACATATGCAGAATGTCTTTTGTTTTTTTTAGAATCTATTAATTCATATATCTGCGGAAAAGCTTTGTCTTTAAACAGCAACGAGTTATATTTTTCTTTTATGAATTCAAAACCATGTGCGATTTCCTCAAGTCTCAAATCAGATACCATTGTTTTTAATGTTGGCACATGCCTTCATTTCAACAATATAAAAATGGAGATTAAATTACAACACAACGGTGTCTGCCCGGGGATTTCCACATCAGATAGCCCTGTGGTTCGAAAATTCAGAATAGCAATTTTCACATTCATGCATTTCTTTTGATTGAAATCAGAAAATACGTTATCAGAAACAGAGAACCGACGATAAGAAAACGCCATATGCAAAATGTAAAGAATGTTCCGAAGTTGGTTCCGTTAACATGGAAATTGACATTAATTTCAATCTGTGTGACAATAGGCAAAGATAATTACTCTAGGAGCCTTTCATCGGCACATGCCTAGACGGATAGAAGCTGGTAGGGCGCCCGATGACGTTAAACACATTGTTTCCAGTGGACATAGGCGCTGACCGGCGTATGCCCCTCACACGGGTTTTTAAAGTCGTTAACTTCATTTATAGTGCATTGTTCGAAATCTAAAGCGAACCCATGCCGAGAACTTCTGAAAGAAACTTATGGTCAATGTAGCATTGTTTGAATTATTAACCGCTAGCCGGTGACACGCGAAATAAAACATTAAAACAATTAAGGGTATATCTGTTCAGGATACATGTATATTCAAAGTATGAACCTAGTTTTATTTAGCACGATTTGTACTTAATGTCAGTTAAGCTATTACTACTGTAGGCATCGTCTGTTCCAATGAACTGAAAATTTATTTTGGAAATTCAAGATCGTGATTTTATTCATAAGTAAAATATATGAGCGAAAATTCTACAGAGGGGGCGACGAAAATCCAGGCTTATATGTTTAAAAAGAAGAATGTTCCCTCTAATCACGCAATTTGAAAATAATTCCTCAAGGGTGTTAGTTTCCATTGTTCGTAAATAAAAATGTAATATACTATACAGATTATGAGCATCAGTTTACTGGGAAGGAGTTAATTGTAAATATATATAATCCAGACACATTATCAATGGCAAGACTTGTGTATCATAGTTCCAAAATAAATTCATGAAAAATTGATTTCTATGATAAATCAATCTTTCATTTAGATTGGAATTGGAACGAAATTACTTATTATAGAGAATAGACAGAAAACAGTGGCGTGTTGTATGCCAATTCATCGCAGGATTCTGGTTGTAGTAAAGTTCTATAGCATCACGCATTGTGTGAAAAAATAAATGTTTCTAGCTAAGCATTCTTTACATAGCGCACCTCTCATCGCCGATCGTCTATCTTAAAATCTATAACATCTCTTCATCCATCGCCGCCTATTTTCTCATCCGTTGATTGTTATACCTCACAACGCCACGGCGCGCCGTGTCTCTGTGAACTCGACGTCGGTTAGAATTAGCGCTGTGTCAAAGCCGTCAATCAGAGCGTGTAAAAAACCGTGAAGTAAGCGTGTCATATTGGGTAAGACGTGAAGTAAGCGTGTCATATTGAGTAAGATGTGAGGTAAGAGTGTAATATTGGGTAAGACGTGAAGTAAGCGTGTCATATTGAGTAAGATGTGAGGTAAGAGTGTAATATTGGGTAAGACGTGAAGTAATGATATCATATTGAGTAAGACGTGAGGTGTAAGCGTGTTATATTGAGTAAGATGTGAGTAAGCATGTCATAGTGAGCAAGATGTGAAGTAAGGATGTCATCTGAGAGAGACGTGAAGTAAACTTGTCATTTTTGGTCAGACGTGAAGTAATGATGTCATATTGAGAGAGACGTGAAGTAAGCGTGTAATTTTGGGTATGACGTGAAGTAAGGATGTCAAATTGAGTAAGACGTGAGGTAAGCGTGTCATATTGAGTAAGTCGTGAAGTAAGCGTGTCATAGTGCATAAGACTTGAAGTATAAGCGTTTCATATGAGTAAGACGTGATCCCCGAGTAATCACGGGGCAGAACCTAATGGTGTTGGTGTGAGTAAAAGAAGCGATTTGTGTATCATAAAAAATGAATAATTTCTCTCTCTCCCTCTCTCTCTCTCTTTTCTCTCTCTCTTTCCTTCCTTTATTTTTTTTCTTCTTCAAGGCGATTGATTCTTGATATTTATTGTTAAGAGAACAAGTGTCATCATAACAAAACAACACCCCACTAAGCCCCCTATATCCCTGGAAACATCATCTGGATAACGAAAAGGAAGAGGAATGCTCGCTATTTATAAAAATAAAAAATCCATACAGAAACACAACCTTACGACACGATAACAGCAAATATCACTGTGATAAGCCGCCATAACACAGACTAAGTCGTCAGGTTTCACGATTTGATCTGAACCAGTGCAGGAGCCATTGTTTTAAGGTGTTCAGCCGCGAAACACTGAGTTATCAGTCGCCGTGTTGCGCTCTTTGATTCCTTGCTTCTAAATAGCAGACGTCAGAGAGATTGTATCTGGAGGCCTCGATTCCAGTCTGTGACCGGTACGCGCACCTTTATCACGTGCGCCTTTACCTGTATTGACCGGTAATTAGTAATTTAATGGACAGCATTCTTAATGGAAAACAAAGAATCGTTACAGACTTAATAAACGACTTATATTTAAAGATCATTAGTAGATTAATTGAATTCTTTGAACATCTTTGTGAAATCGGGTTTCGCTGTTGCTAAATTAGTGTTCAGGTTGTGAATGAAAATGTCAGGCCTAGGGGAAATTGGAAAAAGTTTTTTTTATATTTCATTTAGCAGTATAATAAGATATACTACATGTAGTATGTAAATGCAAGTAGAGCTGCCCATTTCTAAAATCTTTTTCTGAAAGTACCTGTAAATGGATAGAATAGAGCCAGAAAAACACCAAACGTTCTCTAGAAGATGTTTTCATGCATGCAGAGCGTTAACAATCCTTCGTCTGTCAAATTCATTAGTTTATATACTTAAAACTACTACTACGTCTACTGCTACTACTACTACTAAAATTAGTACTAATGCTACAAGTAATTCTACTACAAGTACTACCACTACTACTGTTACAACTCCAACTAACTCTCTCTCTCTCTCTCTCTCTCTCTCTCTCTCTCTCTCTCTCTCTCTCTCTCTCTCTCATTGAGACAGACAAGAATTTACAGGTATATTAATTTTTTTTTTGATTGCAGAAAATCTACATCGTAAAGCTTTCACACGAGGATCAGCATGGACTTATAGTGTCTGCTATGGAGGACTGCTACAAAAAAATCCAGGCAACGGACCAAGTGCAAAAAGGTTACCCAAATGTTTGGTATATTCATGACAGATTTGTTAAGTATCGTTTGTAGTCAACAAACTACGTACCGTTCAGATTTTCTTTAAAAGTTTTGAGATAAGCCCTTTGGCCATTAACTGTAACTGAGTGATAAAAAAATCCGGATATTAAGCTCCTTAGTCTGTCAACTTCATTAGTATATATATTTAAAACCACTACTACCTCTACTGCTACTACTACTTTTACTAAAATAGTACTAATGCTACAAGCCGGCGAAATCCGGATATTAAATTAAATATTGTACAAAACGGCCATGTTGAGACTATCTATCTTTTTCGTTATTCCAGTAAAGCGTGTTGCATTTTTATGATAACAAATGCCTAAAAGAAACAACCTTGATACAGACATTTAATAACATTGGAGAATTGTGCTTTAGATTCCGAACCATTCTTTGCAAATCAATAATTTTATGGATACAATTATACATTATCTATTAAAAGCTGTCGTCTACCGAGTGCATTGTCCGGATATGACGTTTCTTCAATCCTCTCAGAGGTTCTCTCATTTCAATTACATGTTATTTATTTGTGTTTGTAATGAACCTTTGGCAAATGATAAGAATTCCAATTTTCTTGGACAAAAGATAGAGGGAGTAGATATTACAGAACGCGAAGCGAAGCTTAATGGTAATACGTATATACAATGTATAAGAAAGTCAGTGAAAAATGAGAGTTGATTCAGGGGTACTCTGGGCTAAAAAATTTGTCTTTCAGCCGGGGGGGGGGGGGCTATTTGGCTATATATTTCCGTCATTTTGTTTTCTAAAAAGTTAGCTCGATCACAAATGACTTAATTACGCTTATCGATGTTTATTGTCCCTAAACTCAATTACAAACTGTCCAAGGTTTCATTTGTAGGTAATTTAAAATCAAAATAAATGATTATGCAAACCAGATAAGTATCAACAATGCTGTAATAAAGAAAAACGACAAGTTTCAAGTATGTCCTGTCAAATTAATGGATTGAAAATAAAAACATTCACACAAAGGTGCCGATCTTTTGGACAATAAATGAAGCATCAATATCATCTTACGGTAGTAAGAAGACAAGAGAAATTTCTCGGAAATATTAATACATTCCGAAAAAAACCATGTTTTACGTCTGAAACATGACTTAATAATTAATGTAGACTGGGCACATGGCGTTTATTTCAATTAGCTTTGGTTTATGATTTGAAGCAGACAATGAATTTTATTTGACAAAAATCAAACTGTACTGTATTTGTTTAAACCAAACAATCTGCGCTCGGCTCAACGATAACACTGTTTACATATTATTTCATGAAATCCATTCAGCATTTATTGCACACTAGTAAAATGGATATTCTAAATTTAAATTTCTAAATTAATAAATCAATATTTGCATGCATAATTAAATCAACGTACTGAAGTACTGACGGGAGTTGATTTTTTCGATTATTATTTATTTTAAAATCAATGATACGTTATTTTGCTTGGCAAGTAGTATATAATCTGTATTTGAATTATGCCCATTTTTAAAATATGAATTCTCGGACTTTTCCGAAAAGAATTTCGAAAAAACCTTGTATGATTCATGTTGTGTAATATTTAAAAAGATAGAATTGATTCTATCAAACTATGTATCAGTAATCGAAATATTCCAAAAATTGTATGGATCCAAGCAATAATGAACTCTAGTCTCGTTCAACCAGATGCTCGGCTGTTTCCGTAAATCTCCGACAAGCAAGAGATACTCTCTGCCAATGTGTACACTAGGTCACGTGATAGCCTGATGACGCGACCTCTAAATATAGAATGACTCTCTGCTCGGGGAGATTTACGGAGACAGCCGATGGTTGAAGGAGACTTTATTAAACTCTGGCGTAGGGATACAAATGACTGCAAAAAATATCTTAATTGTTCGCACTATTTAAAATCTGACTATTTTCAATGTAATTATAAATAAGTTTCTTAAAAGACAATGTTCCAGCATACGTTACATTGAATTTATCGATTATTTTCAAGAACTAAGTTTTGTCAGCGATGATGATTTGTGCTTAGGTCCAAAGTCTGTTTCAGTTCCGGTTTGCCACAGTGACTGCATAGGAGAATTGATTAAACTCAACTCCCAAAAAAATCGCCATATTGAAAAGGATATTCAAGTTTGAAATGCTTTATTTATAAATATGAATATTTGCATGCCTCTACTTAGAAAACATGGCGTAATGAAAGGTTCAAATTTTAAAATTTTAAAATTAACAGATAGAATAGCTAGCTCTGTATGCGATGTGATTAATAAACAGATAGAATAGCTGGCTCTGTACACGATGTGATTAATAAACAGATATAATAGCTAGCTCTGTACACGATGTGATTAATAAGTACTGGTGTTTCTGTCTTTGCCTATTGTTTTTACTAACTCCTCCTAATGCAGGTCTCCATTGTCCCGCCGCATTTGACGATATCATGTGTTGGCCGGAAACGAAGGCCGGCACAACGGCAGAACAGAACTGTCCAAATTACGTCAACAACTTCAACACTAGAGGTACATGCAATAGCACATGGCAATGTTATTTAACTAATCGGTTTTGGTGTTTAATGGAAAGATTGCAAGCCACCGATTAAACAAATCTAATTGTACAAAAACCCCTTCTATTAACAGCAAGTGACCAGACCTTTACCAGTGTAGTATCTTTTAAATACCGATTTCATTACAGAAATTTTTGCATTTTCTTATTCAGCTGATTATACATCGTTTTATTAATCTAAGCAGTTATGCCAATCTATTTGAAATCAGATCTTTGATCCGCTCCGACAAATTCGATGTCGCTACACGTAGCGACATAGAATTTATCGGAGCGGATCAAAGATCTGATTTTAATCAGACTGGCAGTTAGGCTTTTCGTGCTTTATCTTAATTCCTTGGCCTTTACTTCGAGTCATCTATTTTTAGCCAAGGCCAGCCGACGTTGTATGGAGGACGGCGAGTGGTACATTCACCCGGAAACCAATAGTACCTATACCGACTTCCTCCAGTGCGCGCACACCGACGCCCCACGTGATGACCCTTTGATAGTGAGATACGATTTGTTATACATTATGCATTGCGACTAAAGATTACAGACACAATAAAAATAAAATGTTGAACAATTAGAGAGCTTTAAGCTTTGAAAGCCCTTCATCTGTTGAAGAAAGTTTTAATTGTACCAAAAATTCTGGTGATCTGCCAATCCTCTTTTTTATTAGTATTTCAAAGTAAATCATTGAAAAAAAATGGTTGACAGCTTGTTATTGTCAGTTTTCATGCATTACTTAAATTCACTTATTAAAATAAGTTTCTTTCTGAAAACAAGTGATAATGTATAATCATCTTTTTTTATTTCAATGATTCCCGTCGTGTGCTTACAAGCTTTCTAGTTATAAAGGTTCCATCATACAGTGTAACTGTTTTCGTATATTGACAATACCCCTTTCTCCACAGGATCACTTGCCAAACATAGGAAGATTATACATGATTGGTTACTCCATATCCTTGGTCGGTCTCCTCATAGCCGTATTTCTGATGCTTTGCTTCAGGTGAGGACGATTTCGTTTTGTCCATTGTCAGATTTTGTTTAACACTTCATCATACTGCCACTCCGCTCATCTGACAAATCTTTCATTATAATCTGACAAATTACCAAATGATTACGTCAAAAGATTAATCTTTCTTATTTCCTTCTGCTTCAGGAGATTGCATTGTCAAAGGAACGCCATTCACATCAATTTATTCGTTTCGTTCGTTTTGCGATCCGTAATATGCCTGATCAAGGATATCTTTCACACTCCAGAGGGCAGCACTACTGTTATCAATAACACAGCGACCTTGACCACCCTGGGATCGGTAGGCAAGATTCGTTTTCTTTTAATTCAGAAAACGCCTAACTTTGATAGAAAATTTCGTGGCACCAAAAACTCGTTCACTTTTTTAAACTGATGTCTGTTATGTTTTTTTCTCATTGATTTATCTTCACTGGAAAAAAAAACCCATCTTTATCTCATGTAAATTACAGTTTTATACGGGATGTGCGATTAAGCTAGAATGTATTCAAACACCTAAGAATGAAAATAACATGTTTTGAATAATTGCGACCTTGTCATTAAACAAACAAGAAAACAAATACAAATACCTCAATCAACGTCGAATTATAAAAGAGTTTTTCCTGTTGCCTAAATGTGTAAAATGTAAAATAATTCGAAAACTTTTTTAATTGAAATCCGGCTTGTACGAACCAAAGGACAATGAATCATACCTATTAAATGACATAAAAATATAATATTGTTACAGTAAAATAAAATGTACCGTCGATTTGTTCCGATCTTTTAACGTCATTTGGAATTCATTGCATACCTAAAGTGTCGCTATATTTTAGTATGTTAAGATATTACCACCTTTGAAACAATATGTCTTTTGCATCATTTTGCTAAATGACAGTGTGGCTATGTTTCAGAACTGGTCCTGCAAATTGTTTTTCTCCGTCTTCAACTACATCATCGTGGCTAACTACGTGTGGATCTTTATTGAGGGACTCTATCTCCATAACCTTATCTTTATCACAACATTCAAGAAGAGCAAGCGCTTCTACGTCTACATTCTATTTGGCTGGTGTAAGTATAATTGAGAACAAATTGGTAATCTTCAAGTGTCAATGATGTTAAAAATATATAAAACCAAAATTAGTTCAGTTATACAAAATAAGCATTGAATATTAACATGTTTATTTTAACTTGTTTTAATTGTATTTTCATAATTTTGTGTATATGTATAAAAGCGCAACTGGACATTAAATATCAAAGTCTAGTTATATAAAATGAAAACTGTTACTAACATGAATATAATATTTCATCCCGTAAAGAAAATATGAGAGTCGCCTACTGTATCGTAATGTTTAACCAAAAAATATTTGAAGTTTTATTTCTTCAGAACTAGAACAATTGCAACTTTTCGGGCCTTTCCGAGAAGAAGCGAAAACTCCATACTCCGAACTGTTGCGATTGTAAATTTGAAGGGAGACATAGTTGTAGCCATCCTTTAGCCTAATGATTGTCTGTGTTGTTCTTTGCTAGGTTCGCCATTACTCTGTGTTGTTCCCTGGGTCATCGTACGCAGATACCTGGAGGACACGCTGTAAGATACACTTAATATTGCTTACAAACAACTTGGTTTTTTTTTTTAATATAAGTGCATATTATTTATAACGCGCAACCGATATTTCTACATCTATTCATGAAATACATTCTATACATAAAAAAAAGCAATGTAGCAAAAATAAAATTTAATTGTGTTTTCCCAACAATAATTAGAGTTTTGTTGAATATGAATACATGTTAAAGAAAAAAAAGATGGCACTGATGAAGAACATATCGGCTCTCATGGAGTAGAAATACGTTTATAGTCTTTGACATAAAAAGCTGTAACACTCAGAACCTCCAATTGTTTTCATTACCAGATGCTGGAGCACGCACAGTTTAGACAAGAAGTATGTCTGGATCATCCGGGGACCCATTGTTATCACTATAGCGGTAACTACCTTCTTAGTCCCGAGTTTGATCGATAAGCCATGATTACCATATCTATACAACAACGAACTTTGTGACAAGCACAAAAATCCAATTTCAATTTAATTTCTGATTATCTTGAGTTCTTTTTATTTTTCTTGTAGATTAATTTCTTATTCTTCTTGAACATCATACGGGTACTTTTTACGAAACTTACAGCGGTACACATGAGTGATCCTCACCGATACAGGTAAAATATGAGAATTGATTATGAAGTGAATTTTAAAAAATCCGTAATTAAAATGAAATTTACACGTAAAAGAGAGAGGGACTCAATTTTACAAGAATGTAGGAAATGAAGGCTGTTGTTTTTTTAAATTCACATGATTATATAAGCAACTTGTAAGGTTGAATACACTTCAATCTCTTACTGCCTTGGACTAATTCTCGCTGAATGCCATTTCTAGTCTTTTTAGTGAAACGTCGTTAACGTCGATTACAATTATATTCAAAGGAATACTGACGAAAATTAACTTGATGAGAAACTGAGAATTGGTCTTGGACCAGTATTTCCTGAGATCTTTACATAATGTTCATCTCTTTGAGAGAAAGCTTTTGCGTTCAACGTGTGTTCTATTTCCTCTGTACATACCTCGGGATATAACTAGTCTTACCTGCGTTTGTTTTGCAGGAAGCTGGCCCGCTCCACCCTGGTGCTGATCCCGCTGTTCGGGGTCTACTACATGATCTCCGTCGTCATGCCTGAGTGTATGGACCCCGGGGTGGAACTCATCTGGCTCTATGTGGAGAGCGGGGTCAACTCCTTCCAGGTCAGAGGGCTTTTTCATTGCATCGTCATTGGCTGTTCAACCACCTTTTAAATTATGAATTTGGACTCTTTTTCATATTACATGCAAATATGTTATCATGTTAAAAAATCTAAACAAAAATTACAAATTCAAAAACAAAAATTTCCTCCAATTCTAACAAATTTTAAATCCCCAACCTAACAAAATGAACTCAGATGATGGAACCGTGTTTTTGTTGCAGGGTCTCATTGTTGCTGTCTTGTTTTGCTTCGGAAATGGCGAGGTACGTAACAACCGAAATATCGTCAGCACAAACAATTCTTAAGGTGCTATGGGACACCTGTCATATTGTAAATACAAGAACATTATTATCAAAATACTTTCACTTGTTTAGAATTTTGTTTTACAATATTTAACAAAGTTATACTTTTTAAAAGATTTTGGAAATGCAAAAATTATTTATAAAAGCCACAGTGAGATTCGAACTTATGCCCAACAGATCTGCTGTAAATGCTCTTAAGTTGTTAGGTAAAAATTTTGGTAAAAAATAAAATTATAGCGTTATATTTTTTGATTTATTTTGATAGAAAGTACTCACATTATGGAGGTGTCTCAAGCCATCTTAATTTATTGCAGTCCTTTTTGAGAACATAGTTAATTGGTAAACAATATTACACCTTGTTCTGTTTTGTTATAAAGTAATCGAACATTGCGTTGTCTTTAAGGTCCAGCATGAGATTCGTAAGAAATGGAACCGCCGCTGGGCGTTACGTCGACTGAGCACGCTCTCCACGCGCTCCACACGGACTCTGTCCCTGGGCTCCGCAGTGTTCGTCCGCGACAAACCAAATCCCTCCGCCATGTTCTCTGACGTCACAATAAACGTCAACGTGGACGACAAGCAGTGCCGCTTGGAGTTGGACGATGTGAAAAGTGGTGATAAATTGACCAATAATAATATTATCGATGACTCCCGGAAAGAGGGTGCCCGGAGCGAGGAGGAAAGTGACACGTTATTGTGAACACCGTTGTAATAGTTTGTGCAGCTACCGAATGATATAAATAGTGACCAGTGACGCGCGTTCTCCCGTGTAGAGGGCGGGCGTATGTATTTACCGTTGACGTTGTTTATCATTGTTTCCTGACTCTAAATGTGTGATATTGTCATCCTATGTGTGTATTCATACACGTGTACAGGTATAATTTTTTGATTTGTTCAATATGATATTAAATAAGTTTAAACAATTTAGACGAATGTGTTACATTGAACCATAAGCAACAATATTGTGTGTATATTTTTGATGATGAGCAAGGACGAAGTAGTTTTCTATGAGGTAGATTTACTTTCAGAACCTTGCGGAAAGTCTTGTCGCCTTCCGTAGGATTGACTCAGTCCTTCGTCCTTCCTGATCCAACTCTTTCAGCAGGCTGTCACTCCCTGTAATATCTAAGATTTATCATTTATGACTCTGATAATGATTAACTTAATATACTCTCTCTTTATGTCGAATAACGCACTTTCTATATTATGCCATATCCAAGAATTAATTTCTTTTGCGGAAGGATAAACATCAGCGTTAATAGGCTTCTTGTAGATGTACGACAGAGGTGCAGAACCGCACAAAAAGATGAATTAATTCGAGGATAACAAATGGAAAGATGAATTAATTCGAGGATAACCGATGGACCAACAATAATCGTGGCTGATTTATTACAAGGATGCAGACGCTGTCGCCAACCATTCTGTTACGCAATGCTTTTGTCAATGCATATTTCATTTTATGGTAATTAAATGGACGTCCGGTCAGACCTATCTATTAGGGGGACTACTTTATCAGATATCAGCGCACATAATCGATTCCCCATCGTCCACATTCCCCACGAGTCTCATTGCCTGGAATCCAACTGTAATAGGCAATACTTAAAGTTATGTAAAACTGGGTCGCTGATTTTTTTTAGTTACTGGAGTATACAAGATGTTAAGGTTATTGGTGATATGCGATATTTTTAGTGTTTTTCCGGTCACATACAATCCTCCCGTCTGAAGTTGTAATAAGATATTAGTGTCAAAGCATGTTCAGACAAGTCTATATTTAGAAGAGGAACAAAATAAAGTCCTTCACAAAAAGTGTTTTTATGCTAACCGATGTCTGCTTTGATGCCAGTACTGCCATATTGTCTAGAATTAAGATGATGTCTTATATTGGTTTAAAGCTAAATGGGGGAAGTGGATGTTTAATTTTCAGCGTCTTTCATAAAAATCAATATTTAATTACATTAGCAGTGATATTTAAACACATATGCTGATTTTCACTCGCTTGAGTAAAACAGGAAATGACGCATTTAAAGAGCAACCATGTAATGTTATACTTTGAAAGGGTTATGTGATTTTTATGTTTGTTTGTATTTCACAGTTTCTTTAAAGATGATTAATATTTTCAACTTTTAAAGATTTTTATCATTTAATTATTAAGAAACAATGCCAAAAAAAAAACTGCCATGGCTCTGAATATAAAAATGATATCATATTTTTCTTTTCCGCTGAAAATTTGATCATTCAGTTTTTAAAGTTAGTGTAGACTTTATTAGGAAGGAAACTCTTGGCACGTTAATGAAATCGGAAAACCAAAGAGATTTTCGAAAAATTCTGTCTATCTCAATATTGATGAGGTTAAATCAGATATCTATTTTTCTATTTTATTCCTGACAAACGTTTGTACTACAATTCCAGAAATTATCAAACAAATAATTCCATTCAATAAAACGCTTAACAGACCAGTCTGCGTGAACCTTCCTCTTGAGTTGCCAATCAGGATACAGCGTATATGGAGGGGGGTGGGGGGGGGGGGGAGGATTGCTCCCTTGTTTTCAAAGACTTAATTTGTAGAATGATAAAATAAAATGTCAATTGCTTAATTATTTTCAAGAGAATATTAACAATGAGAAAATACTTCGTTAGGGGGTAACAGGAATTAACTTCTACTGGTTGCTTTCTAGAATACTCTTAGACAAACAGACGGACAGACAGATAGACAAAAGATAGATAGATAGATAGATAGATAGATAGATAGATAGATAGATAGATAGATAGATAGATAGATAGATAGATAGATAAAAAGATAGATAAATGAATTGATAGAGATCGATTATAGATAAAGATTGATTATAAAATTGTGTTCCTTATTTCATTGAAAAATTGTTATAGTAAATTTTTTATAAAGCTCTTTTCATTCGTTTAAGATAAAAGGAAATATCACTATAGTAGCTATTAATACATGTTCATGCGGCTAATCTAGAATAATGATTTCTAAAAGCTATAAAAACTCACGTAAAATGATGCGCGTGAATAAATCCAAGTCATCAATCGATTTTGTCATGTGGCTATGAATAAAACATTTGTGCAATTTAATGAGTTTATTCATTCTATCAGTGTGTTAACTTATGCATAATTATAAAAACAAGTCACATACAGCATTTAAACTTATCAGCAGGTACACACTTCATGTATTTACATATTAATCAAAATATACCAAGTATGTAATTATAATCACCTACTGGTATAATGAAATTTTACAGGAACAAACGGTACACCAACTCATTCATCCAATCAAACAATCCACCAAAATAGCTATAATATCTAAACTCAACAAAATCTGTGTGGTGTTAAACCACTTAATATAGTATTTGAACATAGTTTGTTTACATATGATACACGCACGCAGTTTGTTTACATATAATAGAGACACACACACAGTTTGTGTACATATAAAACACACACACACACACACACAGTTTGTTTACATATAATACACACACACACAGTTTGTTTACATATACTACTACTACACACACACAGTTTGTTTACATATAATACACACACACAGTTTGTTTACATATAATACATACACACACACAGTTTGTTTACATATAATATACACACACAGTTTGTTTACATATAATACACATACACAGTTTGTTTACATATAATACACACACAGTTTGTTTACTTATAATACATACACACAGTTTGTTTACATATAATACACACACACATATTGTTTACATATAATATTGTATTTTCTTCACTTTACCTGTGAGGTACTCAGTCACAAAGAGGTTGTCTCTGGTGTCCACACATAAACCCTGTAGTTCCTTTAAATGATAGTTGTCAATGTAGCGGAGGAACTGTCCGTCCTGATCCAGGATGTGGATACAGTTGTTGTGATAGTCTGCTGTCAGGATCCGACCCTGGCTGTCTGTTGTGATGCCGCGTGGATAGAATGATTCCTCAGTAGTAGAGGGAGGACCAGTGTAGGTAAACCGGAGTTTCCCGGCCTGATTGACCACCACTACTGCATGGGCATCAAAGTCTGACACACAGATATCTAGGTTCCTGTTCTCACTGATGTATTTATTGCCACCAGATGAATAGAGAGGTTGTCCTTTGTCGTCGTACTGAATACTTTGTTTCTCTGTGGAACAAGAGTAACGCACAACTTTTGTTTGTTTATTATCATCACTGTCCATGACAACCAGGAGGTCACCAGAGGAGGTACTACAGACACGGAAAGGACTCCACCCCCGTAGTCTGATCACTGTCTGTATCGGTGTATTCTTCACTATGTTCACAGTTCTATCATTGTTATCAGTATAAACTAGATCCCCACTCCTTGTCACTGCTATGTCCAGTGGAGCGTTCCCTGACTTGGTTTGGACTGACTTCACTACTTCCCCCTGCAGGTTGTAAAGACGCATCATCTTTTCATTATAATTACACGTCCAGATACCTTCATCACTCTGACAAGCAACACTGGTTAGATAATATATATACTTTGTTTGTATTGTGGAGATGATCCGTGGCTCATCAAGCAGTGGTCTGAGAGGAGAGGATCCAGCTTCTGAGGTTTCCATGGTGTAGCCATGTTCCTCTGTTGTAATGGAGAATGCTGACATGGAGCCAAATTGTTGGTAGAGTTGTTCTGGGTTAATTTTCTGAGGGATGAAGTTTGGTAGAGAAACTGTGAGTTTAGGAGGCAATCTTCTGAATTCAGCAATCCTGGATTTGTAGGCAGAGACAAGGCTGACATCATTGGAGTCCAGTAACTTCTTCAGATCAGCAATGCTCTGTGTGATTTCAGAAATGGTGCGTGTGATTTCATCTTCCTGTTTGTTTAAGATGGCCAGGTGTTTGGCGTCCATTTCATCAAGATCAGATTTCAGTTTCTGTATAACGGTGTCTATTTCTCTGTGCCAGACTTCTCCATGTTTGTCTATTGCGGTTGCCAATTTCTTTGAGTTTTTATTAAGATCAGCTTTCTGAACTGTGATGTTGTTTGCAATCTCTTGATATTTTGCAATAACTTTTTTATCTAATTCTTGCAAATCTGTTTGTAAATCATGTTTTTTTGCTTCAAAATAATTCATAATGTCCATTTTTTCGTGGTTTTTATGACTTTTAGAGGAAACACAGAGGACACAAATAGGAATGTCACATTGTTCACAATAAAGTTCACATTGTTTGAGAGAATGTTTTTGGCAATTAGGATAATTTGGAGTAGATCCACGGTCTTGAAACGGTACCAGGTGATGTTTCTTTGTTAAATCCAGCACATGGTCCCCAACACAAGCTTTGCAGAGATTGATCTGACAGAAGTCACAGTGTAGTGGGGGGACAGGAGTATCACACACATCACAACGCACCACATCCTGGGCAGTGCTTCGGAGGTCCATGGTCAAGTCCTGGGTAGAGCCTGAAATATACATGTATATCATTACTCTCAATCACAATGGTGCATGCCATACAAGTTTATGTTTTTATAAAGTCAAAATCCAAAACCAAACTTTTAAATAGAATTGTTTTTCTTTTATTCATTTAAAAAACTCGATTTGTACAAATAATTGAAATATAAGTACATACTAAAATGCATTTTTTTTAAAACGCACATACAAGGTAAACATATTTCTTACAAACACATAAAATGATTATATAATTGTTTTTTCGTAGGAATGTATGAGAAGGATTCTGACTGGCTAACAGTAGTCGGATGTAAATTGTAATGATTTACTGAAATGAGTTTCAAACAATTTTTTCCCCAAGATTTTAATGCTTTGTTGCCTCAGTGAATAAAATATTTGTACACTTTAAGTTAGACCTGTTTATCTAATAATAACACTTATTAAATTATGGATGTAACTTGCGCAGCTCTAGATCTAGGAGGGTGGGAGGGGGTGGGGTGGTCGAACAGCCCCCTTTGGTTACAAGTTTATGTAGCAAGTAAGCGAGAAAATCAAACATCCAATTTTAATTTGGCCGATTCAATTTATGGACCCCCTGGCAATCTGAAATATCTCTCTGACACCCCCCCTCCCCCGGTTGGAAAAATTTCCGGGTCCGCAAATATGTGATACATGTTTAGGGTATGTCTGGGGAGGAGGTACATGTAGGTGTAGTAAACAACTTCAATATGACTGATGTTAAAAAAGCGTACAGAACAAAGGCAAAATGATTGTAAATGATGTGTAAAGACAGATTTCCATATACATTTTTATGATTTCGGTATAGCATTCATCATAGTAATAATTTTGTGCTTCAGCCTCCGACCCCAACATAATTAAGGCAAATATTGTAGATTCTAATGAGGTTTAGCGAATTTACATAGGGCCTCTATCATAAATTTAACTGCTTATATTTAAAAAATCTGTTTATATTATGTGTTGGCACTCATAAAAAGCGATTGAATCTTGTATATCTGCCTTTTCTAGACAACCCTAGAGCACTTGCAAGTCAACCGATTAAACACCTTATAAAATCCTTAATTAATAAACAAACCTTGACTTTATAACAAGTCGGTATTAGTCATTCCAGCCAGGCCCGCTATCGTCTGCAGGTGTTTCTCCTGTCACATGATAATACGCCCTACAGTATAGTTAAAACTCACGTGATCGCTTAACGTATCGGCTCCGGGTCAAAGCGGGCCTCTACAGATTTCGGTCCGTCCTATATATTGGCAAAGCTTTCCATTTTTTTTTTTAATTTTCATAAGAGATTTTGCACCTAGCGTCCCCACCTTAAATTGACAAAATAAAGTTGAATTATACTCTTTCTAGTCTGGCAGAGAAAATGTACAAATTGCGAGTCTTAATTATCAAATTAAGGATAAATGACCGATAAAA
This sequence comes from Magallana gigas, assembly GCF_963853765.1. NCBI lineage: Eukaryota > Metazoa > Mollusca > Bivalvia > Ostreida > Ostreidae > Magallana > Magallana gigas. The sequence goes on from NC_088861.1 coordinate 45,496,447, forward strand.
AGATATCATTGACAATGGCATCTACATTCAACAACATCATGATGCGACAAAGGGAAGCAACTCTCCGATGAAAACGTCCACACTTAAAGGAAATACTTGCACTGATGAGCAGTATTTATAAATATTTTTAAAAAATCAAACTATAGTCTGTCCCAAGTTTTTGCTTCCATCGTTTTTTGATGATTTTTAATAAAATTACACATACCTGTGAAAGAAATACAGTTGAAATCGTTAAAAGGGAATATATCCAAGATATCTTCATTGAACAATTATCCCTTTCCACTCAGAAAAATTCACAGGAACGAAAACAGATTCCTTACGGAGGTTTTCTCTTTTCTCCATTCGGAATACACTCGGAATACATCGCGCAATTTTTTAACGTTATCATCCGGGCTTATTTATGGCTGTTGCAATGCAAAATCTCCGTAGACTTTCAATTTCGGGATGTGTATTGAAACCAGATGCGGTAGAGGGGGCGTTTCAAAACAAATAATCTGGACATTTTTCATATTAATGGATGGATGTAGTTTGAGTACAAAGGTATTTACTATTATTGAAATATCAAGCAAAAAGTGGTGGAAGCAAAAACTCGGGACAGAGTATAGTTAAGAAATCAAACAAAAGCAAAGAGGGTGTTGCAGTTCCTATGCTATTTCCCCCTAAAGGAGATGCAGATAAAATTGAAAATTCAAAGTTACAGAATTCGGTGTAAATCTTTTATTGCACGCAACGTTGTACATACAGCAGTCTAGATTTTTATGTGGAGAGACTGTACTAATTTTTTAAGACCATGAAATAAATTTGAAAATGGTTACACAGACAAATGTGACAGATTTCATGCATCATGAGAGGGGAATCCTCTTTGTTCGGCCTAGCTCCTCGAAACAAAATTATTTTAATATTTACATCAAGAACCAGATAGTTTCTTAAAAGCTACTATTTTCGAATTTTGTTTTAAAGGGGCATATTTTTTTTAAATTGAATTTTAAGACATAATATTTATACTTTCAAAATGCAAAAGCGGTTTGCTAATTTACAATACAGTTTGCTATGCCGAATTTGGTCAAGCGGTTAAGCGGATTATCCTTAAAACGCGAGAGCTTTTTTGTTAAGTTTGAATCTTGATATGTTTGGTATCCATGTTATGAATGAAATTTTTATTATCTTTTGAAAAGGTTACAAAATTTAAAAAAAATTAAAATGAATAATGTAGATTTTTAAAAAATAATTCCAAAGTACGGTTAAATTAATTTGTTCTTTCCTGCATCTGATCTCACACATCATCGTCGGATACCCACGGATGATCGCGTCTTTGACTTATCAGTGATAAGTAAAAGACGCGATCGCCCGTGGGTATCCGATAATGGGACTTCAAAACAACATACAAATGTCAAGCATCTGTAGCAATCAAGAAAGTGAGTGTATGTTCTTTGAAAAATCATGCCGTTAGAGATACAGAGATACATAGAGATACTATAGAGACATAAAATCGTTACAATCAAAATGAATATCAACCATTGAACCACATGGTGTTAAATGTGACAATTTTATTGCTCTCTCATTTCCACGCGCTGGAAAGTCAAAGGTAGAATGTTATATGTTAAGCCTACTGTAAATTCCTTATAAACGCAGATATTATCCGCGTAAACTTGCGAGAAGCCCGTCTCGCGAATTTTAAAATATCGCTTGTAATTTTCGGACATATGTAAACCACATGAATATATGATACTGCATTCGCGATTAAAATTATGTTCTCGCGCTTTGATGGAACACCGTTGAATCGCGGAATTAAGTACTCGTGTAAAATAAGGAATCTACAGTATATAATATAGAACATACCCGCTATGCAAATATAGGCGTCTAAGTAATGTAATAAGTCCATATTTAGGCTTAGATTTTTAAGCGTTATGGGTTTTTAAATGTCCTTCTCGGTTTAGTTGAACTTTCCGCATTTGAGCAACACCTTCTTTATTTGAAATTTCTCTCTCTCTCTCTCTCTCTCTCTCTCTCTCTCTCTCTCTCTCTCTCTCTCTCTCTCTCCACATATACAAATGTATGTAAAAACAAACAATGTAAGTATGCAACATTTAAAACGTTTTGCCACTTGACCTCTCTGGCCACCTACTCCTTATAATAAGTTGTTTCAATGGGACAGGTAACATATAGAGGAGAGATTAATCCGCTGGTAAAACATTAACAGAAACACAATGGGAGTATTTACCCGGCCTATTTAATTTACCGCATAGCTCCGTGAGGACTTAAACTCTGTAGATTTAATGTTAACAATTCCTATCGCTATAACTGGATTCATAACTTTCATATCTGAAACAAAGGTAAGAATGTTTTCTCATTGTACGTACAATTTATTTATCAGCTAGAATTTTTAAAAATGTATAAGTTTTGAGTTATCGAATATACGAGTATTCAACACTTTTAATTTATACATTGAATTAATTTTCAAACACTATGAGTTCATGTCTTCCTGACATTTAACAGAGAGTGTACAGGAACGGATTTAAATAATAATATTCTTTCAACATGATTCTTTCAGTAAAAGTTCGCTAGACCATCCGACCATGTATATCGTAGCTTAGCGAAAATTAACACAAACCTTTAAAATTCTGTAGATGATTACAATGTAAACGAGGACCAGAAAATGGATACATTGCGTCATCTATTAACGGCCGTATGTCTTCTGGGCTGTATCCAGCTCACATGGGGTAACCTCTCTCTCTCTCTCTCTCTCTCTCTCTCTCTCTCTCTCTCTCTCTCGTGATCTTGTAAGATGAGGTTAAAAGATACCAATCTAAGGGAATGATATCAAAATTGATTTTATAAATTAAGTTAAATATTGTAGCATATATATCTGCAAAGTCCATTCCATTTCCTTTCTTTTCATTACCAACTACACCTGTGTACTTGTTCTATAAAAATTGTTGTATTTCAAAGCATAATCTTGACAAGTAAGAAAAAGAGGGGGAATGGTATGTATAAACATAAAATAACTTAATTTTTTAGGTACGTGCACAAAGCCGGCCCTACCGGCCAACGCTTACGCCCTGACGGAGGATAAGACGTCGTATGCCGTGGGGGACAAGTACACGATCGTTTGTCTACCCAGCTACACCCTGACTGGGGAGTCGGACCTCATCTGTCAGACGGGGGGCACCTGGTCAGCTAGCCCCCCTACCTGTTTATCAAATAGTGAGTCAATATATTTTTACCTTTCATAGTATATCAAAGTTTTGTATTTCAAGGATATTGGTGTTCCTCTCCTACACGTTGTACCATATCTCGCAAGTGTATTTGTACGCCATTTTATGTATAATTCTATGTGTTGATCACAGGTGCTTGTGGACTGGACCGTGCACTACCACCCCCCCCCCCTTTCTATTTTTTTTTTCAATTTTTTTTTTAATTTCTTTTATTAATTATCGTTAATAACCCCTTAGATATGTCTCCAGTCGAAAAATAAAAGAAATATCACGACTCGGTGGCATTTTATAATCACACTCGTTTCCCCTATATACTCTCTTTATATATATAGGGGAAACGAGTGTGATTATAAAATGCCACCGAGTCGTGATATTTCTTTTATTTTTCGACTGGAGACATATCTAAGGGGTTGTTAACGATAATTGATAAAAGAAATAAAAAATAAAATTTGAAAAAAAAATAGAAAAGGGGGGGGGGTGGTAGTGCACGGTCCAGTCCACAAGCACCTGTGGTGTTGATAAAATGACGTAAATGTGCACTGGCGAGAAATGGTTCTCGGTGTGAACTGGCCAGTAAGGGCTAAACAGGTTGTGCATGTGACAAATGGTATGTTTTATTATTAATATTCATTACATACTTAGTAATAACATATCGAAGACATTTTCAATACCTCAATTCAATCACGACATGATAACGAGTGAATAACGTCAGACGTTGATTTGTGACGTATGATTCATTCCCATAAATTACTATCTTATTCTGAAGTGAAAAAAAACAGAGGCGTTCCGACAGGTGTGTGATACGGATCTATATCAACCATGGAGGCGGATACGAGTATTATAAAATGTGTTGTGTCGCTTAAGCCAAAACACTGATTTATTGCTTAGTATGTAATAAATGCGATGCAAGGGAAATAACTCCTGTACTAATATTTATCAAAAAGAATAGACAATTTGCTAAAGTTACACAGGGTTGAAAATTTTCTCCTTTGATCAATAAGTATTAGTCTAAAAAATAAATCTCTCTTCCACAAAAGAGCTGTTCAGTGTATACATGCACATATATTCAAGCTTTTTATTTTTGCTGTTGTTTTTACGTACACAAATTGTACTTTTTAGGTGTAATCTACGTAATTGTATTCCCTGTGTGAGGTGCATACCTTACCTTTCACGTGTTATTAGTACAAAATGTACATATCATACATTTAGATATGTATAGTACATGTCTTACCTGCCAGGTGTTTAGTAAACGCCTCATGTCTCACCTTACAGGTGCGGTTGACCTGCCCTGGTACGTGTTACTGCTGTGTGTGGTCGCCGGGCTCATCCTCATACCCTGCTGTCTACCCAGGATTATTTTCTGCTGCTTGTAAGTCAGTTAAAACTTACCTATCAACATGTACATGTAAATGCATACATGTAAGCTTGTAAGTCAGTTAAAACTTACCTATCAACATGTACATGTAAATGCATACATGTAAGCTTGTAAGTCAGTTAAAACTTACCTATCAACATGTACATGTAAATGCATACATATAAGCTTGTAAGTCAGTTAAAACCTAACTATGTACATGTAAATGCATACATTTAACTTCAAAAAGCAATACCCAAATATTTGCTGAATAACAAACTTTACTTGTACATTCTTACTGTAAATCGTTCTCATTAGGAACTCAAATAGGTAGGAATATACAAAAGTCATGTACAATTAATTACTTATATACCTACAAATCTTTTAAAAACACTTCGTAAGATGGATTTGGTATATTTACTGATTCACACATTTTATGCATCGTCAAAGAAGGCATGGCATTCTGAAAAATGACAGTCATTATCTAAATACATTTAATAATGTTCGATTTTACATTGTATACAGAAACAAGAAGAAGAAAGAGGAGCCGGACGATGAGAAAGCCCTGTACGCGGGGGGTCAGAAAGGAGGGGGCATGTGGAGGAGTGGCCACGCTAACCCAGTCACGCCCATCACCGACAACGGCAAACACAAGCTCTCTCACATGTGAAGGGGCAGGGAAAATATCAGCACGTGACATTTGATTGACATATTGTCAGCATGTGGGGCTAATAACACATCATAAGAAATACCTGAACTTTTCATTAAGATATAATTTATGATAACTTCAGAATGTATTATGATTTTTTGTATCAATTATATAACTTTTGAATTTTTGTAATATGTCTAAGTATCGTACAATTTTATGTTCTTCTTTAGTGTGTTTCTATATTTCCCGATAGTTCCTTATTTTGTATGAATTATTGATATATATAGATATCCGCAGGCGGGTTTCTATAATCCAACCAACATTATGTATCTGTAATGACGTTTTTTTTAAACTCAATACACGATAAAATTATCAAAGTATCAATTTTCTTAAATTTTATCTATTCCAAGTACGTTTATGTTTACATTTATATGTCCATGCTATAGATAATTAAACGAAGTTCTTTTTCATTGCATGTTTGAGTAAATTGAATATGTTTAAAAAGTACATACTCGCACTTTGATTTTGAACGAAAAATCCAACTCTAAGACTACAACATCTTCATCATTGCAATTAAACTTGTTCATCAATAATCAGAATCAGAGTTGTTTTATGTGTAAAAACTAAAAAAATCACCCTGACCACATTTAGTATTATACTCTTTATGAAATGTCTTGCATTGTATAATATATCTGCTAAAGCAAATAGTTATTATAACGAAAAAAAAACAAAAACAAAAAAACCCCAAACAAACAAAAAAAAGGTGAAGAATTCAGCGATAGAACACAGCGAGGTTCATCAGGATGATGTTCTGTGGTGATGATGTTCTGTGGTGATGATGTTCTGTGGTGATGATGTTCAATGTAGAACTTCTTTGTTTACGTACGTTTATTTTGTTCAGCATCTTCTGAACCCACAAATGTAGCGGCATATTATATCACAACGTGAAAGACTCGGCGTCAGTAATCATCGTTACTTCAAGCCTTTTTGCATCAATTTCTGTAAGACTCATATACCTATATTACAACTAACCCCATTCCCTCCTTAACCAATAGTTATACACCATGAAGTTAAGTAGGTCAAAGTTAGATTAACTTATTAGTTTTCATCAGCTATCAAAAAATGCAAATTTCTTTTTCTCCTCTAACGATATTGATATCGTGGACGCGCATAGATCATCGTTGGAGTTATGCTATAATTTATGTATCATTAATTCTAGCATTAATTAACTAAGATAACAATATAGTTTATCAATTTGGTTCTCTGAACTAGTTCTCCTCAACAATACAGACGGTCACTTCACCGCGGCGTACAAACTGTTGACATCTGTTAAATTCACGGCTATATTAACATGGTAAGGAAGAGTTTTGCTTTTATTACATCTTTATTTGTTTTTTCAAACGTGGTTAAAGCTTTTTAATTTTTTAATATTTTTATCAGATTGTATCACTTTAAAATATATTTATAACAAAATAAGATGAAAATACAATTATGTAATAATTGCTTACGAATATGTCTTAAAGTAAAATATAAATAAATAATATAAAAATCTAAGACTTTAACGGAAAAAACGATATTTTTAAATCCCAACTCTTGTATCAAAAATACCTTACCTATTAATACGTGTAGATGTTAAATGCGATATGATTGAACGAGAAAATGAAAATTGAAACCCAAACAAAACGGAAGTCAGTAAAAACAAAAACACTACGAATGTACATGATAAAAAGACTATGAGTTTAGTTCTATTACTTTTAACCAAATAAAATTTGCAAAACTTAAAATTAATCAGAAATTCCAAAATCTATAAAGTAAAGAACTCAAGGACCACTTTGCAACATATATTTATTTCTTCGTTTAAAAAAAAGGTTTGGGTCTTCTTTTTTTAAATTAAATACAATAACCCCATATCTGATTCGAATATGGAACACGTTTTCTTCTGGCAGTTATATAGTTACATATATATCTCTTACACCAATGTCAAATATAGATTTCCATCGCAATTTCTCGGGCATTTCCGGTGTTTGTGAAATGGTGGAGAGCCGTCCATGGCGCAATTGTACTTTTGTCGGAAACGTCCTAGAAGCTGCAGTGCCTGTCAAACTGTGTATGTTTGTCTTTGGTGTTGTATATGATCTAGCTTGATATTTTCTTTCAGGTTAACATTGCAGCATTGGTAAACGTCACAATGGCAGTACCAACGACAAATACAACTGACAATATCACCACCAAAAACAACACCTACCCTTATCACAAATTGGACCGTACCCCGGTCATCACTTCCGTTTCCGTTATCAGCGTCCTGGCTGTCGTCTCCAACCTGACCCTGTTGTTCGTCATTTTTTCCCGGAAACAGCTTCGCTCCAACGTGTTCCTGTGGAATGTGGCTGGCATGTGTGTCTCTAATCTACTCTTCGGCACAATTACCAATGCGCTTGGTGACAGTCGTTTCATTTACAAGGAATGGCTCCACGGGACCATCCTCTGTAAAGTGTTTTCTGTGTTTGACCTAACTTCGACGCACATCATGAGCATGATCCAGATTACCATAGTAATCAGCCTCTTTTTGAAAGTAAAGCTGTCCCTTTCACCGCCCTCCGATATCACTTCACGCATCTGGACCATTCTCCCTTACATTTTGTTTTCTTTACCCTGGCTCGGTGAAGTAGCATTAATACCAGTGGTTATCCTGGGGGAAATGAACGATTTGCCAGATTACGCAAAGAAATACGGCTCATTAATGTGTTTCCATTTTCTTGAGAAAAACACCCGACAAGCCGGCGTTGTATTGGTCAACATTTTCTTCTTCATAATCCTTGTTCTCAGCATTGCAGTATTCCTATATTACCGCTTCAAAAAAGCTTCTTACGATCGCCTGCTGGCAGATGACGCAATGCGTCAGGACGAAACGTTGCGTTCCATGTTAATAGCGTCTCTTGCGTCATCAGGCATGTTTTGCCTGTTGTTTGCACCGTTTGTGTATATGATGTTGCATTTGGTCTTCTGTAGGAGTTCCTGGTGCCGGCCCAACATAAGGTTATTTGACGCCTTCTACGTAACCGGATGCGTCACGTACGCCGCGACGCCTCTCGCTTGGTTCATGCACAACGACATCAAGTGCGTCTTTGTTGAAGTCTTAGACAAACTAAAGGGAAAGTTGCGGTCTACACTGACTCTGTGTAGCGGCTGCTGTAGAACTAAGCTGGAGTCCATCACTGTAGAATGGAACCCGAAACAGAGCGATATAATGAGCCAAGACAAGTAATAATCCAGCAGCAAAGAGAACGGTCGAATACAAACCGAAATAATGATACGGAACAACACACCAAAACAAATCAATGAAATGTAAGAAAACGAGTTATAATCAAGCTTAGAGAGAAAGAAAAAAAAAGAATGAACACTGGAGAAAATAAGGAGTGAATAGTTTGTACGAAGTGCACAGCAGATATTTGTAATAAACGGGGAAAAATGCATGATATCAACTTTTTTGTGCTGCAAATTATATGTACGGAGAAAATATGAAATATATAATGTTGTAAATGACACATTTAATGCTGTATAATTCAACTTCAAATCTTATGAAAGGTCAAAATATAAACATTAAACAAGTGTATATACGAACACTGTCATAAAAATTGAAGAGAAAGTTCAGCTCAGACAATTTTGCGCAAATACTGTAAATCTATTTTCCCGTAACTTAAATGAACTTTCTTGCCATGTTTAAAGTATGAACTTTGCAAAAATTACGCTCTGTAAAATCTAAAAATTCTCAATTCATCGCTTAACTTAAAGGACATGGTGACGCACAACCCCATGATTCAGCAAATATCGAATTTTTACACGATTTTCCCATTTTATATATCATTTGAAAAAAATGAACCTTTGAAAAATTACGGTGTTCAAAAGTAAAATAATCTATTTAAAAAGAGAAAAGTAGATTTACACGTTGGGCCAACACAAAAATACTTAGTTTTCCTTCCGCTTCATAGCAACGCAAGCGCAGGGGGATGTAAATACTGCAGCGAGGCATACATCATGAGCCAGTAACAAATCATTGAAACATGATGTCTTCAAGAACTATATATTTATTTCAAAAATGCATTCTCTATAAATGCAAATTTCTTACCACGGTCATCGATAACTTCAACTTCAAATTCTTTTTTTCAGTGTGTCAATCCCACCCTAACTATTTTTAGACAGAAATAGCAATCACGTGACACTAAACCAATGTCTAAAACTACTCGGTTTGTTACAATTTCCGGATGAGTTTTAATGACGTGTAAATTAATAAGTGATGGGTTATGATGCGCGAAACCTTCCGTATGATAAAATCTCGAGTAGCTCGTTTTAATGAAAAAGTTAAATAATTATCTATTTTGAGTCACCCTGCCACTTTAATATTTATAGACGGTCCATACAAAAAATATCGCTAGCCCAGCCTTGGCTATAAAAAAAAAAAGTCAACAAAGTATGAACTAGTTGAAGAAAAAAATATTATAAACTTACTTTTGCCATCAATACATCATCTTGTTATAATAAGATTATTTTAAGATATAGATCCCCCGAATATTTTAACTTTCGTTTGCCATGAGTCTTATTTAAAATAACGTTTCAAGGTCGTACAAAGTATAAAAATTTCCTAACATTTAGAGTTAAAACGTTCATTTGTGATGTGTATGATCCTGTATATGTTGTTATTCAAAATCATGTGATGTGAATACAATTTCTAAATTCGAGTCAATATGATATACATTTTCAATTCCGAAACATATTTAACACGCAAACGCGAGCTTATTATTGCAGTAAAAAGATTCAAACTTTTAGTACATGGACAACTTTTATTCTTTTATTGAACTGTCTTTAACATAACCCACTTTTTACCCAATCCGCAATCGCTAAATATTCTATCCAGTGATGTTTTAAGAAAAATTGTTATAAGAATTTCTCTAAGTTTACAGCGACGTCACATTTCCGATTGACAGCTTATGGAGCCGTAAACAAAAGTGAGATTATTTTTGATTGGCGCAGAACTTTTAATCAGCCAATGAAGAAGTGGGTCATGCTCTAAGTAGGTTAGTTCGTATTGAAAAAGCCAAAAATTTGGTTTTCATGGCAATAGAATCTAAAATATAATATTTTACCGAGAATACTGGGTGTGTGTGGGTAACTCTGTATAATTCGATGGTCAGTGGAATTATTAATGTAATTTACATCTTCTAACAGGTGTGCTAATCTTAATTACATTCAGCGCTGAAAAGTTTATCTTAATTGATTCAGATAAAACGCAATAGATAAGCATATAATGATGACAAACAACGCACGCTTAACAGACAGGTTTCAAATCAATACGATTCATATCAAAGTGATCCACCTTAAACAACAAATAAAACTAACAAACAAACCAGTCCTTGCAAACGTTTTACGGTGATAACGGACTCTGTTATAACGAATTGACGAATATAGCTAGTTGATTTTTGGTCCCGCAGAAGTTAAGGATAACGAAACTCACATGTTTAACAACTAAATGCTTTAAAGTTAAAAGAACTTAGCAATGCCAGTTACACACAAACATTTGAATGGATTTATTTCCCCATAAATCCATTAATTTATCCTATGACAATATAGGAATTCTATTTCATGCCTCAATAAACACAAAAGAAAAAAGGATATATACCGAATTCGCTATACATTGTAATTATTATTGTAAAAGAATTGTGGATTAGGGGAAGTAACTCTGGTCTGTAGGACTTCGCTCTATCCGCGTTTTACTATATATATATATATATATATATATATATATATATATATATATATATATATATATATAATTTCTTTCATTATAGGTCAACTATGCGCAAAAATGAAGACAGTCACTCCTACCCTTCCCAAAAAATCATTTCTCTAAAACAATGTTGAATTTACGGATTGCATTTATCAATTTAATTAAACTACAGTCGGTCAATACTGGCCACATCACTTACCATAGAAATAACACGTAAGTTACCTGTAACCGAACAAGTTACCGACGAAATGTCTTTCTTGTTCACTTAATGTTTTTAGCTACAACCCACGAATGTAATGTTCTATGAAATATACGTTCTATGAAATATCTATGAAACGTCGAGTGACAAATAAGAATCTGCGATCATATTTTAATGATTACCCTCTCTCTCTCTCTCTCTCTCTCTCTCTCTCTCTCTCTCTCTCTCTCTCTCTCTCTCTCTCTCTCTCTGTGTGTTGTTGTGTGATATGCATGGATTCCTATGAAGAGGAAAAGAAGGTAAAGAATGGAAACAGCACAGTATGTACGGATTCTAGCCAAGTGGTCAGGATGGTAAAGGAAGGAAACGGTACAGTGCAGTACATTAATAACACCGGTGGAGTTGTTATAATTGGCCAGATGATAAGGCACGACCAAATACAGATAGATGCTGGCCCCAACAAAGGAGATGTCTAAGTACAACAGATAGATTTCTCCAAAATTCTCCATATCAGGTAAGTGTTTTCATGGGATATTGGTACTAATACGCAGGGTACTGAAAACAAACTCTCTCTCTCTCTCTCTCTCTCTCTCTCTCTCTCTCTCTGCTCATATGAAGTGTATTTAGAAACCAACAAATACTGTACAGAGTAGCTGCGTGCGAAAGGCAGTCATAATAGCAAACGCTGTATAATGCGTTGAATAATATTATCTGTAAATTCTGATACACATTGACAAGATAACTTTAAACTAAATCTATATATGGATGTTATCAAGATCATAAGTAACACTCCCTTTAAATGCCCTAAATTATTCTTTTTAATTTTTACGTTGCTTATAAGAAAGATAATATTTCATATAATAAGAGGTTTCTGACTCTCTCGGAACAAATTCAATAAAACATTTTTTTCACCTTCAGGACGTAATTCAAGGTCAACTTACAATGCTCAAGGACTCCATAGAATTAGAAACTGAAATGAATATATAAAGGAGAGCGAAACCAAAAGCGAATACTGTAACAAAAAATGACATAACATGGACTTTTTAAAAACCACTCCATATCTTAACAAAATATTTAACCTTGTGCATTGTGTGAGAATCACAATGTCAACGTCTGAACTCAGATACATGTACTGAGGCAGGAGAAGAAAAAAAAGCATTTTATCTGAAACCAGTGGCGGTGGATAGATCTATGTGTTTAAACAGACCACAGGTTAGTGTATTAAAATAAGGCAGATAATATTAATGTTTTTACGTGCTGATGAAAACCATTTAATTAATAAAGTATGTATTTTATGGTTCATGATTTATATAACATCATTATGGACAAATCTATGATGTTTTTAGGTATTCTGAAGATCCAATCCTTTAACTAGCGGTTCTTCATTTTTCAGATTCCTTTTATCCATAGTTTACATTTAGGTCCATAGCCATGGATACGCTGGGCAGCCCCCAGGCCGTTATCCGTTGTTCCTTGTGTCAAGCTTGTATGGCTACCATAAACTGTAAATATTGCCACCTCAATATGTGCAAAGATTGCGCGGATAAGCACATGACGGAACATAAAGTTGAATCAGCCAATCAGAATCGTTCCTCTCTGATGTATCCCAAATGCCAAACACACGTGAATGTACATTGTATGCTTCATTGTGGACACTGTGGTATTTATATCTGCGGGCAGTGTATCTCCTCCAAGAAACATCAAAATCATGATGTTATCGGTATTTTGGAAAACATTAAGAAAGTGAAAAAGCGGGCAATGCAAAGAGATTTAGTGGAGTTGGAACAATCTCTTTTCCCCATATATCGAGAAATTGCATCAGACATTAAAGCAAAGAAATATGATCTACATAGGCAGTGGCGTAGCTGCCGTTAGGCACTTAAGGCACGTGCCTACACATGACTTTAAGACCAAAAATTAAAAATGTTAAAATGTCACATTTAAAAAAAAATTTAAAAAAAAAGCACACAGCAAATATCTTTCTTTTTCCTATTTCATAACTCTGATTGTTTAAGGTCACAAATATGTGACATCGATGATGCTAATTATTGCGCAGTCAATCCGGCAGTGAAAAACATGTCGGGCAATAAACCAAAAGTAAGAACACTGGATGAAATGTTTAAAATCATATTCATACATCGAGGCATATTGCGATCTCGACTATCATTGACAAATTTGCGGCTAATAAAAATAGACGCCTTAAATTAACTTCGTGTAACATAATGTACTACTTTAAAAAAACAACAAAGCAATATATCTGTTTTCTTATTATTATCAAAATTTAAAGTAACCATTATAACTGTTTTTGAATTATGACATTCAATTACAAAGTTTTAATGTTTTCCCTTTAATAGTAAACTAAACTATAGAGAGAGATAACAGCTTTAGTGTAAGAAGATGGGTGGATAAGGCGTGTAAAATATTTATGCACGGACGGAAAAGATACCGAAAAATTTAAATATCAATAAATCTGATTTTTAAAAAAAATATCTAAAACAATAAATATTTAACATATCATCGGTGTTTAACCTTTTTAAAAATATGTTCAATACTTGGTATATGTTGACTTAAACAGGCGTATACGTTTATCAAAACTCCCAATAGTGTCATTTTTTTTACAACTTAAAGGTCTTTTCTATTATGTAGTGAGTCTCTGCTCCATATTTTTCTCATAGACTAATTAAAGTTTTATGAAAAACAAACCGATTTCAATCAACAAAAACGTGGAGAGATGACCCACTATACAATAAAAATACCATTTTGTATCTCAACAATTAAACGTTTTGAAAAAAATAATTCAAGTCCGTAAATTCGTGGCAAAAGTTCAAGGCACGCGTAATATTTAAGCAATCTACTTTGTTGTGTATAAAATGGCTCATAAGTTATAGCACTAGACATTAGCTAACCTTCTATAAGTAGGGTTTTTATGTTGTGGGTTCGATTCCACCAAAATTTAAGGTAATGTATTTTCTCTATCGTTTGTTAAACATAATAAAAACTGAATTTATTTAGAAAATGTGCTTTTGCAAACTTGTATTATGATAAATTTGAATTGATTTAATTGGTTAAATAAATTCAAAATTGTATTTTACGATGAAACCGAATGGGCATTTGCCCTTTTTTTATTTTCCGTTCTTCTTCCCGCCATTCACTTTGATAACGCTTATAAAAAAAGACTGCTGGTGAAAACAATGTTGGATTGTATTAAAAAATGTTTTTTGCCTTTTTATTACAAAAAAAAATCTTTAAAAAAAACTCAAAATTTTATGTGCGAAAAGTGCCTAAAATTTGTTCCTGTGTGTTTTATCAGGGACGTATATATCCCTGGTTCTATAAAACATGAAATCCGTTTTCCGTCGGGGGGCTTCGCCCCCCTGAACCTCCTACGAGGGCGCTGCCCTGGACCCGCTGGGGGCTTTGAGTGGCCCCCAGACCCCTCGCCGTAGTTGGTGCCTATACTTCATTCTAGCTCTAGTTACGCCACTGATAGGAATTCACGAGAGTTGACAACATTTATTGACAAACAGGGGGAGGGCTTACACAGAGAAATAGACAAAATAATAGCTATATGGAAGGAAAAACTCGCTGAAACGGATTCAAATTATCAGGCTTGTCTCGGTAAACAGGAAGCTGAAATCACACGTACAATTTCTGAAATCACACAGAACGTTGCTGATTTAAAGAAAATTTTCGATTCTAATGATGTCCCCCTACTGTTAAGATATACATCCAAGAACGCTGAATTCAAAGAATTACCCCCCAAAATCACAGTTACTTTACCCAAATTCACACCTCGAGAAATCAACTCAGAAAGAATTATTGAACTGTTTGGTTCCCTGTCAGCATTATCATTCACAACAGTAGCAGTAGAGCATTCTTACAACAATTTGACCCAAGAAATTAAGACTTCTTTCCCTGAAAACTTAGATATAGAAATACCCAATCCTGTAACAGTCATTAACACGGGGTACGAAAACATATACAGTGTGTCCTGCTTGAATGATAGGGAACTATGGACATGTGGTGATGACAAAATCATGAAACTCTTCAATCTTCGAGGAGAACTAGTTAAGTCCATTCCAACCAATTCAGGGAACAAGCCATCTGACATAGCAGTGACAAGGAGTGGAGATCTAGTGTATACTGATTTCAAAGACAGAACTGTAAACACAGTGAAGAATGAACAGATACAACCAATCAGACTACGGGACTGGCGACCACGTGGTGTCTGCAGTACCTCCTCTGGTGACCTCCTGGTTATCACAATTAGCGATGATGATGAGTAAACAAAAGTTGTGCGTTATTCTGGCTCAACAGTTCTCCAAAACATACAGTTCGATGACAAAGGACAACCTCTATATTCTTCTGGCCGTTACATTAAATACATTACAGAAAACAGAAACTCTGATATCTGTGTAGCTGACAATGGCGTCCGAGCGTTAGTGGTGGTCAATCAGGCAGGCAAATTCAGATTTGCATACACGGGTCTACCCTCTACTACCAAGGTATTCTATCCACGCTGCATTACCACAGACGGCCAGGGTCGGATCCTAACAGCTGACAAACATCTCCGAATCCACATCCTGGATCAGGACGGACAGCCCCTCCGACTGATAGAATACCTTGATCTCCACGACCCCCGCTGTTTGTGCGTGGACAGCAAAGACAATCTCTATGTGACCGAATGCCGCACAGGGGAAGTGAAGAGAATCCAAAACTATATGTGAGAAACTGTGTTGGTTTTGAGTTGTTCCTGTTCTAAATGGAAAAAAAGAAGAAATAAACATGCTGTTGTTGAACTGTATGCCGACAACCGGATTGTTTAAGATAACAATGTATATTGACTGAAATAGAAAGTAAAAGAACGAGTATCTATAACATATAAACAAATGGATTACTATGTAACGCATGCTTCGTAATGATTTTGTTAAAAGTTGTAATTTACCTGCTATATCCTTAAATCAAAAAGTTATGGTGAGATTTCCTCATCAAAATCGTCCTTTTGTTATCTTTATTGTTCATCCCCTCCAAAACCACTAGATACAACCAAACTCGGCAATAGCTTCTTTGAGTGAACGGTTTTCATCTCCAAACAAAAAACCACGTCTTGTTTATTGGGATACTAGTATATTAGGGAAAATAAAATGAGAATTAAAATGTGTGTTTAAAATTCCTTTCGCCAAGAACCAAATAATCTACGATTATCAGATTATCAAAAAAAAATTGCTTGCGCTGGTTATTACCTGGTTAATTTAATAAAACACTGTTGTGGATTCTTTATTTCGTATAATTCAAAATAAATGAAAAGAAGGCTACATATAGTTTGAAATTTTTTAAATTCAAATTATTGTATTTTCAAACAAAAATTGATCAATGACATAGCGAAACTTCAGTTGATAGAAATAATGTGTACTAGCAGGCAGTTAAATTAATGTAAAACAAAATTTAAAACATTGAATTATGCATAAAACAAACAAGATTTCAATCCCGCACAGAAGATATATGAGCCATTTCTGAGAGTGAACCGGAGTCATATTGTTTTAATTTTAATTTAACTGATATAAAAACAAGCTACATTTCGTTTTGATTTACCACAGCCATGATTGTGGACTGTATGGGGACAAATATGAAAATAACAGAAACATAAAATCAAGCTTGGGAATGCAATAGTAATATTAGGATATATTTGCTAATATACATATATGAAGGGACACAAAGTGATTTAGAAAAACAAAAGCATAAACAAAAAACAACCCCCCCCCCCAAACCATCAACCCCCCCCCCCCCCAAACCATCAACCCCCCCCCCCCCCCAAACCATCAACCCCCCCCCCCCCACAAAAAAAAAACAAAAACAAAAAAACAAAAAAAAAACAAGGCACATATAATCCAAACCAACACAATTTGATATTCTTTTTAAAGAATGGCATTAGTTGTTTTTTTTTGTAAAATTGAGCAAATAAACTAGTATACAGAATCGTGAAAAGATAATATCTTTGAAGTAAGTGCTGTTAATGCATGTTTGGTTGTAAATTTGTTCAAAGTTGGAGCCTAAAAATAGAAGGAAACAATTTTAACTGGCTTTGATTTCCAAAAGAAATTTTCAAAACGTCAATACATTCACACTATTTACAGAATCCTGTTTTAATGTGATGTATGAAATAAAAGTGCCGTATACAGGGAAATACTTGCCCCTGTTTTATTTTCGCCTATTTCGTCTTTGTTGTCTGCGGGCAAATTTAAGACTGAGCGAATTTCATTCTTTCAAATAATATCTTTTTTAACACAATTGCATCTCGGCGAATTCAAGACGGGGCAAATCGTTTGCAAGTGTAGAAGGGCGAAAATAAAACGTTGCGAAAATAACCCTGTATATACATAGATATGGTTCGGCAGCAGTTTTAATTATCACTATCAAATAAGAAAGTTCATCGTGGGAGTTTGTCATTAAGAGTCAGCGAATACACAACAAGGAAGAGTTACAGTTGGTTACCTAGATATATCCGTGTGTCCTAATTTACTAACAAGGTCTCAGTGACTTACCTCACTGTATGACGATAACACAACATTCGCCTACATATGCATTTTAATTTTTCTCGTTTCGTTAAACCGAAACTTTTATTATTCAAACCTACAAATAAGCTTTTGTGAGCTATGTTTCTGCGGTAACAAGAAACTTGATTTTTGACGAGGCTTAAGCTAAATTATAGTAAGATTTTATTTTTAGAACGGTGCTTACATTAGTACTTTTTGAAATACAAGGACAATTAAAAAATATTATTTACAAAGTTGCTTCGCAGTCACGGACCGGAAGATCATTGCATTTTTAAGAGGGTTTGAGTGGATACAAATGTTCAGAGACAAAGTGGTTATGACCGCAAAATATCCGATGTCGTTTATTTTTATCATAAAGTTTAAATTTCATGAAGATTTAATCCATGTCTCTTGGGTCTTTCCGATGAGCAAAAAGATCAAGCTCTGTAAATAAAAACTAGAAGTCGCAATTGCAAAGTACTTTTGTTTGACAAAAATCTAAACATTCAAATGATTCACTTCCAACTCTCCACACGCAACTTCCGGTGTGTCATTTTGAATGACCACCACTGAAGCGTAACCGGAAACCCAGGGTCGATCCGATTGCTCACTCATCATCAACACAACTGAATTGACGAGCACTGTAAGTATATTCCCTAATTTTACTTCAAACGTTCTGACTATCCGTACTTTCCTGTACTATTCGGACTTTCCTATCATTCTAGTTTTAACCCATTGATACAATGTTTTCAGATTCTGATATTTTGGTATCATAACAACACTGCTTATTGTGTTCTGACCTGAAGGATACGGTAACACAGAACCGTATACAGTCTTATGAAATACGCACACGTATATTATTATTATACAAATGTAAATAAAATTTTGGATTTTTAAAATTATGACAGTGGTCTGATTTCAAACAACTAATACGTACGTCTTTCAGGGCTTTTATTTCTATACATCATGCAAGTTTTTAATGAAGTATTTTTTAAAAAATTGAAAAAGAAAATTCTGTCGTATGATTATAGAATGTGTTTATGAGGATAAAATCAAATAAAAAAGAACATATTTGTCGTTATGAATGGAATCAAGCTGTGTAAAGAATATAAATATAATTCATCATTGGTTTAATTTTTATTCAATGTTATAATATAATCTTTATATTTTGCAATCAGTTTAACACTATGTCAACTGTACAGTTATATATTAATTTTTTTTTTTATAAAAGAATTATACGAATCATTAAATAGTACTTGTAACTTCAGTATATCTCTTAATTTCAATGCCAGTTTGGATTTTTGAGTATCAGCTCTATAATACGATTTATATTTATTTCTCTAGTACATGTATGTAAATATGTATACACAAAATGCGATAATATTTACCGAAATGGGTTTTAAACTTTGTTACACATACTGTTTCTTTTTGCCTGTTTGGTACAGACGATTAGGCGTAAAATAAAACAACAACAATTGGTAAATAGTGTATATATATTATATGAATGCAAATAAATAATAACCCCCGCATGTCCTTAACATCGAGATAAAATTTTAATTGATTGGATAAAAGGAAATGAAAACACATTAAAACTCACGGAACTTATAGGGGCAAAGTCTGGGCGAACACGTCACGATTACTGCTATTGGATGTCTGTAGCACCGGTAAGTGTCTAGCTCTTGTGCAGGAACTGTAATATATATATATATATATATATATATATATATATATATATATATATATATATATATATATATATATATATATATATATATATATATATATATATATATATATACACTCAACGATCTGAACTGTCATTGGAGGACTAGATCATTGGTAGGTGTCTGTTGTAACAGGGACTGAATGTACTCGAGTGGAACATCTAGGACATGGTGCTATCAACTTTTTCTCCAGCTCAGTACTCCCTTGAGTATTTCATTCAGCAATTCAATCAGTTCTGTGATATTTTTGTTGTGTCGTGTCATTTAATTAATTACATGTAGTGCTTCATTACAGAAATATGTTTAGAAAATTATCTGCCAACTCTTTCCTCAACATAGTATATCTTTCAGTATAAGATTAATTTTATTTAGTACGTGAATAAGCTATGAGACTCTCTGACTAGTTACTGTGCTTAATTATGGGAAATCTTGCATTATCATTTAAAAACTATTTTTGTTTAAATAAAAGAGTTTATTTGGAGGGTGCATTCTATTTCTCTCATCCGATTGCTTGAATGGCATAACACCCTTAAACCAGTATGCATGGTATGTTACTATTACTGTGACTAGTGAATGAGCGATATTGTTCCACTAGAGTGGTGCATGCACTATACTAGAAATTGACGTTAGTTTTCTGTATCATACAGTTTGGATTTGGCGCTACAAACGTTTCTAGTTTAAATGTTTTTAAGTAAATGGATTTATATTATTGAGTACATTAAACTTTCAAATTATGCTGTTGTTAAAATTAAAGGAAAATTTTGTTTATTTTTTATGACATGAAGAAAAATTCCTATTGAATACCGTGTGCGTTAGTTTGTTTAAGAATCTAATTCAAAAGAGTTCACCAAAGAATCCTATAGACAGTTTATCAAACAGCGTAAGATATGGAACTTTAGATATGCCCCTATATTGATAATCAAAGTTTACCGAATTTACTTCGTGTGATGAATATTACCACTGATTTATTTATGGCAAATAAACCTTTTTCTTTGTTGCAGGGTACATAATGGGGGACCGGTGGTTTATTATGATTCTTCTTCTTGGTATGACGACAATATGCTTATCTCAGACAGGGGATAATGTCTGTACACGCCTCGTGGGGTGAATATCTTAGAGCAAACTCAAATCATCGTCATCATCATCATCATTAAGTTCTTCATCAATTTGTTCATCAAAATCTTCATCATCATTAAATTCTTCATCATCGGCAAATTCATAATCATCATCATGTCTACATCATCCTCCTCCTCTACATGTATCATCATCATAATCAACATCTTCCTCTCCTCTTCTTCTTTTTCATGGTTTTTGTCTTTAATTTTAACAACTGTTAAACCATGAATTAAATTCAACTTTGCTGCTATCTTAAACACATTGATTATTGAAAGTTATCTGGGTTTGATTTCTTAAAAAGTATCGGGCTCTTTATTCAGACACAAGGTCACCTACCTAACAACAAAAACAATATCAGAGAAAAGATGTTCCTCTACCGGTGTTTGCAAAACGTAAGTATACTGAAGAATTATGAAAGACACATCGTCAATACAACAGCGTATGAAGCATAATCATAAAACTGTTTAAAATATTTTGTTTATCGGTTCTTCTTGGTAAAAGGGTTACAATAATTTTAGAAGAAGGGAAAACACCAAGAAAATAAAGCCCTCTTCAGAGGATAATGTATTTTCACGTTTATACAAACAACGCATTTTATTTGATCTATCACCAGATTTATTTGAAGTTCACATGATTTTCTAGTACAAGGTGGTAGCAAGTAAGATATCTTTATTTACGATCAGTAAGTTAAATAGAAGGAAGAGCCAGACTTCCAAATATGGAAGTTACTGTAGTATTGAAAGTTTGGCGTCAGACAGTGAAGTGAAAGTAATCGGTTACTTAGTACTAGTACTTGTGGTTGAACATGCGTCCGATGCGAAGTTGAAAACAGATTTTGGTCAAACATATTATACATCTGCATGCATAAAACATATTGCAGGAAACCACCATTGGTTATGATACCTGGCCCATTTTGTTTTGTTCCAGTGTGTATTCTTTGAAGAAGGTGATTAAGATCCGCCTCCAGTACTCCATACAGAGGTACTGCTGTCCGGGGTTCCAGCTGCAGGACGATGTCTGTGTAGCAGGTATAGGTCAAGCAAAGGTCAACCCGACATACAAGGTCAAAGTCATATATACAAGATTTTGTGTCGTACAATATTGACAATAATATTATAATATATATCATTTTGATAGAAATATGCATATACTTTATATGTATATTTGAAATATATGACCAGAAATTACAAGGGGTATGATAATACTTATTATAATATTATAATAAGTTATTCATTTTACGGGTATAAACCTTTTAAAATCGTTACACCAATATCATTTGGTCTTGTTATAGTATTTATAAAGACGAATATCATACATGACATGTACATCACCAAACCTTGTTTTTTGTTCTTTTTTCTTCAAGATGATACAGGATTCTTTGTATAAAAAATAACTGTCTATTTTACCCACAATTCAGTCACGACGGTAACTTCGACAATAGCGCCCCCTACAACAACTCCTGGGGACGTGGTAGGGCCGATAGAGGGCGCTCTGGAGGAGGGTGATGTCGCCGGCGTGCTGTCAGAGGGCGCTGTCATAGGAGTGGTGCTGGCGGTGCTAGCTGTCATGGCCGCCGCATTTGTAGCCGTCATGTTAGGGATCCGCAGAAATAAGTAAGAAATCTCGGTGTCAACCGAGTCTATACAGTCACAATGCATGGACATTTAAAGTATACTGAGAGTGGAGAATAAAGCAAAAATTCATAACGATATGTGATTAAACCATTCTTAGTTGGTTCTTACAAGAATATAATAACGCTTGTCAGCATTGCCGAATATAAGACAGATGTCGTCGATCAGATCTTGTGTTGCATTAAGACGACAATTTCTTCTGTCGACCCAACGAACATTCTTTTGCTTGCATATAAATTTACAACTAAATTAAAAGCTGACGAAATGGGGTGAAAAAATGCATTGTCGATTTATATGTCACATCTGTACACAGATTCATTGAAAAGTCTACTAAAAGTAGGCAACCAGATATTTTTTTTTTTAACTGGGTCCATATATAAAAAGCATGCAGAGACATAAATAAATTAATGTTATTTATGTATCTGGTAGAAAGGTATTGAATACTGATTTAAAACAACAATTTGTTTTCGCAAAAATAACGGGAATTACAATTTCATGTAAGATTGTATATTAAAACGGCACGCCAATCTACACGAACACATTAATTTATACAGCAACCGCTCATCCTAGTTAGAGTTATCTCTCGTTTGTTTGGTGACTTCTTTGACGAAGAAAGACAATTCCTATGACATTAGTAATGTTTATAATATTGTCTTGATATGTAATATAAGGCTGGCAAATCTGTAAGATATAATAATATACATGCAATACATGTAAATGTAAAACAGTATATAATCAAAAACGTTGTTTAAAAACTTCCTATATCAAACGGAATTGCTCATTATTTAGAATGTAATTTCTATATAGTGGAATGCAGTGTACATGTACATGTGTGTATCTACTGTATATGATTAAATTAAAACTTTTCTTAAACTAATGTTGGTATCATTGTAATCATTGTAATCATTGCAAACGTTTGTATTGTGTTAAAAATGGCAGGAAAGAGCGATCTCTTTTTAACAACTTTTGATATTATCATCCTGGTAATAAAATTTGATTAAATCTTTTTGTTTTACAACAGGAGCAGGGACAAGGAGGCC
This sequence comes from Magallana gigas, assembly GCF_963853765.1. Lineage (NCBI taxonomy): Eukaryota > Metazoa > Mollusca > Bivalvia > Ostreida > Ostreidae > Magallana > Magallana gigas. The sequence goes on from NC_088861.1 coordinate 45,519,687, forward strand.
ATAATACAGCGCGAGGTTTACCGCGGTCAGTCCATCAACGATCCCCATATAGACCCCGACATGCCGACAGGGGGCGCCTTCCATAACGATCTCTACTACCTCGAGAACAAGGCCGCTAAAGGTACTGTGTAAACTAATGTTAAACATTAACTGACTTACAAAGATAATCATGAATTGCATAAAACCTAAATGTTATACATTAAGTGATCAAATTGAAATAAGTTATATCAAATGGAGAAATAAATGCGATTCCCATAGCTGCATTTCCTTTCACGTTCTAATTGACTGATATTGCGCACAAGTACATGTACATGTAGCTATATATAACTTTTTTTTAATAAAAAGGGCGCGTCAGCACAACTTTAACCATTTAACCATTGTTGCTGTATGTAGTACAAACCTTTTACCAAACCCTTATTCTTTTCAGGAGAATCTTTCCAACCTGACATGTACGACCAGCTCCATTTATACGGAAACGAGGCTGACGAGGCGTCCCACGACTACGAGTCGCCCGTCAGAGCCCACACGGTAGGTGGCACCCCGACAGCGCTGTACACCAAGGCGAAACAGACTTACCCGAGCACGAAGTCCGAGGGCCATCTAGCTGCCATATATCAGAACAAGAGCGACGTTTCGAACAAAGTGCGAGTGTTCGAACGGCTGGCGTCCCAAGACCAGACCCCCGGGGAGGGGATGGTGTACTCAGACGTGCGTTATTGACCAGAGTTCTATCTCTGTATGGATGCCCTCATTTCTTGTATCAAGACGTGACGTGATGATCAACCAGTGTACTTTTCAAAAGACTACTGAATATTGTCAATGAACCAAGTTAAAGTACTACTTTAGTGTACCTATATTGAAATTCGTGCTTCTTTGTTAGTCTTTGGTTTACTTATCACGGTGGGGTACATAGAGTTTCGTACTCTGCGTACATTTTACCATGCTCTCTCTACTTTCAAGAGTAACGTTGGACAACTCTGCATAGGATATTGACATTGCAGTCTGAGCTATGGTTGTCAGTCTGCGGCAGTGAACATGTTACACCTTAATGCGTACTCTGTTTTGAGGCACTTACTTACAACAGTGCTTTTCTTAATCTGCAGACAATGCGTATTTTTTGTTCCAAACTACTCAGTTTTATGAACCATGCTTGTTAAGATATCAAAAATTGATCTATTATTGCGCTTTATGAGGTCATATAGCGAACTGCGATGATTGCGTTTTATGAGGTCAAAACGATTACCGGTATTTATACCCCCTAGAGAGGAAGTCTTAGAGTTTTCATCGAATTGTAAGGCCAAGGTCAAAATTGTACATGTATGTAATGGGACGGTTGCTGAATCATTGTATTGATCGAGAAATAATTCCTAATAATTACTGTTCTTGTATTACGTTTCGGTGATTTGTTGAAATAAACATATCAAATTTTGTCCCACCAAGCGAGGTATACCTCGCCATTGTTTTTTTATAAATAAATGTAGTTTATTTATGTCTGTTGAAATCATAGCCAAACATAATGAGGGAGGCTGTATTTTTTTGAATGACAAAGATAATAAATAATATATAAAGATTTTTTTAAGTATAAAAAAAATCAAGTGTTATATTTACTCGCATGTGAGGTCAAGTGTAAGTCAACAAAAATATACTACTAGACAATTGTTGGATGTACAGCATATACACATTATAAGATTTCTGGATTGATGAATATCAGCAATCATGAAGTTCGGAGGTTTTTATAAACGGTTTCTTTTTTACTGTTAGAATATAAGATATGCGATTCAGGGGAAAACTATCATAATTCTATGCTATATATTTATGTGTTCTTGATGCACATTTTACTACACTTAACTGCATGTGTTGGACGTTTAATACCACAATACGGTTCTAATAATAAATCTCACTCGGGATACACGAGCGACTGACTTCAAAAATATTCCTTCTTATAATAAGATTATTCCCTCCACTATAACCACTATAATTCTTACAAATTATTTTGTTATAGTTTAGGGAATAATTGTACTATAAAAAGATGATAATTTATATCACCAGGCGCCTGTGTCCAGATGGGCTGCTGTTATAGATCATTCAGTAGAGCGTTTTGTCCATTGTGCGTGTGTGTATGTGGGGGGTGTCGCATGGGGCAGGCCATTACTGACTTAAGGCATCAAGTCAAAAATAATCCCAGTAACGGTCATTACTTCTAAACAAAGTGGAACATTTTCTAAATCCGGCGTCGAACACAACAACATGGAGTCAGGAATTCAGTGGCATTACTAACATAATTCTTACATCGGACAGTGGCAGTATTGCCAAGACGTCTGTGTACGGTTGTTTGTTTTACGTCCTCTTGAGATAATATGTTTCGATTTGAAGAACAGATACCAGTAAAAGGCTAAATGAATTACATAATCTCGCAGAGAGGTTTTCTCCATTTAGGTCTAGTTCAAGATTTCTGGATTTAACGATTCACCCCAAAGATCAACTTTATATTCCAATTTAAGGCGCTTTCCAAAGGAAAAATTGCTGTGTCGGAGTATGTCGTTTCCCCATACTCTATTTTGTCACGTCCGAGGAACGAACCCATGGTCTTTCACAAAGGGCGAGATTTCTAACCGACAGGACCATCGTATAGCCCAACCAGTATAGCAGACGTAATCTAGTCTAAGTGTACGCTAGTAAATCGTTCGGATGAATAAGACAAATTATGTACAATCGCAAATTATTGGACCTTACCGACTCTTCTCGGTTATATTTCCAAGTCTGCCGGAAAGGCCCGAGAAGTAGCGACTGGATTGAACAATGTCGGTCCAGTGAGTCGCTCCATGCCCCTCTCTTAAAATTAAAAACAAACAACATTTCACACTTTAGATGTATTTTAATAAACGATAAATACTTATAAAACAACGAGACGATATTTACAAAAAGCAAGAAAAAACGTCATAACAAAACACGTGACAATATAAAAGTCAACCTCAAAGGTGGCAATCACGTGATGTAACATGTCCATTTGGCCTCGTAAAAAGTAAGATAGGCACCTAAGCTCAGGTTACGCTGTGATTATAAGGATATACACATTACAGCTATAATTCTCAATGAGACATCTCAAGGCCTAACATTGATATCGTCAACAGTGATATCTTAACATCATAAAACAGTAATATTTAAAACACCGTCAAAAACAGGTATCACAATAAAAACGACAGAACATCAGACTGCATTACTTAACATCAGACTGCATTACTTAACATCAGACTGCATTACTTAACATCAGACTGCATTACTTAACATCAGACTGCATTACTTAACATTAGACTGCATTACTTAACATCAGACTGCATTACTTAACATTAGACTGCATTACTTAACATCAGACTGCATTACTTAACATTAGACTGCATTACTTAACATTAGACTGCATTACTTAACATTAGACTGCATTACTTAACATCAGACTGCATTACTTAACATCAGACTGCATTACTTAACATCAGACTGCATTACTTAACATTAGACTGCATTACTTAACATCAGACTGCATTACTTAACATCAGACTGCATTACTTAACATCAGACTGCATTACTTAACATCAGACTGCATTACTTAACATTAGTTCTTAAAATTCTCCAATTTCTTTACTAACAAAAACTGAAGAGATGGTTTCAAAACTAGAGCTCTACTACGGCCAAAAATCTAATTTACCACCTCAGTTTTGCTTCACACAGCATGAACTTAAATTAACAATCTTTTGGCTCTATTCCAATGAAAAATCCATCTTCAAATAATTATATCAATCTAAATTACTAATAAAGCTTAATACGTGATGTTGCGCGACATTTCGTTAAAGTCAAAGATAAAAGAATGAAGTTTCTCAGAGGTAAGATGCGCTATATCTCAATCGTTACTGTGACATCCGAGGAAACCAGATTGGCCTTACACAACACATCCGAGGAAACCCGATTGAATACCAATAGTACGTGTACTTAATTCTTTGGTGAACATTTGTAAAACTTTGGCTGTGAATGGAATACATACCAATAACCCCGTGAAAAACATCCCAACCTTTGGTGCGTTACTAAACCTATTTTCATACTAAATTATCGTATTATCTTTGGTCCATACTAAAATGGGAATGAACTTATTACCTGTGCAAAAAAAAAAAACAACATATTTACATGAAGTCTCGTTTACAGCCAAGTGCTTTTTGGCAGATGGAAATTTATTGTCAGACTGAAAATGGAAACGAAGATGCCCATTTTGGGGTGTCACTGAAGACAATATACGCAGATCTGGGGGTGGGGTGTTAGGGGTGTGGACCCCCTCCTGAAAATTCAAATTACGAAATTAACACAGTAAGTTACCCAAAAACAGGCCCGGACCTCCATGAAAAACAAAATTATCCTTAAACCCTCCCCCACCCCCACTGAATTTTTTTTGATCCGCCCATTGAAAACCAATTTCATTTATCTGAAAACCTAATAAAGAAAACCAATACATGACAGTCATTTTACTAGTAACAGTATTACCAGTTATTTTACATGTTCATAACTCAAAGGGAAGTTAAAAATATTCATCATATTCTTTCTCAACTCCTCTAAACATCTGTCAATGCATACAAAATATCATATCTTTAGCCGACAAAAACATGAAATAAAACAAATTTTAGTACATACATGTTACTCCAATCATGTTCCTAGATGGATTTGCTTTAATACTTATCAATTCAGCAAAATTAGTTTTCTGAATTATCTTACATTTAACTGACTATAGATCTTTTAACAGGTTGAGACCAATTGCCCAAAAAGGATTTTGATATAATAGCTGGATGGGGATATAATATCCCAAATGGGATATAAATCTACAGTGCAAACAATGGGATATCAAAGAATATTTAGTAATTTTTGTCATAAATCTGCACAAACATACATTAAATACAACGACTTTTGGTAAACAGGTTTTTCTGAAACTCTTTAGATTGATCCCTAAGAAATTTTGGATATACTACACGTACCTGATAGATCTCCCAACCTGTAGAGTTACCTGTACCTGCTTATCAAAAGCTGGTTAATTTTATGTACTTTAATGCAGATTTACAATATTTTTTGCAAAATCATTTTTTTTATTTTTTGCACTGTAATTTAATTTCCAACTTTGGACATTATATCCTATTTGGATGAATGGCCCCAACCTGTTTGAGTCCCCTTCCTTTTTTGCGATTATAGTGAACACATTTTCACCGGATTTGTTAGGTATGCATACTTATTAACAAATACCACAGTTACAACAAGAAAATCAAGAACATCTGTGAATTATTTACATAAACAAGATGTATGGAATGTCATATAAAGTTGTTAATCTGTTGATCAAGCAAATAAGTGGTTATGTTTTCATCAGTTGTATATACGTATATAATGTCCTATAATGCATGACACATTTAAATTTAATATAAAAACCAATATTGATATCAAAAATTGAAATAAATTACCAAAAATTTAGAAAACAGTTTCAAAAGACTTTAATTTTAAAAATCTTCAAAAGATTGGTTTGATGTTTTTTTTAAATTAGCTATAAATGTTAAAAAAAGGCTAAAACAATTTTTTTTCACTATGGTTTGTAACAAGTGTATATTCTGTACATTGGACTTAAATCAGTTTATCTTAAATCATCAATATGCTTATCAGCAAATCATTTAATTCAAAAACAGTTATCATCAATTCACATAATCTGTGATGCATGACCAGTTACCAGTCATGCATGACATCACTGGCCTTGGTCCACTCATGGCTGAACTTTGCTCAGACGTCACGCATGACATGCAAAGCCTGGTCCGGCCAATCCTGACCTTTATTCAATGACCCCTATCACAGCCTGCAACAACCATGTCAGACACATTTCTCTTTTTTACACGGAAATACCAATCTTATAACATAACTATGTTGTTGTGTTTCAAACTGGATGCAAGTACACAAGTAGACATCTTTACTAAGGTTATAAAAAATACAAAAAAAATTGTTACATAAAACATGTTACACTTCATAACAATTATGGTAATATTATTTATAATAATACTTTCTAACAAATCATTTTTTTATATCATTACAAATCGTTTATCTGATGTTGGATCTGAACCGTGGATGCACAAGCATAGACTCCAGCAGCTCTCAAAATATCGGAGTGCGTGAGCAGGGCCACATCTGATCCAAACCAGGGCAACAATAACGCTACAGCGTAACTCTTACATAACTACACTAACAAAAAACAATAACAATTTGGAATAGGTTCCTATGTACACCAGTCCCTTAACAGACACGTTTGGCACCACTTCTTCTGAGAGACAACACATAAACAGCACTAATACTTTGATTTCTACGCTTCCATCAATGTTGTTTCACCGGCTAAGAGAGCTTATAATCACAGCTGCTGCTTCTTTCTACTGCACATGACCTACAAACATTTCATTCTACTGCACATGACCTACAAACATTTTCATTCTACTGCACATGACCTACAAACATTTCTTTCTACTGCACATGACCTACAAACATTTCTTTCTACTGCACATGACCTACTAATACTTCTGACCACTTGAAGCAACCTTTAGAAACATGACCTTGAGGTTCTGTCTCCTGGAGGTCGGTCATCACTTGTTGGATGCCTGTCCACCCTCCCTGCCTTCCTCTGTACTACGCAGCACCGAGGAGGCCATACTGTTAGCGAACGTAATGAGAGGACTGCTGTGACTGCGATGGACTGGTCCAAACGGCATGTTTCTGGTGCGTGGGATGCGGTCGTACAGCGGGGAGTGACTGATCATTGGGACGTTGTAAATGGATGTAGGCTTAAACTCAGAGGTATGCTGGAACTTGGGAATTAGGTCGTTCTTCAGCAATGGTGGAATGGTGCTCAAGGCTGGCTGTTTTCTCGGTGGAATCTCGTACTCCTCTCGTGGAATTCCCGCATTCAGGTCCGTTAGGCTTCTCTTTTTGACCGGTTTGTGTTTATCCTGCAGCAACTTTGAGGACACCTCTGGTTTCTCTGTTGCGGACGAAGGCTGCTGAGTTGCCAATTTCATGGTGCTGCTTTTGTTACTGAGAACAGACAACACAGCCACATCTTTTTCATGCTGGGAGTAGAAAATCCTGGACTTAAGAGGTTCTGGAATGACCGAGGGAGCATCCTTGCTGTGTACAAGGACCTGCACATTGTCCATCACCCCAGACAACAAGATGGAACTCTCGTCAGGCACTGTGATCTTCAAGGGAGCAATGGCATCGGAGGAGCAGTGTGTGTGGTTCACACTCTCAAACTCCACCTGTTTGACCGCCACCCCTAGGTCCCCCGCCCTGTCCTCCAACATCCTCTCCCTGCTGTCCTGATGGACAAACCGAGACAGGGGATCTATGTTTTTGTGGACCACCGGGGCTGGGGACCCAGACTTGTTTTTGGGGGGTGGGGTGGGGGAGTATTCCCTCATCTTGTCCCCATTCATCAGTCCTAGGTCTATCTTTGGTTTGATGTCCCCCCTAGCCTCACCATTGGATTGATCCACGGGACTGCACATTACCACTAGGCCTAGAAAGATATAATGTAAACAAATGTAATGTAGTGTAAATATAATGTAATGAAAGGTAATGAAACACTATTAACAGTAGACCTACAGAGATAATACATCACACAAAGTAACTTTTCACCAAATATTTACGTCCTATTATCAACACAAAAAAATTATTGCTGAATTGTTTAATCTTTCACGCATAAAATAATAAAGAAATATAAAATTTCATTAATATAAGAGTAAGTACGAAATAAAAACATGAATTTCAGAATAATCATAGTTATCAAATTAATAAAAATATAATTTTTCTGTTGACAGTCAAGCTTTAAATGCATTATGTTTATATTACACTGGTATATAACCTATGTGTCAATAAATAGCCTTGAATAACTATATATAACTACTTGTATAATTGTATATACATTGTACATATTTATTTATTTACTCAACATCAATATAATAATTCCAATTGATTATAAATACATGTGCATCATTTATTGTCTACACTGTCATCAATAAATTGTATCACAATAAATGAGGAGAGGCTGGTGACACCAACAAGAGACCAATCACAATTCTCCCAGAGACTTTGTCAACCAATCACAATTCTCCCAGAGACTTTGTCAACCAATCACAATTCTCACAGAGCCTTTAATTGTCAACCAATCACAATTCTCACAGAACTTTTGTCAACCAATCATTATTTTTCCAGAGCCTGTGACAACCAATCATTATTCTCACAGAACCTGTAACAACCAATCAGAATTCTCTCAGAACCTGTGACAACCAATCATAATTCTCACAACAAATCATTATTCTCACAGAGCCCATGACAACCAACCATAATTCTCACAAAACCTGTGACAACCAATCACAATTCTTACCTCCACCATCGTACTCTACGCGGAATGTCTTCAGCCACTCCACAAAGGTACGAATGTCCTTGACCTCCAAACTGTGAACCACATCAAGGACTTTCATTTTGGCCTGACGCAATCCTAGTTGACACCAAAAAAACCCCAAAATATACAGCTAATTGTGCCACATACGTTTCACATATGTTTAATGTATGTGGCACATTTTGCTGTATAGATACTTGAAGACATATTTTTCTAATTTTTAGAAACTTTATGCAACAATTTCCTTACATTTTATTGTATGTACAGTAAAACAAGGACTGTTATAGCAAACTCACTTAAAACAAATTGACTCTTACCTTGCTTTACTGACATATTTGATTTCATATCAACTAATCTTATCAAGCATAAATTACATGCATAACTATCAAATGAAATTGTGTTTTACTGCAGTAATTAAAAATATATGCACATTAAAAAAAGAAAAAAAGAGAATCTCACCATCTTTGGGGTCGTCAAGGTCATCTGGGTGGTTGTCCTTGACATCAGAGCACACTGACCCCTCTCCGATCCCGGAGTCAGTGCGGGAAACCTGTCTGCGCTGGTGGAGGAGTGGGGAGTTCCTCCCAGCCTCAATCTGGGCCTTCCTGACTGCCTCCAGACAGATGTTCTCAATGACCGGAATGTAAGAACTCTTGATAGCATGGTTTGTGTAGTTCTCAAACAGCCCTGACATCTGTGGTAAAGTCGGAAATTACCTCATAAATTCACATTCTAACAGCCCTAGTATATATCTGTGGTATAGTCGGAAATTACCTAAAAAATTCACATTCTTACAGCCCTTAGGCTAGTATAATTCTGTGGAAATTATCTTTAAAAAATCACAATCTATCAGCCTCGACATCTGAGCGAAAGTCATATATTATCTTTAAAATCATAATCTAACAGCCTTGATATATATCTATGGAAAAGTAAGAAACTATTTAAAAAATTACAATCTAACAGCCCCGACATCTGTGGAAAAGTCAGAAATCATCTTTAAAAAAATCAACAAATCTATAAATTTTAAACAATTCGTAAGAATTAATCTTACAACCTTAATACACCTTTACACCATTCACAACCATGTAATTCTAAACTTTAAGTACTTCGTTAATACTTACATGTATATCGCATAAAAGTCAGATGAAATCTAAAGCAAGCGATTACTTAGACCAGTCAATTACATAATCACAACAAATTTCAAATACCAATATACTTCCATGTTCACAACAACTTTTAATTAAAAATATTTTTTAGAAATGTTCTCAGGTGTATCTAGCTTTCCCGATTTAAAACAGAAACATGATGAGCCATCACATGCCACTGAGTACCAATAGATTTCTATTTTTTCTGCCAGAAGTGCCCAATCTTCAATACCTGTCATACTTCTGATAAAATTCAATAATACTACTGTGAACAATCCCATAACTTCACAGAAAGTTCTAAAGTGAATTGATTACATCTACTCTACCAGTATGTAATTAATCAATTTCATTCACAGCTAGATGCAGCACAAAATTCCTAGCTTAGGTTACAGTGTATCGAATGAAACATTCCTTATGGTAAAATAGATGTACTAACAGTAGTTGGCAAAGACCAAATCATTGAATATATTTACCTATTTATTTACCTATATATTTACCAGTCTAAGAATATCAACGCATGTATAACATAATAGAGTTAAGCTATGGAGGGGGGGGGGGGGTGGGGGGTGGGGGGGTGGAAGGGGTCATTTTATATAATCTTCTTACAAATTTGTAAAAACCATCAAAAGTTCATATCTAATATCAGGGTTATCTCTAAAAATTGAAGTAGAGGGAAGAAATATAAAAACAGAATGGGGGTCTGGGGGTCTTGCTTATAGCTACATTGTGTTGAAATGCAATAATCATGATAATAGGCGGGTAATTAAGGCATTATGGGCGGGGGAATTCCCCGCCTCCCGGGTCTTAGAGACAACCCTGAATATGGAGGGATCCAAGGGTCCTGTAAACTTCAGTTAACACAGCCCAACCCCATCTAGATTTGGGCATGTCTAATAATATTTGAATTTCAAAAATTGTCAGTACAGAGGTAAAGTTATGTCTGCATGGTACTTATGGAAATTAAATTGGAATGGTGTATGTAAAATTATGACTCTGCAATAGAGGATCAGAGTCTTATTAATGCTTGTCATTTTGTCTCTCAATTTAAATTTGCCTGTATACAAGTACAATAATTGTGTGTTTTAAACCCAGAGTCTACACTTTTATCTGGTCAAATGAAGGTCAGAGGTCAAGGACAATGGTAGAGGTCGAATTCTATTAACTTCCATACTAATGGAATGACTGCCTATGAATGAGACAGTATTTCACAGTTACCATGCATCTTAAAATGTTTTCCAAATCGCTGACAAACTTGTTAAAAATGTAAAAAGCTTTTAAAAGTTTATTGGAATATTTCTTAATTGTTTCATCAGCAATTGCATGTGGTTATTTCTGTAGGGTTTAAGTGAAAGTTTTTATTTCCTGTCATCTTCAAATTTTAACCCCACAGGGACATCTTTTAATTTGTACATATGTAATTACCTACAAGTTGGTTATTTCCTCATCATTCACTCCATGCGTGAGCCTTACTCTTAGTCTTTCAAGCACTTTAGATTGATTTTGAGGAAATATCCTTAAGCTCTATCACTGTAACACAGTACTATATTGGGAGTCAGTGGGTTTCAATGAATTGAACACTGAAATCCTGACTAAAGATTTAGTCAATTAAGGAAATGATTCAAAATATATACTTGTTATAAGTATTACTGTTAATTTTATGAAAAAATTGGTGTCATTATCTAGTATTATATTTCTTTTTAGGTTTCTCCACCCTTGATGTTTTCATGGTTTAATCCATGTAATTGATTTTTAAATGTAAAGATCTTAAATATGTAAACAATCAAACTTAACTACAATATTGATATGTTGCTTACATATTTTTAATGCTGTTGGAGCTAACACAGGCACACAATTAGACTGAACGAGCAATCATAGCATCAATTGCTCCCCAATCGAACATCACACAAATTCTTTTATAAAGCATTTTTACAGAAATTAATCATAATTCTTTATTTCATGTATTTACCACTTTAAGGCCATTTGAACTTGACAGTAGGATTGTTATCACATTTACAGTGTATTTTGATATAATTGTTTAAGTAAACCATGAAAAAACAATTAAGCAACAAAAAATGTAAATTAATTACTGTAAATTCCTAATTAAACGTGAGGAATTAATATCTGCGTAAAATCGTGAGAAGCAAATATCGTGGATTTTAAAACCTCGCTTTTATTTATCGGGCAGATGCAAGCTATTTAACATTGTGATAAAAAATTCTCTGTTTGCGATGTTTTATTTCCGCGATTTGATGCAAACCTGTTGAATTGCGGAATTAAGTACTTGCGCAAAATAAGGCATCTACAGTAATATTTAAAAAGAAAAAGTAAGTAAGCTCACATACAAGTTCCCTTAATACATGTACTTGACAATGATACACATGATGAATGACAAGACTAAAAATTTTCATTTTCTACTTTACATGCTTTGATAAGATATATACATGTATATTGAAAATGTTGATCTTTTATTATCTATAGAATATAAATAGATGCCCTTTACATATGCTTCATATGAAATTTTATTATATGCTATTGACATCCTATCATTCCACAAACAAATCTTAGAAATTAGAATTTTGAAATTTTAAATGCTCCTTTAAGCTATTATACAAGATTATGAACTTGTACAAAGCCACAAACTTTTCCTTAAGTAAAACCATTTGTAAATATCTACAGTGGCATACACGTAATTATATCCACAATTTTCCCCAATGACAATATGCAGGTATATGCATGAAGGTATGGTATTTAATGATATTTTGCAATGTTTAAACTAACATCTTAAATCCATATATTTCATTGGTAGACAACTCATTTTAGCCTGTGGCTGTTTTCTTAGTTACATTTAAATGTCTGAATGGGTACAAAGGAAAATTCAGCTCCAGCACAGGTCCTAATATAGAAATGATCGAAGGGTAACTCCACACAAAGTTAAATAACACACTAGGAAGCCCCTAGTCCTGTCAATAGAGACCTTTTTTTCTAGTGTAGATATGTAATACATTTCCCCTTAAGATTATTGAGTTATTCAGGGCTTTCTTAAAGACATAAATTATTACTCTTGAAGTTTTTCAGATTACATGTATCATTGTTCATTGCATGATTTTTTATCATGTCCACAATACACTTTACCATTGCCCATTACAATACACCTGATGTATAATTATTGCCCATTACACAATGTAGCATTGCCCATATTACACAATATAGTATTGCCCATTACATGATTTATGTCCATTACACACTATTATCACATATACCATTGCTCATTACAGAATTTAGCATTGCTCATTACACATTGCCCATTACACAATGTAGCATTGCCCATTACACAATGTAGCATTGCCCATTACACAATGTAGCATTGTCCGTTACACAATGTAGCATTGCCCGTTACACAATGTAGCATTGCCCATTACACAATTTAGCAGTGTCCATCACACAATTTAGCATTGTCCATCACACAATTTAGCATCATGTCCATCACACAATGCATCATGTCCAATACACATGTAGTATGCCATATACACAGTATAGTCTGACACATAATGAAATGAGGATCTAGACTTAGTTGTATTTCTTACTTTCATATGCTCATTTTTATTTTGTAATTAAATACAGGGTGTTCTTTGATTTGTCCGTTTTGTGTAACTCATTACCCAACTTAAAGCTGACACGCTTTCTGATAAAACTTATTAAATAATGTAACCAAAGTTATTGGGAGATACGAAGCATCACAGACAATTGTATGGGACTAATGAACTACATATGTAGGTTGAAATCACTGGATGTAAATGACATGTAAGATATTGGTATACATGTAGATAGCTGTGTGAAAGAGGATAGGATCAGAAATACAAAATCAAATTCCAGATATGTTATGCTTCTTTTGTAAATTCATTCATTTCGCCATCTACACTACTATATTACTAACCAAAGCTTTCAATCAAATATTAGGGTAACAAAAGGTGGTACAAGAGCATTCAGTGTACTGAAGAACTTATCATACACATGTCACTAAACAAACCATTGATGAGATTCATTGCATCACCATGCTAAAAATCTCAAGATGTAAACCCAGGAAATGGCTCTCTCTAGCTGTCACAGTTGTAGTTAAGTTTCAATTTACAAACAAAGTTTTCACCCCGAAAAATGTTTTGTTTAAACAAAGAAACCCATTGGCCAAACTCATAATATTATCAATTATGAATACACATGCATATAACATATGTGTACATAGATTGCTTAATTTAAACCAATTTTACATACAGAGAAAATGATGACCTTCAATCACATAATACATATGCATACGGCTGTGTAATAATGGTATAATTACCTATCCACTGTATCCTTGACATTCAATTTTAACCTAGTGGATACTTTGACCTTGACCTACCTGACAGGTACGGGTCATGATTTTACTGATGGTGCTGTTTCCGAGGGGCGTGTTGTCGTACCAGACATAGTCCGCCGAGACAAAGTTCCGCTTGGGTCGCTGCCAGAACGCCTCGGTCATTGGATGGAGATGAGACAGGTACTGAAGGAAAGAGGCCACTGGGCACTTAGGGTCACCTGGTGAAGGTACCAACAGAACACAGTTAACAAGTAACTACCGGTATAGAGCCTATCGATTCCTCTCTTCAAAAACTGAAAGTTTTAGCACAAAGATTAGTTTTTAATTCATTTAAATTGGCATTATAGCAATGGCAGTCTCAGTGAAACTACATGTAACTCTTCATTGAATGAATGGCATTGCTATCAATTTGTCCCCCCCCCCCCCCCAGCAAAAAAAAAAAAAAATAATAATTAGAACCTGAAATTTATATCTAATGACTTTTTTCCAAAAGTTATCAGAACCCTTGAAAAGGGGGGGGGGGGGGTTACTGTCAATGTGTGGTAAATAAAAAATATGGTGCAAGTCTTGAATGAACTTTACATATTTTTATAATTCCTACTATGTTCCATCATACAATAATATACAATGTCAATTCATTATGTCAATATAAGAATTGCACTCGTACTAAACTCTCAAAACATGTTTAAAGAGGGGATCAAATGAAATACTTTTCAGAAAGTGAAATACGTCATTTGAAACAAATACACAAAGTAGAACTTATCTCTGCCCAAGTGTACAAAAGAGCATGTCATCACGAGTAGTAATAACTGACAATAAGTCATTAACCAAGTCAATGACAGTACAAAAAAAAAAAATGTATATATATAGAGAGAGAGAATGACCTTTGCAACTTTTTCTGTACACATACTACTGATACTAGACCCTATAAAAGTGCCTTTAAACAGGATTTCTTGCTAGTCATATGACAATAGTGTTGTAAAATTTAACAGCAACAAAACTCAATGGTTCGCCTTTGTTACCATCAAGTGGTCTTCATGAATAATAATAACAATTGCCACATTTCATAACAATGAATGAACTTTGACTGCCAATTTTTATGAAATGCTTGGATTAATATGGGATCTCTCATGGTTTGTGATGGTATACAGTCAAACTTTGTTATCCCGAACAAGACGCAACTGATTATTAATAAAAACTTCAAGATATCTGAGCATTCAAGATCTCCAAAAATAAAATACTTAATAAATAAGTGGTTGGGACTTACATATCCACTGTATTCAAGATAAAACTGGCGTGCGACCAGTTCTTCCCGAGTACCATTTCTCACTAGTACATTGTGAATTTGTGATGTCATTTTATCAATTTAACACATAAACTTATAGATGAAAAATGTACTGTTCTGGCAAGAAATGGTACTCGGCCAGAACTGGTCGCACGCCAGTGTTCAAGATATCGAAGTTCAACTGTACATAGTAAATGATTTTATCCAACGAGTTGTAAATAAAGTCAAATTTATACCTGGTCGCTCGTACATGCGTTCGCCGATCTGATTTCCATGAATGACCGAGTCATTTTCACTCAGGCCCCCAATAAGTTCTTTGAAACTAAATTTGGAATTGTACTTTAACCAAACGTATCTTCTTCCCTCCATGTCTGTAGCCACCTCAAAATCAGATTTCGACATCACTCTCAGAAAATCTTTTCCACGATTGCAAATGTACAAATTGACATCGAAAAACACTTTGTTCTGCAGCGTATCTGGTTGATCCAGTTCTAATGCAGGTCCCATGTACAATTTCTTCAGGTCTTCGAATTCTATTCGGAGCCTGTGACATCGCCTAGGTACCTGTTTTACTGTCACATCAAATACACTATTAGCGAGCTCAAAGTCTCTATCTTTCACAATGTCAATTCTATGGTGCTTCATGAAATACTTGTGCAGCCCTGTCCTGATATACTTCAGGGACGACGGGAAAGGCTCCACGTCTTGCGATTTAACCGCGGTGTAGAAATCTTTCAAGTATTCTGCTATTTGTATGGGCGGCATCAACCTAAGGCTCTGCAGGTTGTGGCCTTTCGCTTCCACGTATTCCTTGAAGTAGTTAATTCCAGTGCGAATGACAACTTCAGGCTCTTCCTCGTTTCCATTCCCCTCATCCTCAGCTTCGAACTTGGAGTTAATTAGGTCAGAATTCATCATGATAACACTGTTTATACGCACCTGTACGATTCAGTTTTCCATCTTGTTTCTGTTTTCCGTGTGACGTCACACGAGCATGCTGTCAACTTCCGCTAACAGGTCATTCACGATAACTGCGACGAATTTTATCTCGGGAATTGTTCCTTCTTAGAGCAGCACAATTGATGGACAATTATGTAGTATTAATGTGATGATATTATTATTCCGTCTGCAGACGACATATGGTGCTTTGTGGTTTAATTCTCTGAAAGTAGCAACCTGTATACCCCCAACTATAAAAATGGAATGAACCTCAATAAGTTTTTGCAACATCCGGTGACCGAGTCATTCTCCCAACTAAAGGAATGACGTCAGGCGATCTGTTTGCCTTGCGTAATGGCCTACATTTGTTCTACTGCGAAAGAAAAATTTGTCGGTACAGAATTTTAAATCTCATTCACACTGTTTTATTATCCTGATATATCAGACATAAATATTTACAAAGACACAACACTTCAATGTATACGTTAAGGTAACATGTACTCATGTGAGATAACAGCATGACGTGCATTGTACATTGTACATGCACATGTAGGCCTACATGCAGTGCTTGCACATCTAAAGGACATTTCATACTTGAATGCAAAGCAACCAGTTTTTTTAATCTTTCAAGAGTATGAAATTGATTTCTTTCCGTTTGGTCATTATTAAGTACGCTGCATGACATCGCGAAACAAGACCCACTTTCGAAATCACATGTTAAACGTCACATCGAAAGGAAGACAACTCTTAAAAATATCTACACCCCCCCCCCCCCCAATAACGTTACACACAGAGGCACGGCCTGACGTTATAATAATTATTTTTTACGTAATATTACTTTCAGTGTAATGGGCACTATTCATATATTTTTTCCCTATTCATACGAGAAAATATATTCATGTTTTATTTTAGATTTTAGTATACGTATACAGGCACGTAGCATCAGGGGGGTGGGGGGGGGGGGGGGCTGCCGCCCCTTTTTTTCTCGCAGCAACTAATTTTTTTAGATTTACATATAAAAAATTGAATTATCATGGAGTTGGCCCCCCCTTTTTTTTGGAGGATTTAAAAAATTGATATAAAAATTAGGAAATTAGGATTGGAATTGCAGTTATATACTACGCCAGCCCCACCCCAACCCCCCGCACGGATTAGGAATTTGTCACCCCCCCCCTTTTTATTTATTTATTTTTTTTTTTTTTTTTTTTTTTTTGCTTGCCAAGATTTTTTGGGTGAGTCTGCCCCCCCACCCCCCCCCCCCCCCCACTTTCAAAAACGATGCTACGTGCCTGGTATATACTCATTCAAGTTAAGTAATATTAATTGATTAATGTTCCTTTCATATTTTTAAACAGTTTTCAGACTATCTGACCGGAGACAAATCTGCTGTATTCACGGATTACAACCCTCTGACGTATGTGCTCACCACTGTTAAGCTGGATGCTACCGGCCATCGATGGATTGCTTCGTTATCATCTTACAATTTCAGCATCACGTATAAGCCAGGTAAGATGAATACTGATTCTGATCTATTGTCCAGGCTGCCAGGTATAAGACTGGCAGAGAAACATAAGATTCAAATGTAATTAGAGCCATCACGGCTACAGGAGAGAGGGCGCGTGTACAATACATCTTCGCTAGCCAAGGGTTTTCTGTCCACTTTGCTCCCCATAAACCCTTGGCGGACTCGGTGATGTGATGGCGCTATCTAGCGAGCAACTTGAGTTGCGCCCATTGCATATTTACATTTTAATACGGCATTAAATACAACTTGAAAACATGTTGACTACCGTATATCGGAACATAATTAACGATGCTATTAAATACGAATTAAGTTATAACCTGCGGAAAGCACTGAATGTTTTATTCATAGTGTTTTGTAAGGACCTGTACAGGGAGTGAAAAAGTCGCCGATTTATATGAATGCTGGATATGCCATAAAATCAGGTATCGTTGTCGTGAATATTGCAGACCAAAGAAATTAAATAAAACAGAGCTCACTGAACCTTTAAAAGCAATAATCATAAGCAGGCACGTATATATCAACGGGATAGGCAACTTCTACATTCGCCATGTTTATTCCCCATGCTAACACGCGAGCCTTGACAAGTTTGTAGAACTATGGTCAATCCCAGTAAAATATGTAGGTTTTTTAAAGCGATCTGGTTGGACCATCGTTTGGGAGGCACTGTACTCGAAAACATGTGTCTCAACTTGTTTTACAAAAAGTTCACACATGTGTTTTCTTTTACAAGCACTGTGATTGGATCAGCTACTCGCAGCTGTAGCCAATCATAAAACGGAGCTTGTCACCGAGTTTTCGTAATGAAATCTGCCAAGGGTTTATGGGGAGCAAAGTAGACCGAAAACCCTTGGCTAGCAAAGATGGTACAGTACTACTCTTCCAGCATCTCCAGTCAGCTGTCAGCAGCTACAGACAACTTTCCCTAATCTAGATGGAATACACATATTGACCTGAAGAAGTTGCAAAGGGAAGATGAGTTTATATCACCAGTGATACAACTTACCAAGGATGGTGAAAAACCAAGTCCAAATACAGCTAGGAATGAGTACGAAGCCATAATTATTACACCAGAACTTTAAGAGACTAAGGATCAAAGATGACCTCCTTGTTCGACAGATCAAGACACCTGAAGACAAGTATCAGTATGTCATACCACGAGAAGTTAGTCATCTTGTCTTGTCTTACAATATCTGCATAATGACATGGGTCATCCTGGCCGAGACAGGACTTCTTCCTTAGTCAGAGAGCGATTCTACTGGCCGAAGATGCATGCAGATATAATACAGTGGATTGATGAATGTGACAGATGTATTAAGTTCAAGACACCCAACAACCAGAGGGCTGAACTTGTGAGTGTCACCACTACCCAACCACTAGAGATGGTGTGTGTGGATTTCATGACCTTGGAACCATCCAAAGGAAACATTCAGAACATTTTAGTTCTTACCGATCACTTCACCAAGTATGAGGTTGCAGTGCCAACGAAGAATCAGACTGCCAAAACAACAGCTGATGCTATCTTCAATCATTTTATAGTTCATTATGGCCTCATGCAAAGACTACATTCCGACCAAGGAGCAAACTTCTGCAGCAAAATCATCACAGAACTTTGTAAAATCACTGGAATTTCTAAATCAAGGACTCTAGCTACACCGTACCATCCAATGGGCAATGGAATTACAGAGCGCTTTAACAGAACTCTTATTTCCATGTTAGGCACTCTAGATCCAGAGCAGAAACACAACTGGAGAAATTACATTTATCCTCTAGTTCATGCATACAACTGTATACAGCCAATGACTCTACTGGATTTTCACCTTACTATTTAATGTTTGGTAGAGAGCCTAACCTTCCAGTTGATTTAGAATTTGGTATCAATGGCCAGGGAATGAACAGTCAAATTTCATGCCAGTTTATATATAGAAAATTAAAACAGAATCCACAAGAAGCATATAAACTGGCAGAAACTGCTAAAAATAACTCTCAATCCAGACAGAAATGTCACTATGACACCAGAGTCCGAGAAGTTACCTTAGTAGAGGGTGATAGAGTTTTGGTCAAAGTGGTGAGTTTTGATGGAAAACATGAAATTCAGGATCGATGGGGAAATCATCCAAATATCAACCTGAAGTAGCCTAATAAAGAGTATTAACCAGTATTTAAGGTCCGTAGAGAAGATGGTCAGGGGAGGATCAGTCAGTCCTTCATAGGAAGCTACTTCTGCCGATTGAGACGAAGTTAACTTCTCCCGTGCCAGCTCCCAGAACCAAGAAACTGCGGACAGTCAGAGATCAGAAAGTGGAAGAAGGTGAAGAACCCCCTAATCAACACAACACAGATGAGTCTGGTGAAGAGAATGATTTTCTTTATTTTGTAGGAAAAACCCCCTGTAGTAGAAGATGATGTGATGTGTTAGATGTGTTAGATGATGGGAGGAGCAGTGAAGCTGGAACTGTCACTGGTGACAATCAAGATAGTGTTCAGAACCTGGAAAAAGGATGCCAGAGGACGCTATCAGTCAACGGATACTGATGACCTAGAAGTTAGTACACATGTAGATAACAATTATGATGTTGTTATTCCTTTACAGATTGTAAATGATCCTGACAATGATGCTAGAGACCAAGAAGATTCAGAATCTGATGAAATTTCAGAAAATACACAAGTAAGATGATCAACCCGAACGAGGACTATGCCTAAATGAATGAATAGTTATATTTATAATCAAATTCAGTCCAGTAAGTAAATGCAATGGATTGCGAGTTTCGCACTGCAAAAAGCCAATCAGAATTAAGAAACTTTTTCATCATTAATAATTGAATAGCGAAATATTATAATTTTCTTATCTATGATCATTCAAATTGCAGAGAGGAGGAGAAAAAAGTCGCTTGTAGAATAACATTCAAGATCACTGACATATTTAGCTAACCTGCTAAGAATGTAAGTACATGTAGTATATTTATATTTTTATTTCAATTTATATCGATGAGTTGTCGTCATCCACGAGTTGTCTTTAGTTGACATGTCCCGTCGGTGAGTTTTACTTCCGATTAGTTGACTTTCGATGAGTTGTCGCATTTGGCGAGTTGTCTTTCGATGAGGTGTCCGGTACTATGTACTAAGTATGGGTACATGTATTGTAAAAGTATATTACAAAGGACTAAAGTATACACATTCTAGAGCTTATCAATGTTCATAACCAATACATGGGATCTTCATATCATTTAATATTTATTCGTTTGATGAGATATTGGCGCTTCTGATTGGTCGAAAAATAAAGCTTTTGTAATAATATTACAAGTTTCAATTTGAGTACGAAACCTGACGTCATAATGCTCTAAAATGACGTCATAATGCTCAAAAGGAGTAATATGTATGGAATATACATAGTCTTCACGTGACTGCTGTATGCCAATGATTTTCTTCAATTTAGCGGGAGGTAAGATATACATATTATATGTCAGCTTGTTCTGTAATTATTTATGTAGCGCAACAGCGTGCCGTGTGATCGCGCGATGGCGAATTTAGTAAAGCAGTACGAGCGCAAAGGCGTTGTGAAAGATGTTTTTACAAAAAAGCATAACGTCTGTTCTTGAACTTTTTGCACAGCCTATAGACATTTTAAATGAGATCAATATCAGTAATATTTGAGTGTATTTTATTTACACTTATTTGCAGATATGAGTACTCGAGATTGGTTGTCTGATCAAGAGGCCATGATAGATTACCGATACGTATCTCACAAAGAAAAGTCTTTGCTATAATGATACACCACGTAATTTCAGCAGCTATTGTTGCCTTTGTTGTTGGAGCTGTGCTTATATTGCAGAATAAAATCGACGATCTTCAAAAAGAGATAACAGATCTCAATAAAAAGGAAAATGAACTGAAAACAGAATGTGTACAATTTCAAGCGAAAGTAGAGTTCATGGAAAAATCTTTGACTCTTTGAAGGCCTCACTGGACACAATAGCTGTGCATACAAAGCGGAAAGAAGAACAAGGTAAATACATAACTCAATATAAGTATTGCATAGCTCTAATCAGCAGCCCCTTTGTCTGCTTTCACATTATCCAATGTCAAGGCCATATCAAAATTTGGTTAAAGGAGAAGGGCGTACTATGCCTTCGATTCCACGCATCTAGGATATTTAAACGACTTACGTAAATCTCCCATAAAGGAATCTTACACTTGAAGGTGTGCATCATATAGAACAGCATTATCTGACCAATAACAAATATACACTTAATATACTTTACACTTTTCTTCTTATTTTCATTTCTGTGAATATTTTCATAACAATACAACGTGATCTCACACAATCTTTGACTGTGCTACTAGAGCTAATGTTTAGTTGTTTATTAAACGTTATTTAGAATGGGCAATATCATTATGTATTTTTTTTTGTCGTTAACTGAAATTTACATGTTTTCCAACACAATCCTAGATCTATTACATTAAAATTTAAAAACAGTAATGTTTACCCAAAAGGTAGCAAAAGTGCAGAATTAATCAAAGTACTGAAGTACTGAAAACCGGACTCTTTTGGTGTGTCTTTATGCATATTGTGTAGTAAACACTGAAAAAATCTCTCTCTCTCTCTCTCTCTCTCTCTCTCTCTCTCTCTCTCTCTCTCTCTCGTGTATTTAGAAACCAACAAATACTATACTGTACATGCAGAGTAGCTGCGAAAGACAGTCATAATAGCAAACGCTGTATAATGCGTTGAATAATCTCTCTCTCTCTCTCTTTCTCTCTCTCTCATGCTTTTAATGTCGGCAACGCGTCAGAGAGCGACCAAATTTTGTAAGCGGATATAAACAAAAAATTATGATGTCTGTCTAGAAGAACAATTTTAACAGTTGCTGCCTTGAATTTTGCAACAAGCGTTATATATTCAAACCCCATTTCTTCAACACGCAGCAAAGTAGTTCATGAAAATTCATGCGCATTATGTGTCCAAAATGCATAGTCTTGTATTTAAAACACGTTATTAATAAGAACACTTAAAAGATAGACAAATCTCTCAAAATTAAAAAAAGCACATGCAGTGCCAACACTTTTGACAAAACGTGGCTCTTTGTGTAACGATTTGGTATAGCGGAAGCTTTTTACTTTGACGCTGTTTGGTTTTTTGTTTACTTTTGAATTCGAAGTTGTGCTATTTATAGTAACATTGGCGATTTGCCTGCATACAGCCAGGACTCTGCCTACAGCAGAGCCTGATTAACAATATAAGCCCTCTATAATTCGAACATCGTCTCAGCCGGGAGATATTTCTATAGTCCTCCGCCTATCACACTGAGCTACGTTGACGCATACGAATCGTTGTGAATAACTTTTCTAGTTTTACAGTTAAAAATGTTGTTTTTAGTTTTTGTGAAGACCACGAATTTGACCCATAATGGATATAGACTCCACTTGAATAAATCAATAATAGAAAAGAATGAAAATTTATCCTTTTAATAAAAGTACTTTAAGGATGGAGTCTAGACCCATTCATACCAAAATATTCCAATTTATCACAATAAATTATTAATATTAAGGTACGAAACGTCATGTGGCTTAATTTGGAAACCTATATCTCTTGTGTTTATAGAACGGAAACACGTTTTTGACATGCATCGTGAAATTTATAGTATAAACAACGTATACAAGCCAAGAATACTTATTTTATTAACACATGAACAAGTTCTATTTTATTGCTCAAGGTGGGGGATCTGTAACGCCTTGTACATCCTTGTCCAAATTTGGCCAAGTGGTTCTAGGGACGTTTTCAAAAATGACAACAATTCAAAGACGAAGAGCTAGGTGATCAGAAAAGCTCGATTAAACCTTTGGTTTGAATTCTCAAAACAAAAACCATTTCAGTCTGGGGCAAAATAATTACAAAGCGCTTATTGACGTGTTACTTTTGCTAAAAATATGAAATTTTTGACATGTTAATAGATTGATCAAAAGAAAAAGATACACGGTTAAAAAAAAAAGAATTATAAACTATCGTCTAGAAGACACCGATAATAAATCTAAATGGTGTTTTACTTTCTTTTTTATCAAAGTGTCGCTCATTAATGCGAACTTGAGTATTTGACACATTTTGGTGTCAAAAGCATCCATTTTCGTAGACATTGTTAAAAAGAGCCTAAACGTTGTAACCACCACAGTCGTTAACTCAAAAGTTCCCCGATCTACGTACCTTAAAACAAGTTAAATTCTCTATATTTCAAACTCCACTTCATTGCTTTTAAAGGCAGGTACTTGCAAAAAGTATATTACAACAGAAAATAGAAAAAAATATACAATACTGTGGATTCAGGAATATCTGTACACGTAAGTATCCGTTTTTGTGGGTTTAAAGTAATTTACAACTTCAAGGATACCTATTTGTTACACCAATGATTATGTCAATACAATATGTTAAGATTGATTGCACTTCAATCAGTATTTTTATTTTTCAAAAGTCATGAAAATTGGTATTTAACACATAATGACGAAACCACATCATATTTTGTCCGGTAGACCATGTTATTTATGAATTAACTTTACTGCAGTCCTGTAATGTTTGAGAAGATTTTTGAGTGTTTTGAGTTGCTTTCCTCTTGACACTTTCAAAGTTCATATTTTTAGAACACACGAGAATTTAAAAAAATGTAAAATAAAAATGAAATGAAAAACATGTTTTCACAAGTATTGTTTCTTAATTATATATTTCATTCTTACTTACTCCTTCTGGTTTCAGATTCAATTCATCAGAAGAAGTTACTAGAAATAAAAAAAAACAAGTTGGCAATGCAGAACAGCAAAAAAAGAAATTGGTCTTTTTGAGGAGTTTATGTATTTTATAAAGACATCGTACGAAGAAAGTAAACAAAGAGATACAAGAGGATTTTTTGGTTAACGACATTTCTCTTTCATAGGCGACCGACAGTATGTACACATCAACATGTTATAATTTATTACATTAATTGAAAATATGTTTTATCAATGTTTAAAATAGCACCAAAAACATATTAAGTAACACAAAAATATATTAACACAAAAGCCAATGTTACAAGATACACGTACTGTGTTTATTAATTGAACATGTTACTTTTTCAGCTATGCTCTATATAATATCTATAACGTAAAATTGCACAAATAACAGGGTACTTGTTCTGTAGATTAAAGGGGCAAAAAATAGCTTTTTTTATAATCACTTGCTTAGTTTTACACTATTAAGCATTTACTTATGTCGTATGTATTCTATTTTGTAAGACAAAATAATGATAAGTATGTTAAATGTATATGTTGATGTAAAATATTGACAAAGGAAAAAGAAAATATTTAGAGTTGTCATACATTACACGTTCATGAATAAAGATAGTGAGATAACCTCCACCTTAAAACTTGAGACTTAAAAAATATCAGACTATAAATTTGTATAGCATTTTAAAATGTAATTTTTGTTTATCATTTTCAAAATCTTTAATGTCAAGCATATGAGTTACTTTCTTCGTTGATAAAGAAATAGCAATTGTGCAACGTACACTGGGAGATGGGTAAAACTATCAAACGTGGTTGTTCATGTCATTAAAAAAACCCCAAAAAAACCCAGAAGCGCTTCCCAGCTGATTTAATCAGAAACGATCAGCGTCCATATTTTTGTAATCTTTTACTTATGCTGACTTTTTCAGAAATTTTATTAGAGAAAATTTGGTTATTTTAATATGTTAACACTATTTATAAAACGGGAATTTTAAAAACAAACACTGTAAACAAAATGTAAAGTTGTGTCTGTTTAATTGTCAGCAAACAAAATACAGCTTTATAAACATGTAAACTTGAAGTTTAACCTTCAAAAATAAACAAATCACATTATTTAATTCACTTTATAGAAAATAAAGCGTCTTCTCACGATTTCGTCTGCTTGAAATCAACGATCAGCATTTACCCTGATGATAGCTGTTCCTTTTCCACGAATAATGATAGTGATGTTCCAATCATTGATTATAATAAAAAATCAGTCGATTGTTATCGTATTCTAAGCGCTCGATTATAAAAGGTTTCATTACGATTTTGTTGGTAGTTTTTAATTAAATTGAGGCAGGTAAAGTTTTAAAGATAAATTTTCCGATGAAAGAAAAGTCAGAATCGTTAGACATTCGTCTCTTTGTCTCGTGAGATGATTTATCTGCTTCTCGAACAATTTTTTTCCAGGAACATTTGTTTGGAAAGTGTCATTTTTGATATAATTTATTTTAACAAGTAAACTATACAACATGACTCTTTTGATTGTCAGGTTGTATAGTTTATCTGTTAAATTAAATTATATCAGAAAGGACAAAAGCTTCTGTTGTCCAGCCAACTCCGTAGCTAATTCAGATCAAAGTACTGAAGTACTGACGGGAGTTGATTTTATCGATTATTATTTATTTTAAAATCAACGATATGTATTTTTGCATGCATGGCAAGTAAATTCCTCTAAGTATTTGAATTACGCACATTTTTTATAACATGAATTCTCCTACAAGAAATTCGTGAAAATCCAAAATTAATTAATCATGTTGTGTAATATTCAAAGAATTAGTCCATCAAACTGCTTATCAGTAATCGAAATAGTTATGAGAAATTATATGGATCCAGGCAAAATTGAACTCTAGTCTCATTCAACCAGACTCTCAGCTGTATCCGACAAGCAAGAGAGACTCTCTGCTTGTCGGATATTTACGGAGACAGCCGAACGTCTAGTTGAACGAGACTATATTGAACTCTGGCGTAGGAATACATAAAATGTACGACTTAAAAAAATATCTAAACTGTTCGTACCATTTAAAATCTGACTATTTACAAGGTATCTATAAATTAGTTTCCTTGAAAAACAATGCTTAAGAACTCATTACATCGAATTTATTGTTTAGAACTAAATGTTGTCAGCGGTGTTGATTTGTGCTTAGGTCCAAACACTGTTTCACTTTCGGTTTGTCCGAGTGACTGCATAGGAGAGTTGATTAAAAATCAACTCCCAAAAATTGTAAAATTGTATTGTAGGATTATTATAATGTCAGGAATAAATCCTTTTTGCTTGTTTAATATTTCAAGTGAAAATGACAGCAAGCGAGTCAGAAAAAAATATTTGGCAGAATATTTACAGTCCCATCGACATAACCTTCCAAAGGCAAGTGATTTTCTAGTGTCAATTGTCGATGTTAAAAATTATCGGAGGACCATTGAAGAGTGATACAGATATGTCAGATCTACATAGTTTAGGAAGATAGAGTGAATTTTTGCAAATAAAGTGCGGAAGTGTGTTAAGTTGTTGATGATCTGACTAATTCATGTGGCTCAAAAGTTCGTAGAAAATTGACGGGAGGACTATGGGTTTATGGAGGTGGGACATTGTTACAGGATTTAGATATTTTGATCCAATGTCAGATAATGCAAAGTAAGATTTTTTATCCATGCTACATGCTTCCGAGATCGTTGTTGAAGCTTAAATTTCAAATAAATAATTATGCCTGAATGGTTGTACAAATCCCTATGTGGTACTGTCGTTTGACCAAGATACCATATGAATTTGATGTCCAGAATTTTGCCATTTGCAGGGAATGTTAAAACACATTTCATTGTACCCGAGACACTTTGAAAAATGTCGAATTAGGGGGGCCAAATTTAACTCATATCATTTATAGTTCTTTAAAACGCCAAGTACAAAGGTACGAGTAAGCAACACTTAGTGAAAAGTAATTTAGTCATAAACCAAGGCTTTTCGTAACTCTAACGATTCCAAGACAGACATTATTTCAACGATTGTAATCTCACCACCTGGTAGATCCTGAAAATCGTGTTCACATATTTTTGTTGGCTTGGAACTTTTTGCTTCAACATTCTTCTATACGTTTTCATCAAAGAGGGCTGTATGAATGCTCATAGTGACATGCACAGCTTAAGGCTTCAGCAACTCCATCTTGATCTGCTCTCTTTTCACCATCATTGTCTGTAATTTTCATCAAAGAGGGCTGTATGAATGCTCATAGTGACATGCAAAGCTTAAGGCTTCAGCAACTCCATCTTGATCTGCTCTCTTTTCACCATCATTGTCTGTAATTTCGTAGTAGATTCTAGAAGTTTTCGGTTTCCTGCGCTTTGTCAGTTTTTAAAATGGGCGCACATCTAACTCAGCTGCTCTGTCGATATCCGCGTAGACTTTGCACATGTAATTGATGTTTTCTTTGTCATGAGCAATCGTTTGGCTCTTTTGTATTTGCGGTACGAGGGGTGGTTCATGCCTCGTGGTCTTCCTTCCCGCAGCCATGTTCGGCATTTGACCCTCTCTATGTCATGGAGTTCTTAAACCGCTAGACGAGTTAAGGGATTAAAAGACGTATGTTTGACAGCATTCGCTGCGCGTGTGCGCAAGGTGTCGTTGATCTGGTGAAAAAAGTTTGTTACATTGGATTAGTTTTAGCAGATCTCGCGTCATATACAGAGGAGAGCACACGTGACACGGACATTGTACTCTTCAAGAGTGTCTGCATGGGGTAGCGTTGTGCCATGCAAGTAGTTCGATTTTGAATGCTTCAGACTATGTCTCTTTATGTCGAAGTCAAAGGTTGCAACGATGGGTAGGTGATCAGAAGTTATGGAAATTGTTCCTTCCTTGATGACCATATAACTTTGTAAACTATTTAGAAAATGTTTGTCAAATAAATATTTTTATGATGCTTATTTAATACACTGCCATTACAACCACACCCTATTATGACTTCCATATTAATGAGTAGTAGTGATACACATTTTGACGTTACTGGATCCTTGTGCATAAGTTTTTATACTATTTTCAGATGTTAAATAAACGTCAAAAATATACCAGCTACCACCCTTATTGTTTATGAGTTCACTCCGTATAATACGATTTGATTCGATTCAGATATGACAAAAAGGCTTCTTATTGATTGTTTTTTAACCCCCCCCCCCCTTCCATTGTTACTGCAAAAAATAATAAAAATTATCTATTATTTGATCAAAAACTGTAAAAAGGTAAACGGGTACTTGTTTGTTCCGATATATTTTGCACCGCCTAGAACATCATGACTTGAGTCGTCTAAAGATATCGATATTAGATGAGTGTTTTACATTTTTTAACTAGATCAGATCAGGGACGTATATGTTAACATATTGATATATACGTCTCTGATAAGATTGCTCAAGTCTCCGACCAAGACATCATAGATTACCGACACGTACCTTACAATGGAGGGAGTCTTTCCCGGGTTAATACATCACTTATTAACATCAGTCATTGTCGCCTTCGTTGTTGGAGTTGCGTACATATTGCAGAATAAAATTGAAGATCTTGAAACAGAGTTAGCAGTCGTCAATAAAAAGGACAGGGCACTAGAAACAAAATGTGAAAACCTTCAAACGAAAGTAGAGTTCATGGAAATATCGTTCAAGGATTCACTCGACAAGATACTTTATGTTGTGGATACGAAGCAAACAGCAAAACAAGGTAATATTCAAAGAAAGATAAATCATAACTGTGATTAGCAACCCATCCTTCTGTGACGAATACAAACAAGAACCCCAAATATGTGCCTTAACGGTCACATTACCTCCATTCACAGATACTATTTTTTCACAGTTGCATTTCTCTATTCCACCAACGTTATAGTTTCCAAAAAGTAGTTTATTAAGAGATCCATGGGCAACATCGCTCACCTGAGCAGCGGGTTCGTTATGATCTAAAAAGTTACTGTGAAAACATCCGTGTTCGTGCTGGTTCAATACATGTAAATACCATTTTACATACCACTTACATGGTACATGTACACTTCATAAATCCAAAACCGTGCACAACGTTGTGCAAAATATATACACAGTATTTTATATGGATGAAAATGTAGCTACGATGCGCCAACACGAATTTTCCATTGAGCTACAGCTACAAGTAGTTCTGCAGCTATTGTTAGGGCAAACATGGGGAAAAATCCAAGTTGAGATCTTTTTTAAGTTGTCCGAATAGGGACTTTTTCATATGTGACTCAAATCTCAAATTTTTTTCAGCCGTTTTTATATATTTTTAGAAAACCAGCCGAAAATAGCCTTTTATGCAAATAGAGTTACGGATCATATTAATCTTGGCATCCACCGAAGTTTGATTTTCGGGAACGTCGTTACTAACGATGGAAATTGTTATCAATTCTCCACCGGACTCTTCATCCCGAGCGTCTCTGGAGTTTATGTGTTTGATGTTCGAATTCTCCTTTGTTCTCCCGGTCATGAGTTGCGCACGCACCTCGTTGTTGAAGGTGAGGAGATGGCTGCGTATTATACGGGAGGATCATCTCACTGTTCTAATGGCGGGGGAATGACGGTCCTACACGTGGGTGCAGGAGAAAGCGTCTGGGTTAGAGTTGCCACATCAGATGGTGAAAATAACATAGCATGGGAGAGCAGCTTCTCAGGATTTTTGTTGTATACATAGTTTTACAAAGTGCAATAATAAGTCATTGCAAAAGGGGAATCGTTTTGCTTTTACAAATTTTCTTTTCTTCTAAATGCAACTTAGTTGGAAAACGTAAAGATAGCATACACCATTATTTTTTTTAATAATATTAAACATTTCTGTATTTTCCGTTGGTGTTTATTAATTAGTAAATACTACATGCTATTACAGTGTCGTGTATTGTTTTTGCTTTTATTTATATTTTTTTTAAAGAACTGCCTGAAGAGCCAGGGATGGCAAAAACGTTTGCAGTCTGATCGAATTGCGATTTTATTCTGGATATATTTTCTTTTCAGTTATATATATTTAATCAACTATAGTAAGAAGATTTTAGAAAAATTTCTTATTAATTCTATTAAAATAATTATGTTACTCGTTTCTTTAAAATTCGAAACTTATAAAAAATTCTTAATCTTGAAGTGTTTAAAAAATCTTTCTCCATTAGTTCTAAAAAAAAAAACCCCAAAAAACAAAACAAAAACAAACCAAAAATGAATACTTATCATCTAGTAAATAAAAAGTGTAAATGTAAGATCGATACCTGTTCTTTCTAAAATATTTAAAATGGGTTATAAATTCAGTAAGGTCCATGCGTTTAAGATAATCAATAATAGCTGAATGTTTTTAAAATTTCAAGTAGGTAAGACTACTGTGCTCTCTGAAAAAAGACGCCATGATAGATTACCCTCATGTAACTTACAAAGAGAGTTCTTTGATGATACACCTCGTAATACCAACAATAAGTGTTGCCTTTGTTGTGATTGTTGCATACATACCGCAGAATAAAATCGAGAATCATAAACATAGTTGGAAGTCTCTATTAAGAAGGAAAATGCACTAGAAAATGTGAGAAAGTTCAAGGAAAATTAGAAGTAATAGAAAAACATTTGAAGGAGTATTTGAAGGACTAACTCGACATTAAAGCAGTAGAAACAGACCGGATACAACACGAGGTAAATACCTATTCAATAAGTATCTACCGTTTTCTACGGTTACATAACCCAAAATAAGGAGTGATGATCCGCTCTTCTTTTCACAAACCCTTGACAAACAGAAGTTAAAACCAGCCTGACGTTTTTCAAAATAATCGGAATTAGGCTTTTTGAGAAGAGAAGAGGATCCCAGTCTTTTGCATTTGTTTTTAAAATATGATAAAATATCCAGGGAGTCTCATTTTAGCGTTAATTTATGCATCACAACGGATTCTAGTACACAGCTTCATGATATTTCAAAACGCAATTCAAACTCAGCTACAATAGAAAGTAGGATGCATGCCAATATAGAATCAAAGAAGAAAGAACCACACTTTTGAAATTTATTGGTTCATCAGCGATAACAATCATACTTGTTTGTACGATGCAATTTATTGGATGAAGATCTGTTAGGATTGTCATCGAGTTTTTAAGTACTTAGCAATCTTCACGACGATTATTATCGACCTTTTTTTCTTACTCGATTACTCGTTATAAAGAGAACTAAAATTCCAAACATTTTTTAACGCAGCAGATTTGGAGCTACGAATGGAAATAAACGTTTTCTTTTCTCGGCATTTTTTATCCGTTAGTTACACTCTGTTTCATCGGTGTCTCTTGCAGTGGCGTAACTAGAGCTAGAATGAAGTATAGGCACCAACTACGGCGAGGGGTCTGGGGTCCACTCAAAGCCCCCAGCGGGTCCAGGGCAGCGCCCTCGTAGGGGGTTCAGGGGGGCGAAGCCCCCCGACGGAAAACGGATTTCATGTTTTATAGAACCAGGGATATATGCGTCCCTGATAGAACACACAGGAACAAATTTTAGACACTTTTCGCACATAAAATTTTGAGTTTTTTTAAAAAGATGTTTTTTGTAATAAAAAGGCAAAAAAACATTTTTTGATACAATCCAACATTGTTTTCACCAGCAGTCTTTTTTTATAAGCGTTATCAAAGTGAATGGCGGGAAGAAGATGGGAAAATAAAATAGGGCAAATGCCCATTCGGTTTCATCGTAAAGTACAATTTTGAATTTATTTTATCAATTAAATCAATTCAAATTTATCATAATACAAGTTTGCAAAAGCACATTTTCTAAATAAATTCAGTTTTTATTATGTTTAACAAACGATAGAGAAAATATATTACCTTAAATTTTGGTGGAATCGAACCCACAACATAAAAACCCTACTTATAGAAGGTTAGCTAATGTCTAGTGCTATAACTTATGAGCCATTTTATACACAACAAAGTAGATTGTTTAAATATTACGCGTGCCTTGAACTTTTGCCACGAATTTACGGACTTGAATAATTTTTTTCAAAACGTTTAATTGTTGAGATACAAAATGGTATTTTTATTGTATAGTGGGTCATCTCTCCACGTTTTTGTTGATTGAAATCGGTTTGTTTTTCATAAAACTTTAATTAGTCTATGAGAAAAATATGGAGCAGAGACTCACTATATAATAGAAAAGACCTTGAAGTTGTAAAACAAATGACACTATTGGAAGTTTTGATAAACGTATACGCCTGTTTAAGTCAACATATACCAAGTATTGAACATATTTTTAAAAATGTTAAACACCGATGATATGTTAAATATTTATTGTTTTAAATATTTTTTTTAAAAATCAAATTTTTTGATATTTAAATTTTTCGGTATCTTTTCCGTCCGTGCATAAATATTTTACACGCCTTATCCACCCATCTTCCTACACTTAAGCTATTATCTGTCTCTATAGTTTAGTTTACTATTAAAGGGAAAACATTAAGACTTTGTAATTGAATGTCATAATTCAAAAACAGTTATAATGGTTACTTTAAATTTTGATAATAATAAGAAAACAGATATATTGCTTTGTTGTTTTTTTAAAGTAGTACATTATGTTGCACGGAGTTAATTTAAGGCGTCTATTTTTATTAGCCGCAAATTTGTCAATGATAGTCGAGATCGCAATATGCCTCGATGTATGAATATGATTTTAAACATTTCATCCAGTGTTCTTACTTTTGGTTTATTGCCCGACATGTTTTTCACTGCCGGATTGACTGCGCAATAATTAGCATCATCGATGTCACATATTTGTGACCTTAAACAATCAGAGTTTTGAAATAGGAAAAAGAAAGATATTTGCTGTGTGCTTTTTTAAATTTTTTTTTAAATGTGACATTCTAACATGTTTAATTTTTGGTCTTAAAGTCATGTGTAGGCACGTGCCTTAAGTGCCTAACGGCAGCTACGCCACTGTCTCGTGTAATTTTTAAGCAGCTAATTATAGATCTCTTTCGATTTTGTAGTTCAAAT
This sequence comes from Magallana gigas, assembly GCF_963853765.1. NCBI lineage: Eukaryota > Metazoa > Mollusca > Bivalvia > Ostreida > Ostreidae > Magallana > Magallana gigas. The sequence goes on from NC_088861.1 coordinate 45,553,149, forward strand.
CAGCGTTTTGAGTAAAAGTACTTGTGAAGACATGTGCTTGAGGAGAACAATTTATGTATCGTCTTATCACTCTTTTATTGGATTAGGTGTTTGTAAAATCAAAAGTTTAGGCATACATGTATCAACAAGCGCGTCAGAAGACTGTTTTTCTAACCTACAAACATATTTCAAGGCTGGTACAGTTTATTACCAATCAGTGAAGAAATCACAATTTCAAGATGATGATAAATTACAATAGGTATTTCTACTTTTAGAAACTGCTATATATGTGAGTTTGCATTCCTTGGACGCTTATAAGGGAACTTTAAGTAAAGAACTATGTGCGGTATTATGCATTTTCCCTCCCAAAATTAAAGTTTTTTTTTTAAAGCTTTTAAAATAAAATATTTACATTCTACTGTGTTTTTCCATTAAATTCTGTGATCTTCAAATGCCTCTAAATGCAACAAGTAGTCAAAGGTCAAATTGACGAGTTTTATTATGACGTCACAAACGTTGAACGCTGTAAACTGCAACGTCACAAGCGAAAATCAAAGTGCACGCTCGTGGCTGTTACTGTGGCTCTTCCATTAATATTAACTTACCCTTAGGATAAGATCGGAATTTTAAGGTATAGTTCACATTTGCAGACAAGGCAAGAAGTTAAAAAATGTAAATATAAGCATTAAATCATGATTTTTTGAAGTATACACTCTCATAACTGCCGCGGTGTGTGCATACAAATTTTCATAACGCGCTAACGCGCGTTACTCAATTTGTATGCACACACCGCGGCAGTTATGAGAGTGTATACTTCAAAAAATCATGATTCAATGCTATAGTAGAGGATAGTTGAAATCATATCGGAAAAATTTGTGTAAAAGGTTGTCTCTACAGTGACGTCATAACGAAGAAATGACGTCATGCAGATTGTCTTATTTTCATAAATTGATGTTTTGTAGCAAACTATGGGTCTTTTCCGAAGGTATTTCGACTGGGAAACACCGAGCACAGGCTTGTTCAAGTGCCATATTTTAGTATGATTTGTATATTTATATGAAGGAAAACATATCAAAATAATTATTGTACTTGCGCTCTATACTCCCGATTGCAAACTATAAAGAAATCAAAGTACTGAGAGTACTGAAAGACGGGGTCTTGAAAGTTTGAATTTGTAATTGTCCTGGCTTTCCACGAATATGCTTCCAAAATTTACGAGTTTGAATTAGTTGTTACAATCTATGTTAATTTGGCTTTTTTGCAATTGTCTGATACTTTGTCTAAATTTTACTCTATTCCGGCCTTCACAATTGTAGAAAATTGACACAACGGTATATTATGTAAAATAAGACCCCAAGGAATTTTTTTTTAAAAATACTACTAACCGGGAAAATCATACAAATATATCAAAGTAGATAATTACAATCATTAGATTTATTCAATTTTGTGATCCAAGGGAAAATCCACAAGTCGGACGGTATCTGTAATAACAGTTTTATGAAAACCCCGAAAACTCTAAAACTGCTGAATTAACAAACAAAGTGAACATTTATATACCGATAACAAACACAGGCACCTGGCGTTAGAAATATTTTTTTTACAATAAGATTCCAAGAACTTTGACAATAAAAAGATGTGTCACGGTCGCCATTTTGATTTTTAAGACCGACTTATCTGACACGATTTTCTTCATTTGCGATTCATGCAAAATTAATAGGTAAAAATAAATCAGTTCGCAACTTGCTACTTTTTTGTGTAAAATCGTGCATCACCTACACGACTTACGATACAACCGTTCCTTTCATTAAAAATCATACTCCGAAAATCAGAGACATAAATAACAGAGATTGTCAACCCCGCCATTAGCGTGTAAATGTTACGGGACCAACTTTACTTTGAGAACTACAAGTGCAACAGCAATCTTGTATAAGTCATTAAATTTGAACCTGATAGTAAACATGAACATGAACCTGTAAATATTTTAAGCATGTTTTATTTATGAAATATTTACAAAAACTCTTTATTTAGTTTTTAAATTATTTTTTAAAAACTTATTGACTTTTCAGAAAGTAATGGTAATGCATTACTTTACTCATGTAATGGTAATGTAATGCATTACTTCAAGAAATTAAGTAATGGTAATTTAAATGTCCTAATTCATGAAGTAATGGTAATGTAATGCATTATTTTACAATGTAATTCACCCCAAGCCTGATTTCCAACTAAGGCGGAAAACATGAACATTAGCATTTAACTTCGTTCTTCAATCGATAAGAGTGTATATATTATATGATGTATAAGTCTTCTAAAATGTATAATCTATTATAGATTTTGCGTACAATGCATTGTTTAAAATTTAAATTCAGTTTAATCAACTAAAGAGCCAACGAACGAGAAGGCAAATTCAGACTTGTTTTTATTTTTCTTTGTGCAAAATTCCTTTAGAGACGAACAGCAGTCATACCACAAGTAGACTGGAAGCCAATGAAACACCTATTTAATTTGTAAAACATCTGTGTATAAACCGTCCCGATTTTAACTTCGGCTTGCGCATGAAGTTTGGTAGTATTAAGGTGAAAGATTGTCAAAATAAAATTCACAACTTTTCAAAAATGGCACATTGCGTTTGGGAACTTTAATTTCGATTCCACCATCAACCTCTTCTATTGATTAATGAGCTCGTACACCAACTGAATTGTCAACGCCGCTGTGCATTCAGTTATATAACTCATTCCACATTTGAACCCGAGCAAGAATATTTTGATCAATAAAACTATTTGTTTATTTTCTAAATAGAATTTTGTTTATACACAGAAGACTTAAAAAGATTTAATGCGTGTTTTTATAATACATATTTACTGAAATGCATGAAAACTTTCTGCACTATTTTCTTACGCGTAGACTCAATTCATGTGTTCTACGCGTGCCTTCCGGTTTCAGACTTCGGCTGACAGTAAACCAATAGACGGGGTCACGTGACCCCGTCTAAAAATGATAATCTTTTCATTTGTTTCCAAAATTGCGGGCGTTTAGTCATTAAGGTGGCGTCATAGATAAATAGCCACTGATCAATGATGACTTAAATCAAGATTAAAGAGGCATCTTCTATTCAATGATTTATGAAGATATGATTTTCATTCGACACTAATTAGAAATTGGTTAAAATTGGCGGCATATATTTGACCATACCAAATATAGTCCTTTGAAGTTTTGTCAGATTATGCCCGTATAAATTACTTGATTCAAATGTTTTTTAATGGGTTTTATTTAACTGGATTGAAAGTCATTTTTAAAGTCCTTTTTAGTGTCATTATTATTTTGCGATTTGCTATATCTTGATACCATATTTGCAAGTACATTGATTACAATAGAATCGATTTCAAGCTCGCACAGAATTATCTATAAAATATTCTGTTTCTTTTATTCAAATGGAATTCGAAGTTTTGGGACATGTTGTTTATATTGTTTTTAAGATGATTTGCACTTCAGTGAGTATTTAATATTTGGATCAACACATCAGAAAATCCACAAAATTGGTATTTTACACATATCAACAAAACCATTCAAGTGATTTTTCCGGTAGACTTATGATATTTTGAGTTTTTTTCTACTGCAACTATATTGTGTTTAAGAAGATTAATGAGTGTTTGAGTTGCTTTACACTCGAAACTTTCAAAGTTCATATTTCTGAAGAGGATTAAATTTAAAAATATATATATAAAAAAAGATTTAATTTTTCAGCAAACGAGGTTATTAACCAATAAAAGAAGGAAAGTAAGCAATGCAAAAGGAACATCTAAATATGGAAAAGAGAGAAATGATGCCTTTTGAACAGTATGTTAATTTGAGAAAGAAGTCTTACGAAAATAGTAAACAAAGAGATAAAAGAGGAGGCTCTGGGATTTCTCTATCAATGACCACTATCAGAGAATTTAGCATAGTATGTACACATTAATATGTTATAATTTATCCTATTAATTGAAAATGTATAGCTTTTTAAAATAGCACCAAAAACCATATGTAATATCAATTCGTCAACGGAATAACCAATGTTACCAGGTACATGTACTGTGTTTGTCACTTTTTAAGCTACATGTATGCTGTAAATGATGTCTATAACACATTGTATAATAGCATGATACTTTTACTGTTGATTATATGTGTAAAAAATAGCATTTTATTGAAGTCATTTGCTTGGTTTTCCAATATCAAGTATTTATAATGTATGTACATGTATTCTATTTTGTAAGATGAAATATTATAAGTATGTTAAAACACTGACTAAGAAAACGAAAAAAAAAACCCAGTTTTTATATATATTATACATTTGTGATTTAAAATATATTGCGATAACCACCCATCTTAAAATATGAGACTTTATAAAATATGAGACTCAAATTTCATATTGAATAGCATTCTTAAAATGTAATTTTCGCAAATCATTTTCCAAATCTACTGTCTAGCATATGATTTTCACTTTCTTCGTTGATTAGAATAAGTAGCAATTTTTAAAAGTCCACTGGAAGATGAGTAAAAATATCAAACTTGGTTGCTAACGTAATATAAAAAACCCATTTAATTACAAACCAAGAAAGTTCATATTTTTGGAACCGCTTTTAGAATTTTTAACATAACAAATTTTGTATGATAGTTCAAAATAAAGCATCCTACTAATCTTAAAGAAACATGGTTAAGCACAAAGCTAATATCTACCTAATATCGATTTTTTTTTACACAATTTAACATATTAAATATAATAATAGTAGCTTTTGAAAAATTTCGATTTTCAGATGTAAATGAATCTGGGTTAAAAATGAAAAATACAATCATTTAATGAAATATGAATACTAATTAAATGAGTTATAAAATTGTATAAAAAAATAGGTAAGGAAAATACAAGCACACACAAGCACGCGCAAGCACAAACTACAACTGTAAATGTTATGAGTTGCTCGCTATTGAAGGAGTAGTCTCAATATTTTGAAATAAGTTTCGTTTTATAGGTTTAATGTTGTGTAGAAACATTACATTGGTCTCAGACTGTCTTACACATATGTAGTACTTCTTAAAATGATATGAAGAACTAAGGAACTATAATTGAGATATATGCTTAATGTATACGTTTACTCAGAATGAAAAAAAAATCCACTGATGATAATGAAAAACCATCTATTGTGTGTTAAAGACCCATCATTGTAGTGCTATTTTTCCCTTTCACAAAAGTAGATCAAGGACCTACTTTTTGAGAAAATGGCCGCTGAATATTTTTTGAAAATTTACGAAAAGTCCCTAAAATTTTTACACTATGTTTTCTTAATTGTGAAAATAATACAAATTGCTAAACTCTTTTAAAAATGAAATACAGTTTATGAATGGCATTGACACTAAACAGACACAAAGCATTAAGTTTTCATTCACAATTTTTATGATTATTCCAGTCCGAATTTCCTCTATCAGTTTTCAAATTCCTACCCTTTTTGTTTCAATTTTACAAAACATTTAATCATGATTATACTAAAACATGTATAGCTTTAAGCTTTAAACTAGGTCAATTGACCTTACTTTGCTGGCATAAAAGTTATATGAGGTCAATGATTTGATTTTGAGATATGCTGTCTTTTATCGTTTTTAAGCATTTTTCAATATTTTTGTAGTGTAAGTCATTCGAATATCTAAACGAAAAAGTGAGATAAAACCAACAGAAAATATGGGAAATGATGTTCACTAACAAATAAAATATTAACTTTGAATATTACAGTACTACCAAAAATATTTCAGTGAAAAAGAAATTTTGAAAATTTTAGTCCGAATTTCCTCTGTCTTGCTAGAATTCATGTTTGAGCCTAATTCCATAATGTGGTAAACATATCGAATGGTTTGTCAATAATAATTCATTTCATTAATATTTTTTAGTGTTTAGAACAAATTTTACGCATGACATTGAATGTATGTTAATAAACGTTTATTTTATTGAGTTCAGTCAACTATTCATTTAATTGATTTAATCTTAATCTCTTTAGATACAGGAACATTTATCGAACTTAGGGAAGAATTTCTTTAAATTCAAACATGTGCAAATGTACAAATAAATGTAAATATTTCCCCTAATAACACATGACACTATCCTAAAACTAAGATCCGTTGTTCACTTTGCCTTAAAATCAAAACACTCGCCATTTTTATGACCAAACTAAGGACTTACGCCTACCAATTAGTAGGCGTACATTTTAACCAAAATTTAGTCTCGACTTTGTTTCCGCCTTTTGTGAAACGCAACTGGTTTTGAGGTTAAGTCCTACAATTAGTTCGGACTAAGCTTACGCCTGGGCGTAAATTTTTTTTTGCGAAACGGACACCGGGCTTTTTGACCAAGTCGCCGTGGAAAAAAACCGTCACATACCTTACAAAGGGAGAAGTCTTTGCTGGAATGATACAACACGCAATTGCAGTGATTGTTGCCTTTGTTGTGATGGTTGCATACGTACTGCAGAATAAAATCGAGGATATTGAAACAGAGATGAAAGTCTTCAATGAAAGGAAAAATGCAATAGAAACAAAATGCGAGAAAGTTCTAGCAAAAGTAGAAGTAATGGAAATATATATGAAGGACATACTCGACACCAAGGCTATGGAAACAGATCTGATGGCAAAACAAGGTAAATATTCAATAATACCTCTAATTATTACTCCCGTTTTTTACGGTCACCAAGCCCAAAGTCAAGGCTACTAATCCTCCGCGGGGGTGTTAAGGAAGCATATGGGCAATTTAGCGTCTTATTTTAACTGTTATATTGAAAATCTTGAGATTGAATAACTAAGTTAAATCAGATCAAAAACTTAGTATTATCCTTTGAAAAACATGTCAATACAATAAAATCGGGTAAAACATCCCTGCCACTTTGGTGCATTATCACCTGACAGCTAAAAATAGCTTAGGTATATTCCTTAACATAAAATGAGATAGCACAACACTACCCTGCGGTTTCCATTTATAGAACAATACTCATATCAAACGAAGGCAAAACATCTCAGTTTTATCAAAACCGCTGCTTGAATCCTATTTTCTCCTTGATTAAATTGTTATTCATTCGGTTCTTAAAATACCTTCCCAACTTTTATTCAGTTTGTAGGGAAAACGATATGTTGCATCAAAATAACACATAATACAGGATTCTAGCAGCACATTTTAATTCGAGCATTGGTCAAACTATCGATACGTGTAAAATTTGCAGTTCATAATATACGGGGTAGTGTTGTTTTAGTCAGATTATTTATCTTAAACAAAGACAGAGGAAAGCCTGGCCGAGAAAATAACGCAAATTTACATACCTTTAAGCGAATAATTGATAAAACTTATATCTCTCCCAGTATTTTTTTTATCAATTCTCAATAAATCACACCAATATACTTTATTAATGTTTTAATTACCTATATTTTAAATCTGTTTACAATTCTAAATTTAAATTTAAATTTAAACGATATTCAACTTACAGTCAATATTTCAACAATGTGTAAAGCTTCGTAATACAATCTAATTTGTGAAATAAATTGTCTTCAGTATTTTTAAAATTTCTTTTTGGTCTCCTTTTCGTTGCTTGAATTTAAATACGTACATAATAACTAAAATTTGTCATTTTACAAAATTACATGTAGCTCCTTTTCGTTGCTTGAATTTAAATATGTACATAATAACTAAAATTTGTCATTTCACAAAATCACATGTAGCTCAGATTCCACATGCCCCCTAACACCCTCCCCTCGTCTCTTCTATTTACAAACACTGAGAAAAAAAAATTATACCAGCCTGGCGTTTTTCAAATTATTTGAAATTAGACTTGTTTAGGTGTTCTTCCGCGGTACGCTATATTATATAAATAGTGCCTGTTTGGGAGGGTAACAGTTGAAATTGACACCCCGAGAAAACCATTGTCAACCGACGCGAAGCGGAGGTTGACAATGGTTTTCGAGGGGTGTCAATTTCAACTGTTATCCTCCCAAACAGGCACTATTTATTTTGTTATACTGAATGTCTTTTTTAAAATTTTAAAGAAAATTTTACTGCTTTTATATAGGAATAACGTGAATTCTACAGCGAACCGTACGCGCATAATTTTCGCGCATGTAACATTTTTTAATGTTACCCGTTGCCAAGTGCGTTGCTAACGCTGAGAGTAATAGTAAATATTATTAACTGCGTCTTAACCAATCAGATTTCAGTATTTAACATGAAAGTATAACAAAATACTTTGTCCCAAAGCTTTGTGAGCAGAGGAGAGAATCACAGTAAATTGCTTTAAAGAATGTATACCCCACACACCTGTCAAGGAGTCTCATTTTATTAATAATGCATTATAACTGAGTCTCCATCACAGCTTTATGATATTTCCACACACAATTTACACTCAGATGCAATAGAAAATGTGATGAATGCTGATATAAAATCAAAGAAGGAAAAACCACACCTTTGAGATTTATAGATTCATCAGCAATAACATTAAAACTTTTTTTAAAAATATAATTTATTTCATCGGATGAACTATAGATATTTGAAGAAAATTTTATTTCCTCCTCTCTCTCTCTCTCTCTCTCTCTCTCTCTCTCTCTCTCTCTCTCTCTCTCTCAATAAATTTCACTTTTATTACACATTTACAAATTTTAGAGGCACACCTATATTCTAAACCTATTTCATGTGGAAATTAAAAGTAAAAAAAACTATAAAGATTGAGCACAGTTTTCTGCTACCGTCATGGAGATATGGGAAAAAAAAAACCCGGAATGTATTTAACAACTTGAGGAAGAAGGATATCGAGGTTTTCTTCCTACAAGCCAAACACTTTACCTCTGATGAGGAAATAATTGTTCAAATGCATTTAGAATTTAATACATGTTAATATCTTATCAATTTTTTTTGACAATATAGAATGCTAAACATGTAAAAAAGATTATTCTTATTGAAGAAATATTGCATAAGATATCCAAATAATTTACATTGAATGACAATTTATTTAATGCAAGATGTATCAAATTGTATCAAAACAATAATAAAGATTTCAGTTTTTAAGTTTTTCACACAATGAAAATTTTGATTGAAAATATGTTTAACGCGAAATGCCCCCCCCCCCCCCACACTCAAAAAGACGCTTTTCATTAAGAACAAATCTCCTATTCAATAAGCAATTTTAATTAAACTATTTTTCCTATATCAGAATCTTTGCTTTTATAAAGATGTGTGTTTATTTTGAGAAAACTTAGAGTATCATTCTCCAATGCTATGTCTGAATACTATTGATCTTGTAAATAATTCTAAACTCAGATGTGGCGGTCGTCAGATAAATGTTTTTGCGGCTGCCAAATAATAATGTGGCGAGAGCCATAGATCTATGAGGTAGCCGCCAAAAACTTTTTCGGTGGTCTTTGGATACAAGATTTTTGGTAAAAAGAGATAAAAAAAAAGGTTAACCGAACAAAAACTAAATTTTTAAAAAGACCCTGATTTTAACAAAGCCTGTCTCTGAAATGCTTTTCCTTTTTTTTGCTCGAAGAGTCGCTACAATAAAAACATTTTTAGACATAAAATGCATATCTAAAGGAAGCTACAACTGCTTGGGATATGAAAATAAACCAAAGGGCAATATCATATATCATTTGGCAGTACACTTCAATGATATCGTTAACAACACACGCCATATCATAGAATTCAAATCTAATACTATTATTAAAGCATAGTAATATCATACCATAGCATACAATATATATCATAGAATATTATCATATTATCATTCTTCATAATATACCATAGCATTCCATATAATAGCATACAACATAATTGAAACTGAGTTTTTGTATGATGATTTTCTAATAAAGAATGAATGTATTCATTGCTTTGAGTTTTGGGTATTTTATGCGATAATGTTTGGAACTCTTCTGTAAACTGGGCGTGTTTGCTCAAATCTCATAGCATAGCATAATATACATGTACCACAGCAGGTCATATCATAGAGCTTTTCATTTCAATTTCTCATACCATAGCATACAGATCTCATAGCACTGAATACGAATAACATAGCAGAAAAAAATTGCATTCCAGAGCACATCATAAAATTGTATAAGATGTGCATGAAATACCTGAAAGAACATTCATTTTTCTGTAGAATTATAATATTACGCTCGTTTTTCTCTGAAACTAGGATATGTATATCCAAAAAGTTGCCTTCCGATCTAAACTGCCAATTAAGGTTTAAAATTCGGGAACACAGGAACGATAAAACATTTTGAATATATTATACCATTTTGAATAACAACATAAATTGTATACTATTAATGTTTCAAATTACTTTATTTTATCTGTTTTGTAACTTCCAAATCTGCTTCTAATTTTAGTTTGTTTTTTAAAAATCCATTTCAGAGTCAAATCACCAGAGATTAATATCAATAGAAGAAGAAAAATTGGCAATACAGAAGAAACATCTTGAAATTGAGAAAGGAAAAATGAAGCTCTTCGATCAGTATTTTCATTTGAGAAAGAAATCGTATGAAGACAGTAAAGAATCTAGAAGAGGATTTTTTTGTTAACGAGGTTTCTCTATCAAAGACTACTGTCAAAGAGTTTAGCATTCGTATGTACACATAAACATGTTACAATTCATTATGTTAATTGAAAATATATTATCAATGTTTGAAATAGTACTACAAACCATATACATCAAAACACGATTATAACGAACTGACGCTATCAATGAATTGATTTTCATCCCACGAAGGTTTTAAACATATTGTGAAGCTTACGGATATAACGAATTATGATAATAACAAAGCATTACCGCCCGTCCCTGGTACTTTATTATTAACGTGTTTTTATCTGTATGATATAAATACAAAGGATAACCAATGTTACAACCTACAGTGTATATCAGTTGAACATCTTACATATTTAAGTATACTGTAAATAATATCTTTTACATGAAATTGCATAACATGATACTTGACATGTATTGTTGATACATGTAATTTTTTTTGTTTTTTTAAACCTGTGTAAATAATTTCTGATTGGTGTGAAAACTAGCAATTGTTTTTGCTAGAATCACCTGCTCAGTTTTACATTATTAAGCAATCACTTATAACAAATGTTATAATTTGTAAGTCAAACTATTCAAATTTTCTATTTGAGAAAACAAATCTAGTTATTTTAAATAGCCAACATAAGAGTATCATTATTATATAAAGAAACATGATAAAATACCGCGCAAATCATAAACTTTTGCGATGATGATCGGAACGTCATAAATATCTGTATTATTTTTTTTTATCTACTTTTATCTCAGAACAACGAGTTTGATATTGATAACTAAAACGCACGAGCGTGTTTGTTAAAAAAACCCAATAAAGTATCAGCCAGTTCATAGGCTTGTTATAATGAGTATGACCTTTGTATTTACATTTGCCTTAGAAACATGATTTTTTATCATAACACAGCATCAGCAAATCTATAAGCCTCCTGTGTTGATGATAATGACGGTGTACATATCAATTTTCCACACTTGTAAAGCTTTGAACAAGAATAAAGGTACTTAACACTTTAGAAAAAAAGAAATGTTTGTAAATACACAATAAAGTTCACATCATAGTTTCTAAAAAAGGTTTAAAAGCAAATGCTGTATATAACACAAATATAAGCATTTACATGCATTTTCAAAAATACGATTTTTTAATCAGAACTTACGTACATTTCTTACTCAGCATTTAATGTATATAGTCCCAGTTGTTTCTATGCGGGAAATTATTTAGCTATGGAATCCTGGTATACAAAAATAGCCGTTTGGTGATGATAATCTATAAATGCAGATCTACAATATTGGTAGATTCTCCCTTATGGTCCCGGGGTCATAAAACTTAGATGAGCTCAATTTTGATCTCAGTCGCACTTTACAAAAGAAATATTTAGTGGACAAGTGAGACTGAGATCAAAAGTGAGCTCGTCAAGGTTTTATGGCACCAGGGCAAGATGTTCAGATATAGAGCATATTAAGATATCAATGCAAAGGGTGACTGCACTTAAAGGCATTTAAAAGTTGTGACCGAATTAATATTTGTTAGAAATGGGCATATTTCTTTAATTGGTGGAATGGTCAATGTCTTAACTGCAACCTCATGCAATGACATTGATATACAGTTCATACGAAGAACCAAGTCGTATATGTAGGTATGGCTAATTTTCGTGAACCTCAATAGGAAAAGGAGGACCGAGAACGTTAATTTTTTCTTAAGATTTAGGACATAGTCAGCGCATAGCAATATTAATATAATGGTATGGTACATATGTAAAGTACGTCGACAATGTATATATAATTAATTATTACTAACAGATAAAAAAAAACCCAGAGATTATTTTATTAATTAACATGAATTTTAAGAGCTAGGTTGAGATACTTCTCAAAATTACAGTTATTTGAATTTTGAACACTAATTACTTTGTGTATTTTACTCAGATTTCCGAATAATGTCAACATATCAAAACAAAATGGAATTTATTTTCAATATCAGGACAGAATTTACATAAATGTCTTTCCTTTGGTACATTCATATGTCGTATACCTTCAATTCAAGTATATGATATGACAATCTAAGCCTTGCAATGTGTTTTTTTAAAAGTAGATGGTATTGATTTTGTTAAGAAATCAATAATTATGAAAACTGATCAATAATATGCTTGTCAAAGTAACATAGATATGTGGAATGAAACTGTCCTAAAAGTTGCTAAATAAAATGATAATGATTAATACTTGTTTAGTTATATGGAAGTCGGTTGCACAATGTATACATTCTTGCTCATACCATATATGCCCTAGACCAATTTCAAAAGGTTTTTTTTTAATTACACTATCCCAATTTTCAGCAGGTGCCAAAGACAATTCACACTCATTATGCAGCATTTTGTAACAGGACTGCAAAATACAATTCTGACTTTGAAACAATTTAAACCAACATTTTAGTAATCTAAACATTCGTATTGTTTTCATTGGAAGCCTCACAATTTCAAAATTTACAATTGCAGCGTTGTATTCTTTTTAAAAAAAACCATGGATATTCTCCCTTGGTTCGTCAAATGTTTATGTGTGTTGTAAAACTTTCACTCTGGCCAAACACCACAAACTATGAGACCAAGGATTAATTTTTAGGCATTTTTGTCATTCCTTTGTTTTTCTGCCATATTTGACAGCCAGTTTGATACAATGTCATTTTTAAATATCACACTTTTAACATGTTGTCTTAGCCTGACCTAATAATACAATCTTTACTTTGCATTAACTAAATCCAAAACTTTAAAATCCAAAAAAGCGTACAAACAGTCAAAGCAGGTTTAAATAAATTTTAAATGTAACTTCCCAAAGTCACTTGAACAGTGGTGTCTCAAAACTTCACAAACGTTATTCAAAATGCTACGTATATGAATGTTAAAAAAAGAATATTGTTTTTAGCATTTAAATTCAATTGATCGAAGGCAGAACATTGCTTTTCTGCGTTGACTGGCAAATTGTTTTTGTGTTAAATTACATTTCCATTATGTGTAAAAAAATAAACACCAAGAACTTAGATTATTGACAAACCCTTTTTGGCCCGCATGTATGTGCCATTTTTTTCATTTTCCTGTAATTAACTTCCCTTTTGATTACAACAATTTTTATTTTATCTGTATTAATGGTCAGGTCTTATTATGTGGCGTAATCATATAACTTGTTGAACATTAGTTGAAGTTCATATACAGATTCAGCATAGCATGTAGGTCATTAGCATACATTACCGTAAAACATTTTGATTCTTGAAAAGGTATATTAACATTCTTTATGAACTCCATAATTAACGCACAATGAAAAAAAGAATCGGAGACAAAACTTAACCTTAAAGAAAAATATATGGTAAATGTAGTGAATATACACTAATCATTGTGGTCATATTATATGTATAGCGCAGATTGGTATCCTTGGATACAGGTAAAAACTGGCTATAAATATACTTTAACCTCGCTTCGGTGTAAAACAAACAGTCAGTCACCTAACTAATTAGCAAAATTATCTGTAATTCCTGCTTGCTATTTAATCAGCACATGCTTACTTGATCATGTCTCATTCATAATGATAGTTGTGACGGAAACTTGGATTTTTGATGGACTGATTCAACCCTTTTCGGCCAGAGTCATCGTTGCCAAGGTTACTGGAATTTCATACTTGTTCGTGAAACAAGGATACAATCTGGAAGTACAGTAAGTCGTTTTAAAAGAAAAGGATAGTGTTCTTAAATCTGAAATAAAAATTTGAATTAAAAGGAAACACTATTCCTTTTGAGGGTCGACTGGTCTCTCTAGGGACCCCTTCTTCACCGAATATGAAGCCCAAAATATGTGATACAGGGTGTTAGCCAGCCCCTTGAATGATATTCCCATTATAACATTATATGATGTATTTTGCCAGGCTAACAATCTATGGCAGCTGTCAGGTCATTTCAGGATGTGACATTTTAAAGAAAAAAATACTGTTTGTTTTAAAAAAAAAAGGTAAGTAAATGTGTATTTTAAGTTTATGTTTATTAGCATATTTACGGTAATTTTGAATAGTGTATAGACCACAGAATACTATTCACTATTCGAATGGAACAGTGAAACGAAATAGTCCAACTTCTGAATGCCCAACAAAACGAAATATGTTTTTGATCAAAGATGTTACGTCGTCTCTATATGTATGTAGAATTTTTTTTTCAACATCAATTACGGCCAGTCTTTTTTTTCAAATCACTTAACGAGGCCGGGTCTAATTTTTTCTGCCCTAGATTTTTGAATGAAATTTTTTACATGAATTTCTACTGATATAATTAATATTCTAAAATTAAAAAAAATAAGACATTTACCACACCGTTTGTTTAAGGGGTCATCTCAAAGTTTGTTAATTTTTAACATAGGACCCTATGGGATTCTGCTTGAAATGTATCAATTTTGCACATTTTTTACAATTTTCTTAAACTTCTGCCCTAGGGATTTCTTTTTCTATTCTACATATTAAAGTTATTGCTAAAAGGCATCAAATGGTCAAATAAAAAAAAAAACCTTTTACCTCCTGGTTTCTTCCAGGGGTCTTATCAAAGTTGTTTCTTGTATGCCCAATTTCCCAGTTTGTCAGATAATGGCTATTTTTTATTTGACAAAGACGAAAATAGTGATCTTTTTAATATTATTAAAACATTCAGACATATTCAGTAATAAATAAATATATAACATCACACATTAAAGGTCATTTATATAAAATACATCATTACTGTTTTGAAATATATGAATTAAGCTTTATTTAGGCGGGTTAAGAAAACGTAACAGAGGGCTAGGCTTGCTGAACCCTCTTCACGTTTGCAACCCGAGCCCAAATATAGCTTATACTTCGAGACATTTATGTTTATTCCACAATATAATATCAATCTTACGCATCAAACGAGCTATTTTCAACAAATTTCGCTGAATACCTGCAGTTAAAACTATCACGCCATGGCGTCAACCAAGCAAAAAGATGACGTCACAATACAAATGAAACGCTGCGCGAAAGCGTGCGTACTCGTTCTGTACTCGGCCTCGTTAATAGTCAATTGTTTACCTGCACCACCAATCATACATCTCTCTCTCTCTCTCTCTCTCTCTCTCTCTCTCTCTCTCTCTCTCTCTCTCTCTCTCATAATGTCTTAATTCCCCTGACAACAATCTGATTTGACAATTTCATTTGAAAACCTTTTAAAACATCTGCATTGGTTTTTTTTTATTACAAATATAGATTTATTCAAGCAAGTCGCAAATGATGAACTCCATTGAGTACATGTAAATAATTGAGAAATGTGATCACACTGGCTCCATATCCCATATTTGATAGTCCCAGAAGGGCTCAGAATTAGATGTTAGATTTATATTTACTTCCTGCATCATTTTGTAATTTTTTGTTTTGAAGAAAACTTAAACAATGCTCATACAGAGTCTATTCAGGTGATGTTATTTGATTCCTTAAAAACTCGATTTCCAATTCGTGTCTGCTGGTGTGTTTTCCTTTAACGATGAATGGTTGTTAAAACCCCCATGTATGTGTTTTTGTTTCATTAGATACAATATTAAGTAGGACTATTTAAATGTCCAAAAATCACCATCTACTTTTTTATTTGCAAGACAACTTCAATGATTTGACAAATAATGTGGAAATAAATAATAAATGCAACGAGAATGTTCAGTAATACAAATGACACAATGTAAGAGCATTATAATATTTTCCCAGATGCTTCCGTCCGATAGGGGAATGCTTATTGTATAATGCTTTTTGATGCAGGAATCCGCTTGAAATATGAATTTGAAATTGAATTTTGTACTGATGAGTTGATCAATAAAATTTTCAACCAATAAAAAAACGGTTTTTATTTCCAATTTAACCAATCAGGTCAAAACTTCTTTTTTTTTTAATTTATTTTATATATTTGATGAAACCCCCACAACAGTGTGTAGTAGTATTTGATATGATAATGTTGAGCGGCTATTTTGTGCTTCTTCTGTTTCTTTGTCAACGGTCTATAGCCATAGTGATTAAGGCTTACAAAGCAAACCCGCTTCACGACGACAAACTGTTTAATGATTCCCTTTTACTGGAGGCTCCTTCTAACAGCCTTGGTAACTGTAACTTTATTTGTGGCCCGGATTGTATATATTTTGGATTCAACTTTAAACAGGAAAAATGTCGGGTTCATTATACCACCGAACTAACCAATGCTGAGATGGAGGCCGAGTGGAGATACTATGCTCCTTATGAACCAAATTATAAATGTAAGTTAACAGTCCTCCAGATTTTCAAACGATGCAGTTACCTTTAAATTTTTCTCATTCATTTTCTTTCTCTACTCAAAAAAAAAGCAAACAAATTTATCTACATGTTTTTTAAATATTTCAAGCTTGTTGAATCTTGTGCAAAGTAACAATTTATTGACCTTTTAGATTTTAACCTTTAATATTTATTTGTTATTTTAAAGATTACGTTTACTCAGGGTTTGAGATTTCAAAAAAATATTTTTACAAATACCTGAAGTCAAAAATGTTTAAAAAATAAAAATAACAATTCTATTGACAAAATCAATATTGATATCCGTGTTTTGTTTATTTGAGGAAGCTATGCTACGATAAAGGTAGATAAAAAATGAAACAGAGGAAATTCGGACTATTTTTTTCATTTTTCTTATTTTCACTTAAAAACATTATGTAGCTATGAAGTGGCAAAAGTTAAGTTTCTACGGTTTTTTTTCATATCATTTTACATATTTTATTGCTGTATTATATCGTGTATTATTTTATATCTTTGGCAGGCACGCGATGGGAAAAATCTTTAAAATACTTAAAATCATTTTCAGATAGAATATCTCGAAAATTTGATCATTAATTTTGTATAATGTCAATGTCAAAAGAAAACAGTTTTAGGAAATAAATGGTTTGGTCCTCCTATCAGTCAGTTTTTTGTAAAACTCGATCAAAAATGGGTAGAGTTTTGAAAATTGATAGAGGAAATTCGGACTAAGTTATTTTAAAATATGAGCTTAAACCGATTCTTTGAAATATGAAACTAGTAAAGCTATTCATATTTTATCATTTTCCATCCAAGAAATCGTTTTATTATTTCTAATAGTCGCAAAATAAAGAAAACCTTAGAAAGGGAGGGAAATTTTGACAGTTTTTTCACTTAACATTCAGTAAACATTCAGAGGTCACTAGCATAAAACGCAAATCATTGACCTAGTTATTTGAAAGTGAAAAACAGAACCACAGTAGTAGGGTTTTAATGTAGAATAAATAGTTTTTCGTTCCTATTAGTGGAATTTTTTTCGCCCCTGAGTAAACGTAATCCTTAATCCTTAAACGACGTGGTATATTTGTGCAAATGAAACGATGCTTTCCAAAATCAGTCACTTATATATACTTATGAAAAGGAAGTTCTTTCATGATTTATACACATTTTATCTTAAAATATGTTATCATGCATAAAAATTTCAAGGTATGAATTTTTTAAAATGGAACTTCTATATTATACAATGCTTGTGTTTTAAAAATTGTATATACATGTAATTAAATGTAACACGAAAAAAAAGATATCACTTTTAAATTAAAATCCTGAATTTTAATTTTAAATGTCATCATTTTCATCTTCAGTAATATTATGGATAGTCAAATAAAATTGGAAACAATGTAAATTTCGAATTTGTTGTATTATTTTGTTTAATCGTTAAAAATGTAAAGATTCACAGATATTACGAAATATATCACCAAAACAGAATGTGCTATCATACCGCCTTTCTGTCTCATGTTTCTGGGTTTTTTTATTCAGCAAAAGACTGCTTAGGGGTTTTTAGACCTGGCCAGAACCGTTCTGGTGTTTTCAGAATTTACCCAGCAGGGGGCGTTAGCACTTACGTCATCTGCGACATGGAAACAATGGGAGGAGGATGGACGGTGAGTTGTAACAGATAATGTATATAAACAGCAAAATTGTACAATGCTTTAAACATGTGACAATTATATTCCTATGCTGGATAACTTTGGCATATTCTAAATAGATCGTATGATCGTATATATACTATCCTTTTGCTACAATATTTTACTTTCTCCCTCGTTTCACTCCTCCGAAAATAAATATTTTATTGACTAATTTATTGAAAAGCAAAAACGGATTATTCAGGATTGGTGCGTTCGTTACAAATTGGTGCGTTCGTTACAAATCGCATTTAATATCCAATCATACAAATAAATGGCAACACAAAGTATTAGTTAATCTCTAAAAACATACTTGGGTCAGGGCGGATAATGAAAACCAAAGACACAACCTGTACTGCTTTGTAATAAACGTCGCATTAATCGGTAAATCCCCGGTAAAAACCATTATAAATCTATTTATACTGAAAACGAAAGCGCTCGTGCATGAAATTTCAGTCTTTAGATACATCAGATTATACGAAAACTAACGGAAATTAACGAAGTTAAAAAAGTAAAGAAATAAATATTTTGAAATATGTTAAAAAACACTATAGAGATGATTAATATTTGACAATATACAATTGTAGCATTTTTGATGAGGTTAATACATGGTTTTATAGACCTATTTAGAGTATATTGACCGATGACATAGTCTATATATAAAAAAACGTAGTGACATTCAAAGGCTATAATTATTTTATTATAATAAATCAAAAACTAATTCTCTTCAACAGTTATAAATTTGGTTTATAATGTTTAGGCATTTGTTTCACTATTGTGACGCACAATCTAAAACCAGTAATTTGTATTTGAAATTTATTTCATTACAGTGAGGTTCATTTATTTTCTTTTTTTAGAATAGTAAAGTTTATAGAAGAATTTATAGCATGATCACGTGGCAGCAATCGACCAATAATATGCTTGTTAAAAATATGATATTATAATAAATTTATATAGACTCTAGGTTTTGATTAATGTTTAATTTGGTATAACGTTGTCGACAACCCTCTGAGAACAAAGTTTCAGGTTATAGTTATAGAACGCCTCAATAATCATCGCACTTACCTGTAACATTGCATTTACCTTTTACATAAATTACATTATTGGTCTTTTTTGTCTTAATCTAACAAATTTTTGTAACAAGGTTTTTTGTTTTTAAATCTTAATATTTTTTAATAATATACTGGTATTTTTTTTTTATATAAATGTAACGCAAAATCTATTTATAGTAGATTAATTATTATTGATAACTTTTGTCTACATAACTAAATATGAAAAGTCTTTTTGTTTACTAGTAGTATACATAATATTTTGAGGAAACAAACGGTTTGAAGATTAAATGGAAAACGTCCTCTTTTCTTCTCTCAGTATCTTTCAATAGCTTTATTATTTTAGATCACTTGCATTTTTCCCTAGGTTATTCAGAATCGATTTGATGGATCTGAGAATTTCACAAGAAACTGGAATAATTACAAAAGTGGATTTGGTTTGACTCAAGGCGAATACTGGATTGGTATGCAATCATCTTATTCTGTACAAATAATGTTTTAAACCATGCAAATAAACATATTAAATCTTTAACCCCTGAAAATACCTGATTTGTTTTGTTTTGTGCTGTTTAATTTCATTAGCACATATATCAGAAAACTGACAATGTAATTGCAAGATTTCAAAAACAGTTTTAATAATATCAAATAGTAAAATTTTAGACATAAACGTTTGAGAATTGTGGTATTAAGTTGACATTAAATGAAATATAAAACGGGTATAAAAAAAATAACTTTTGGGGGGAAATTCAGATTAAAAATACAATCCAAACTTTCAATTTTCAAAGAAAAAATGGTGAAACAATCTGCTTTATATTGAAATATGACATTTTCGTCATATTCGACGTACATATATATTCTCCATTTGGATTCTTATTTCATATTCGACGTACATATATATTCTCCATTTTGATTCTTATTTGATTAAATTCTCATGTATTATTAAAAAGCTTGATGTTTCAACACATGTATATATTGTTTTGTTAGTTTCTGCTTAAAATTACGATATTGATTTTGTTACGGCCATAATTTTGGGTTATTTGCATTGATTGAAGATTGAAGTCCATAATATTTATCAACTTATTTCAAATTTGTCATGGTTTAGTTGGTAATGAGGCATGTTTTCAAATTTTCAAGATAAATATACATGTATCTATGCCAGAAATGTTTTTTTTTGTAATTAATTATCAAATGATGGTAAGTGCTTTTTAAAGAAAGTTTATCACCCGGTGTTTTTATAAATGCATTGAAGTTCAATGTTTGAATTCTATTTCTTCGTAAATTTGCATATAAGGGTATTATTTGGTTTTAAAAAACTGGCAAAAAGATGCGATTTTGTAGAAATTTGTTTGACTTTGTTTTCTTTTGTAAATTATTAAGAAAGCAGCACAGGTAGCTGTGAATAATCCCAACACAAGGTGGTTAAGAATGTTTTTAAATCCTTGACTAAGTCTTGACTTCGTTTTCCTGTTTTCTAAACGGTTCGAAGTCAGAAACATATTGCAATACAATCAACCAAAAAATGTCGGTCAGTCATCATCTTGAAGAATCATTTTTAGATGGCCCTTACTGGCACCCCAACCGTTGTTTTATGTGCTTAAATAAGTTTGTAAAAATTGCCAAAAGATTCATTCTAAAGAACTTACCTGATTTGTTAAAACAAATCGTCTTAAATTATTTGATCATCGCTTAATCGATATTTATAAAACTCAATCTTGAATCTTTAGTTTTTCAGTTAAAAGCTACACAGCAATTTTTAAGTCAATTAAGAACAAAATTCGAAATTGATGTATGGAGAGAATTAATTAAGAGACTAATAAACAAGACGGTCATCAAATGCTCGGGTCCAAAAAAAAAAGAAATTCGAGCTTTGGTGGAAAAGTAAAAGGTGTGTGGCATCATGCAATTAAGTGGCACGTTTTAGACAAAGATGGTGCAACTTTTTAGTCTGTTGAAAAAACAATACTTTTGATGCATTATTTCTACGTAAAATAGCAGGGAGATTAAGCTGAAACAACGGTATAGTTAAAGATGAAAAACATACGAAGTAGTTAAGGTAAGGTTTGCGGTTACAGGGTGATAACTCACACATTTTCATTGTGACGTAACACCAACTACCCTTTATTTCAGTTATGACGTCAAAATGTATATGTCGTCATAATTGATTTCAGGTTTTTTTAATTCGCGGTTTTTTTTAAGTTTCAATGATAAAATAAGAGGACACAAGCATTTTATCAATTTCCACCAAAACGAAATCAGCATCATATGGTTTTGAATAGTGTTTTAGAAACATCAGATTTCACATTTTCTAAGCTACGTTTTTCCTGAAATCGGTGGACATGGAAAGGTTTCAAATAAGATGTTTTCGTTTACATAATAGTAGTCCAAAATTAAGACTTTTGTTGCATTTTATTCTATTTTTAGATAGTTCATCAGAAATTAATAAAAGTGAATCATGATCTTAATAGTGATATTATTTTACATTTTAAGCATAAATAACCCCCATAATAGTCACATATAAAATGTACATATTTTTACGAAAGTGTTTATATTTCATCAAAATGAAAATTGGAAATCATGAACTTTGACCTTTTGTAGTTATAAAACGGGACGGGCAAAATTCATTTGAATTTCATGAGAAAAAAGACTTTAGTATAGTGAACAAAATGGTATGTAACTTTGGTAAAACCTCTAAAAAATGCAAGCCGCAAACCTTACCTTAAAGCACGATTAAACATAGTGTACTTTCCTGTCCTCCTACTTCTGATTCTAAGCTTGCATAATTCCTAAGTACATGTAGATGCAAGAGCCCGAGGGCGCTAGCAAAAATACGTTTTATGATTTATTGCCGATTAAGTTTTAAGTATTTTACTTATTTCACTTAAAATAAAGGTATCGGTCCATCCCTTTCATTATATTTACATGTAACATATATGTTTCATTGATTTGACTGTTTTTATCAAATATGTAGGTTATTTTTGCGCCCCATTTACTAATGCACTTTTGTTAAATTAATGTATTTATTCTCAAAATGCTAAGTTTATCCGGCATTATAAATGCTTTTAACAAAATGTATTCTTTGTAGCAATTAAACAAAGCAAATGTGCTTCATATTCAATTGCAATTAAACAGAAATGTAAATATTGCAAGCACATAAGTGCACATAACACCATTTCACTTCACGGGAGTCTGTTCTTGCACTATTTATTTGTTTGTGTTGTTTTAAATAGCTTTATTGCAAAATGATTAAAGTTGAGTTATCGTCTTTTTTCCTATATTTGTAGGAAATGATGTGATTCACGAACTGACAAAAGCAAACACTAGCTCGTTGTACGTCACACTAACTCTCACAAACGGAACAACCTTGTTTGAACTCTACGAAGCGTTCTCAATTGCGAGTGAACTGGACAATTATAGACTTTTTATTGGGGGACAGGCCTCTGGAACTCTCGGTATGTTTTACTTTAAATAACTGCACTGGTATCCATAAAATGTTTTCCTCTATACTACTGTGTCTTTATTATATACCCGACATTGTACCATACCTGATGTAAATCATATCTGTTTGTATATTTACTCATGTTGTGCATAATGCCTTAAAATGTATATCTTGCGCAAATAAAGAATAATAAAAAAAACCCTTAATATCAAAAGGATTCGATAATTTACTCGTATTAAAATGTAAAAAAAGATTGAAACACTAGCCAGGCTATTTAAACAATTAAAATGCTTTTTTGGTGATTCATTTTGGATATGAAGGTGGCGACATTGCAGAAAAAATATATAACCCGCTTTAGCGGGTCATGTATTTTTTTTTTTTTTTTTGCAATGATCGCTACCTTCATAACCCGCATGAATTATCAAACAAAGCATTGTTTATAATTACATCTACGTCTTCCTTTTAACAAATTGAGAAATTGATTGTAAAAAGTAAGTAAAATTCACTAGATTACCATCAATGTACATCAGCAGGTTAGCTAAAGAAACAGCCAAATCGTCTCCTTTGAGACTTTGAGTCTGATGTCATCTTGATTATTTCGTGCATTTTGTTTAAGGTCACTGTAGGTTTCGACAAATTGATAAACGGGGCATGTAGATTTCAGTCTGGCTGTTTCTATAGAGTTATGAATTAACTTTACGATTCTGTAAGAAATAAAGAGAATCATACTCGGTAGATATGAATATAATGTTAAGGAAGGAGTCTTTTCATTATCAAACATACTTCTTATAATAAGAAATGCATGAAATTTTGACACAGTCAAATGGATCATATTACTTAATGATTCTATCAGTTTAATTAAATTTGACCTTTTTGTTTTCGGATAAAGGTCAGGTCAAGGTCACTACCTTTTTCCTCAACGTAAAGAGTGATAAAAATAAGTGTAGCTCTTTATAGTTCTGTAGACATTTGTTTAAGATTTGAAGATTCAAATCTTCAATGAAATCATAGACCATGAGAGTGTCTATCAGCTTATACTACTAAATTGGAATAAATATTTATACTAAAATTGATATTGCTTAGCCCGCATTTCCTCTAATTTTCTTATATTTTGAAGAAATTTTGATTTTTTTTTTTTTATGCTTCCAATAATAAAATATTTCTAATTTTTATGTATTATGAAGACTTTATATAAAGATATAAATTGACAGAAAAGCTAATATATTGACCGTTTCATAAGAGAGACAAACTGATTTTAGTGATTTTTTCACAAAAATCAATGTATAGAATGGGCGCTTTAAAAAGCTTATAAAAATGTTATTTGATAGGCAAATCATATTTTAAAAACATATTCTGAAACCCAAGTATCATATTATTAGTTCACATTAGTAAAAAAAAATCCAACATTATTGTTATTGTTTTTAAAATGCTAAAACAGACTCATTATATATATATAATCTGCAGCAATTCTGAATTGCGCAACATGTGATATTTTCCTACGCCAATATTACGCCAAAAATATAGTCCTTGTTCCATTCTAAACATTGATTACATTTTTCTATGCCAAGTTGTATGATAGTAAAAAAGAAAGAAAAATATACTATTTTAATTTCCTTTCATCTTGATTTAATGAACAATTAATCAAATTTACGTTTGACAAGTCGAAAACCAGAAAAGACTTCCTTCCTTAAAAACGATTCCAGATGGATTTTTCAGCAATAGAATGCAAAGTTAATGGTTAATTGAATTAAGATATATAAAACTTGAGACAGCTCATTTACGCCAATCAAAATTTTGTTGATTGTTTTTTCGAACAAAACACCAGTTCTAGCAGACCCGTTTACTTCTAAAAGCACTTCATCTGATTATTCACAGACGATAACTTTCACTTAAGGTGGAATACTACTGTTATTACATCAATATTGTATTTTATCGATCGTAAAAGTATCAATCCGGAAATATTATATAGTTGTTTAAAAAAGATTACCTCAGTTAAAACTATAAGGATAATCAAAGTACTGAAGTACTGAATACCATGCTCTTTTGATGTGTTTTTATGCATCTTGTGTAGTAAAGTCTCTCTCTCTCTCTTCTTCTTCTTCTTCTTCTTCTTCTTCTTCTTCTTCTTCTTCTCTCTCATGCTTCAAATGTCAGCGCAGCGTCAGAGAACGACTTTTGCAAGCGGTCATTGAAATAAAACTTGTACATGTATGTCTAGTAGAAAAAAAATCAACAGTGCATTGCATTTTGAATCAAGCGTTTTAAAATCGACCCCACCCCTTTCTTCGATGTGCAGCCAAATACCAATGGTTTGTAAAATTGTTCACGAAAATACATGTGCATTGTGTCATTAATAAGAAAAAACACTCATTGTTATAAACATTAATTTGCAATCCAGAAAAAAAAGTATTTGACAAAACATGGCCCTCTGTTTAACTATTTAGTATTGCAGAAGCTTTTACTCAGACCCTGTTCGGTGTTCTGTCTGATTTTGATTAGATTTTTTTCTCGTTATATATAGAAACATAATCAATTTGCCTGCATACAGTAAGGGCTCTGCTGAAAGCAATTCGTTGTTCGTCTTTTACTTTTGATTTGTTCAATGTTTTCCTTACTTTGAATGCAGCTTGCTTTTTGTATTTGTACGAATACACGTGTGAACATATTTCATAATATGGTAAACTTTTCTATGATCGAGCTTTTCCAACAAATCTTCAGAAAACAAGTTATTATGCTTTTACACAAGTGCTTCAATGTAGCTGTGAAAATAGAGTTGAGAATAGACATTTGAGAGCTACATGTGTATACTGATATGCCTAATGTTACGTTTGTATGTATATTTGAACAAGGTAACCAGATGACTGGATCAACATATCCAAAATATTATTTGAATGGAATGATGTTCTCCACACTAGACAGAAATAATGATAATTGCGGAAGTTCTTTTCAATGCGCCTCTCGCTACAAAGGGGGATGGTGGTTTAACTGTTGTGGTTCTGCTTTCCTGAATGGGTTCTACAATATGTCTTCTTGGTGGAATCCTTGGTACCCTACAGTTTCTACAGGAACAATGATCCAGAAAACATCGATGATGATAAGGAGGAGATAGAAAGGAAGCAATTATCTTGGAAAGTGCAACAACAAAATTCCTCAAAACAACACAAATAGATTTGTCAGAATACACTTATTTCGCCATAATCGGGGATGAAAGGAAAAAAGACATATTTATGAACTCGTCAGCTATAACAGCGCTGTACGTTTGAAGGAACTTTAAAGATCTATGTGAAAATGACATTTCGCATTGAAATATAAGCTCTTTTTGCAAAAAAGTTTTATTGTTTTGTAAATTGTGAATTTATTTTGCAAAAAACATTACAAGTTTCTCCTTTTATGTAAAGAATGTGGTTATTTCTTTTTGTCGACAAGGAGTTTATGATCATTGAAAAGCATTAATTTTAAAATTCATTTTGAA
This sequence comes from Magallana gigas, assembly GCF_963853765.1. NCBI lineage: Eukaryota > Metazoa > Mollusca > Bivalvia > Ostreida > Ostreidae > Magallana > Magallana gigas. Next base: position 45,579,608 of record NC_088861.1, read on the forward strand.
CCGGATCTTGCACAAGAATGGTACCAAACTTTAATTGAATTAGGAAGAAAAAAAGTGTATATGTATAATTCTATCAACAATAAAAAACACCCTTTAACATCTATTAATGATACACAAAACATCAACACACTTGTAATATTAGAACATCTGCGGATTGTTAGAAAACATATAACTGTTGTATAATTTTGTTCGTATAAAAAAACAAAAGGATATTAAGAACGTGTCCTATTATGATTGTTTTATTGTCATAGAGCTTTTTTTCATTTATATTCTGCTTTTTTTGCTATCCTTTCGCAGTGTTAATGCCCATATTCTTTTAATGTCGGAAACTCCTTTAATATAGTAATTTATACCAAACAACTATTAAACGTAAATTTTTTATGAATTTTATTAATATAAATTTTGTATTACCGTGTTTTCTTAACAATAAATGTAGAAACATATAATAAAGTGTATCTTATCATAAAACAACACAGTGTTTAGCTCATTTGGAGAGTCTGAGTCAATTAGACACCGTCTCCTGCTGCTTTTCCTTCAGGCGGCGCCACACAGAAATGCGGTCATTCTCGGAACTGGCTCGCGCATTACCGCTCGTACCGATTTTATCGTATCGAATATAATCAAACTGCTGTCAGTACACACGTGAAACATGCCGGAAACATTTGCCACGTTTTTCTTTCTGATCAACTGAGGAAACAAGAGGCCCATGGGCCACATCGCTCACCTGAGAAACAATAGGTATGATAAAATCAGCTGAATGGAGTCATAATACAAACAATCTGGACAATGTACAATAATACATGTAGATCCTGTATAAATAAAATCCATTTTCCCCCTGGATATTCTTATGTTTATAATCATTAGTCCCTTTTCTAACAGGATGATTTTATAGTCATATCACATGTTGAGTTTTGCAGTTCTCAAAAAGATCCTAAACAATTGTTTATATATGGGATATAAAGCTACATCAAACTCTGAACCTTCTTGTGAGGCCGAAGAATTGTCCTGGGGACAAAGTCTTAACAATGATAAAGAATCATCTGGCTGATTAGTTTCTGAGAAGAAGATTTTTAAAGATTTACTCTATATATTCCTATGTAAACTTTAACATACCCCCAAATGTGGCCCCACCCTACCCCCAGGGATCATAATTTTCACAACGTTGAATCTACACTACCTGAGGATGCTTCCACACAAGTTTCAGCTTTCCTGGCTGATAAGTTTCTGAAAAGAAGATTTTTAAAGATTTACTCTATATATTCATATGTAAAACTTCGAGCCCCCATTGTGGCCCCACCCTACCCTCGGGGTCATGATTTTCACAACTTGGAATCTACACTACCTGAGGATGCTTCCACACAAGTTTCAGCTTTCCTGGCTGATTAGTTTCTAAGAAAATTTTAAAATATTTACTCTATATATTCATATATAAAATTTTACACCCCCTATGGTGGCCCCACCCTACCCCCGAGGGTCATGATTTTCACAACTTGGAAAGGAATTTACACTACCTTAGGATGCTTCCACACAAGTTTCAGCTTTCCTGGCTGATTAGTTTCTGTGAAGAAGATTTTTAAAAATTGACTCTATATATTCCTATGTAAAACTTCGACCCCCCCCCCATTGTGGCTGCACCCTACCCTCGGGGTCATAATTTTCACAACTTGGAATCTACACTATCTGAGGATGCTTCCACACAAGTTTCAGCTTTTCTGGCTGATTAGTTTCTGAGAAGAAGATTTTTAAAGATTTTCTCTATATATACCTTTGTAAAACTTCGAGCCCCCATTGTGGCCCCACCCTAAGCCCGGGGGTCATGATTTTCACAACTTGGAATCTACACTATCTGAGGATGCTTCCACACAAGTTTCAGCTTTTCTGGCTGATTATTTTCTGAGAAGATTTTAAAATATTTACTCTATATATTCATATGTAAAACTTTAACACCCCCTATGGTGGCCCCACCCTACCCCCGAGGGTCATGATTTTCACAACTTGATCAGTGTACATGATTGAGCTAGCTCCCCCCCCCCCATTACTACATACTGTTAACAGGTTAAATAATAGATGTCGGGATATAAATCATAAACTGTAAATATGAATCGTCTGTTTACAGTTACAATGTCGATGGCTCAGAGCTCTTAGTGTACATGTACTTCCTGTAAAGCGGCAAAATACAAACAATCCACTTTCAGCATGCTCAGTCATTTCACACACCGCTCCCAATATCCGAGTCGATCTTCGAACATGAACTTGACGCGTGCTCCATCAACGGCCCCAAGAGGCCTGTCCCGCTACCTCTGCACTTTCACACATTACGTCTAATTCAACTTTTAACAACTATACCATATAAACTGTGAAGACGCAAACCAGCGTCTAAACACCAAATTTAAATATGGCCGCCACTCCTCGCTTCTTTCTAATCTAGTACTAAGGATGTTGAACTAATGTGCGGGTAGTTTAAAATGTCATTTACGGTTAAAACAAAAGCATGAAAATGGTATGGAGAGTTAGTTTTGTTTTAAGTATTAAATTATAAGGAATGATTTTAATTTTGACGTATGCTATACGCTTCGCGGTTTATAAAGCGTAAACTGCTCCAAGTTATGTTATATCATATAGCATACGTCAAAATTAAATTCATTCCTTAAGGGCTTTATGGGGTATCAGGAAGAATCTCAGTGGAGATAAAATATATAGCATAAATTTATTAGCTGAGTATTGTAACCCATTCATTGAATATACAGTGAAGACTGCAAATGAAGAGTACAAAGTGTTCGAACAAAGCATTGGTATATTATGTTCATCTAATTTCTGGTTGATGTTGTGTTTCTTTAACAGTATTAAAACTAATATATTGATGGTCTTTGCCATGATATAGCTAAACAAGTAACGCCAGTTTAAAGGAAGCCTCTGAGCAAGTTAACGATATTGTAAACTTGGTCAGCTGCAACTATTTAGTCAATTCATTGATTGTGTCAATCATAAGAAACCTCGGACTGACTACGGTAACTCGCCATAGCAGCCATCACCTACGTTACAACTTCCTTTTTGATACGGATAGATTTACCCGATGTTTTTCAGCTCCATTCTCGCAATGAGGTCCCATCACGGTGTCAGAAACCGTATATTCGATCCCTAAACAATTTTCACACGCAGCCTTTCTTAAAATGCCTGTTTAAACTTGATCACGTGTTAATACCTATATAGTTATTGAAAGAGAAATGGAGGAACTGCAAACCAAGATATATACCAACAACATCAATTTATATAACTTGCTATGAACTTTTGAGTGTTCGTCAAATAATCTTTAGCCCACAAATACACAAGAAAATAACAAATAACTACTTCACACGTACTTTATAATGTCTTCTATTTCGATAAGTGGAACTATGATGAAACATGCTTTAGACAATAAAATTGAGCATGTATTTCTTTCGTGGCACATTGAAGTCTACAATACAAGTATAGGGATTTACTATTTTTATGAAGCGCATGTACCCTATTAAGTGTTCCATAATTCCATCCCTATCTAAAAGGAGTCTAATATCCATATGTAAGAGGAAATCTGTCACAACCCCGTTTTATATATGTAGGACTTGGATAAATATTGATTTTCTTCTGACTAACTGATTACCAACGTGTAAACCGTTACCATTGTTTCGACTAAAATCCTGGGTAAAAGTCATATGCATTAACGGTCTTTTAACTATCAGGGAGTATGGAGCGTCATTGCTGCCTTATAGCATAAAACTATACATTGTAGGTATATTATGCCAAATTATCATTACATTATGTCAAAGTCCATTACGTGGTGTGAATCTATTTTTACATTTAGTCAAATCGTAATTACGTGATGTCAAGCGCACGTTAGGTGAAGTAAACATGTCTTTACATGATGTCAACTTTTTACGTTGTGATGTAAAATCACCCTTACGTTATGCCAACATTGTACAACCAAAGGTCAATACATCATGACATAATTTCGACACTGTATTACATGGGGCGATCTCTTCCATGATGCACACGCTCCATTACTTTAAGTTGAAACATCATTACGTTATGCGAACACAGATACCCTCGGCCTTTCTATATACATAGAAACGGTAAGCTGATTACCCAAATGTATCCATGGGCGATTGAAACTTTCTAAAGAGTCATCCAATGGGAAAATAGAAATTAAAAAAAAATGAGCAATTTTGTTTTTATTAATTACATTTCAAAATAAGATTGTTCTTTAATTTTAATGTTTAAATTCGTTGTTTAAAGATAAATATACATGTATTACTTACTACTCTAATTATTAACAGATTACAGTATTTTTACAGCAGAACTTACTAACTAGTTTAAGCTAGCAATAGAATATTCTATATCAGTTACAGCTTTAAAACAAATGAAACACATTCGAAAGCATAACATCTTTAAAATTACAATGTCGGCAGTACTTGACTTATTTTTAAGATTCAGGTTTCGTTCCGTTCCACAAAATACCATTACCCGTGTGGATATCGGTATTCAACGGAACAGAACGGAACATATAGATTATTACATGGCAATTTTTATATCGCATCCTATATTAGCCCGAGGATGCTGTATATCAGCCCGAGAGCCGTCAGGCTCGAGGGCTGATATACATCGACCAAGGGCTAATATAGAATGCGATATAAAAATTGCCATGTTATGATTTTTATATCATATACTTATAGTAAATATTAAAGAAACTTTAAAAAAAAACCATATGATGAATGAGTATTGCCAACAAATCGCCCCGTGTCTATATATATTCCATCTCTTATAAACTTCCCTGAAATTTTTCCGCCAGCTGCAAGTTGACGTCGACGTAACTATTTGACGTCATACTCAGAGATCTAGAGTTGAACGACGCATACCGACCTCTGCGTCAAAATAGCTGATGATCAACGGAAAGGGACGTGATATAACATCCAAAGATTGCCGGAGAGGGCTGTGATATAAATTTTATATCACAGCTTAGGGTTTATATCGCACGGGTAGGTGAATTTTCTGTTTATATAGCAGAAGGCGGAATACGATATATTTTCGATAAGCATACGATATAAGCGTAAATTTCCTTCACAGTCTATTTTCACGCCAATTCTATACTTCCAACGAAAATATATGTAACATGATCATAATTGTTTACAAAAAATCAACACTCATGCTGTCGAGTTATTTCATTTAATAACAAGAGGCCCATCGGCCACATCGCTCACCTGAGCAACAATATCCCTGACTCTGATCAAATTTGCATTACAGTATCAAAATCAAAATATCTTGACAACTAGGTACAGTTGATCTTGCTCAATTTTTTTTCAAAAATCTACCGATTCTATCCACATATTTTTATGGTAAAAACCAAGCCCCTTTCGTTGTTGTACCTCTAAGAAGATTTCTTTCTATTTCTATATAACCCCCCCCCCCCCATTGTGGCCCCATTTTTTTCTAGGGAATCATGTTTTGATCAAAGTTTAATCTGCACAACCCGTGCTTTCAAAAAAGTTACTGCTTTTTGGACTGAAAACTTTCCCAGAATATTTCTAAAGATTTTCTCTATATAATCATATGTAAAAATTCACTCTCCCATTGTTACTCCACCCTACCCCTGGGGACCATGATTTAAACAGACTTAAATCTATATATTTGATGCCCCCACAAAAGTTTGAGCTTTCCTGACCTAACAGTTTTTAAGAAAAAAAAATTGAAAGATTTCCTCTATATATTCCTATGCAAAAATTCATCCCCCATTGTGGCACCATCCTACCTCTGGGACCATGATTTGAACAAACTTTAATCTACACTATCTGAAGATGCTTCAACTCCAAATTGAGCTTTTCTGGCCAAAAAGTTTTTTGAGGATATGTTTTTTTAATATTTTCTCTATATATTCCTATGTAAAAATTTGGCCCCCAATTGTGGCCCCATCCTACCCTCGGGGACCATGATTTGAAGAAACTTTAATCTACACTATCTGAAGATGCTTAAACTCCATATTGAGCTCTTCTGGCCAAATAGTTTTTTGAGAATATGGTATTTTAAGATTTCCTATATATATTCCTATATGTAAAAATTTTACCCCCATCTGGCCCCATCCTACCCTTGGGGACCATGATTTGAAGAAACTTGAATCTTCACTACCTGAGGATGCCTACACACAAGTTTTTTTCTGTCCAAGATTTTCTGTCCAAATAACTTTTTAGAAGAAGATTTTTAAAGATTTTCTTTATACATTCTTATGTAAAAATCCATCCCCATTGTGGCCCCTTCCTACCCCCGGGGACCATGATTTTAACAAACTTTTATATATACTACCTGAGGATGCTTCAGTGCAAGTTACAGCTTTTCTGGCCTTATATAAGATTTTTGAAAAATACCAACATATTTTCAATTTATCTTAGTTATCTCCTCTTTGAAGAGGGTGTGGCCCTTCATTTGAACAAACTTGAATCCCCTTTACCTAGTGGTGCATGTGCCAAGTTTGGTTGAAATCTGCTCAGTGGTTCTTGAGGAGAAAATGAAAATGTGAAAAGTTTACAGCAACGCCAACACCAATGCCGATAGACAACAGACAAAGAAGTATAGCGCCTTTTTCCATTATTTCGCCTACACCGGTGTTTGGACGGAAAGTACCTGTTACTAAAAATAGCTTCAGGTACCTAGCTGTCGCAATATGATTTTCGAAACCTGGACACACTATGCTGATTTTATAATGGTGTCTGTAATAACTGATTTGTCATAAATTCGGGAAACCCTGTGTATAACAGTAGTTGTTATTCTAAACCGTGATAAGTTCAAGCAAAATGCAATGGATCTAAGTGTAAATAGAGTACGTGTACAGTGTTACATGTAATGAAGAGAACTGTTTATATTGGGTATGCTCATACTCAGACTGAATTAAACAAGATAATTAAAAAAAGCCCAGAAGAACATATACATGTAACTTAACCACTCTATTCTGTTCATGTTTCAATTTAAGTGAAAAAAAAAATACTACTTAGTGGATTCGATCCAGCGACCACAAAATCAAAAAGACCTCTGCGTTACCACTAGGCCACGCATCTATCATTTACAGCAGATGCATTTTCAATATATATAGCTATATACATGATTAATTAGAAAGGACACTAATTTAAATATTTGTCTAATTTTCAGTACGAAGACCACGTTAAACCAAAACTAATTCAATGTAAACGTGCACTACAAAACCCGTAGAACATAATGTCAATCGGACGTCTTTGGTTTAGAGTCAAATAGTCAAATAGTCAAATATTAAATTTTTTATCGTATACTAACTACATTCCTATATATCCCTAACAAGACCTAAATATTTTAATGATGTCGTGTAAGATAATTAAGGCTCTTAGAACATGGTGATTGTGTTATTTGCGTTTCTTTGAATATATTTAAACTAAATATTGTATAATATTGAAAATGTCTCATGTGTTCAAAAGGCTATATTTGAGGCCAAATCGTATATTAAGTGCGCTATACCACTTTTGATCAGAAAAGTTCACTTGAGCTTTCAGCTCAGGTGAGCTAAAATTAGTTAGTTACATGCATATATATGAGGCAAACGCTGAAGACAGTGCCGATTCTACCAACAGTGTTTGCCTTTCTTTATAATAAATTCTAAAATCGGCGAATACAGTTCCCCTCTCTTATTTGTGTGCATTTTGTTATGACACATTTCTGATTAATATCATCTGTCCGAAAAATCACATAAAACAATCATTTCATAATTACCAAAACCATCTATTGTAATTTATTTGTAGATTTTATTTCATATAAAGTTACCAACTGCCCTTCTGGATGAAAGGGAGAAAATTCATTCGTAGGGACGTAGCGTACCCCCCTCCACAAACACCATTCGCACCCCCCTCCGCAATAAGAAAAAAAATCATGTTCATAGCATAATAATTTTTTAGCAGAACGGCCATACCCAGTTAGGGTTAATGTCCTTAATCTAAGAGAGCAATAGCAACGTCTATTTTAACTACTAAACACTTTATTTTAACTACTAAATAGTTTGGGACTAAATTTTAGAAAATTAAATATGCACTGGATGTCTACAGGTATTGGAACGGTAAAGAACCCTTAGGCTAATTGCTAAATGACTGAGTGTGTAGTAACGAACGTATTAATTTGAATACTTTTGAAGTGAAAAAAGTATATATCAAAAATAAAATTTTAAATTTAAAAACAACAATAAAGGGGTTAATTTTAGATTTTACATCTATTTCATTTTAAGTATTAATGGGCCGATAAGCACGAAAAGACTTGCATTTTAAGTCTTGTTCTTATATCTTAGGTTTATCTAAACTATAAATTCAATATTTAAATACGTAGATGTTCATTCACTCTCGGGAAAATAAACTGCCAGCAACTAAGTCACTATAAGCTTTCAGGAGAGCATACGTAGGCCTATATATATTTTCATTCTACATTGTAGTATAATGATTAAATATATACTTCTTACTAGCATTTAATGTTGGGGGTTTTCTGGGTCCATTTGGGTAAATTGGCGTACCGTTTCTATGTATATGTTATGTTGTAAATAAATTGATATAAAAAGGCCAAGGATTTCGTGTTTGTATAAAGAAATGATGTTTCGACTGAAAGTAATGGAGCGTATACATCACGGAATAGAGAATTGGCATAATATAAAGATTTATTCACATCACGTTATGAAGTTTAGACATAACGTCTTAAACTTATGACATCAAGTTATAAAGTACTGACATAGTAAATCGATATCTTTACACAATTTAATAAAGAGTTGATAAAATGTAAAAATACATTGATATCATGTAATAAAATGTTGACATAATGTAAGGATAGAATCGCGATCTGTACTGCAGTGTTGATGTAATGTAAGGATATATTGATAGCATGTAATAAAATATTGACATAATGTAAGGATATATTCGCCCCATGTAATACCGTGTCGAAATAACGTCATGATGTATTGACCTTTGGTTGTACAATGTTGGCATAACGTAAGGGTGATTTTACATCACAACATAAAAAGTTGACATAATGTAAAGACATGTTTACTTCACCTAACGTGCGTTTGACATCACGTAATAACGATTTGACCAAATGTAAAGATATATTCAGACCACGTAATGGACTTTGACATAATGTAATGATAATTTGACATAATGTACCTATAGTTTATGCTGTAAGGCAGCGATGGCGTTCCATAGTGGAGATACATGAATCAGGCATAGTGGTCAACTTACAGCTATACTGTTCCGTATTAATATCAATGTTAGTATCTCTGGATACTGATAAATACTGGCTATAAATATACTTAACCTCGCTGTATTATAAAACAAACAGTCACCTAACAAATCAGCGAAATTATCATTGGGTTATCTTCCTGCTTGTTATTTTTATTCAATACAGGCTTTCATAAACGTTTCATAATGATAGTTGTAACGGAAGCTTGGATATTCAATGGACCGATTCAACACTTACTGGCGACGGTCTTTGTTGCCATGTTTATTGGAATTTCATACTTGTTCGTGAAAAAAGTACAAGATCTGGAAATACAGTTAGTAGTTTTAAAAGAAAAAAATAGTGTTCTTAAAACTGAAAGTGAAAATTTGAAAAGGAAAGTAGAGTTATTGGAAATATCTTACAAGCAGTTTGTTGACAGATCTGAAGAGAACAAAATTGAGGACGCTAAGCAAGGTACGATGAATAATCGACGAATTTAATTTGATAGAAATTGGCTAATATCTATAATATATTGATCTGTAATATGTTGAAAAGTATTTTCTAAATCTATACTTTGTTCACATTGTATCTTGAATAAATAACATGTTAAATCATAAATTTGGTCATAAATTAGTAAATTTTTGTCAAATCATGTTGGCTTCAGTAATTATATCCAAAATCTACATCAGGAAGAAAAAACATGACATGTACAGAACAAAAGACGTGTCATAAATTTTTGATATCGGTTATTACAGTTGATAAGTGACAGAGTTTGATGTCTAAATATATACATAAAAAATAATAATATTACTACCATGTGTACATTATCATTAATTTTACTATATTTTAATAAAATGATGATGATAAATAAATTTATTTCTTTGCGTTTTTTTCTTATATTTTTTAGACACTCCTAAGGTAGCGTTTTATGCCAACACAGTGACAGATCACGTTAATCTTGGCGTCCATCGAACTTTGGTTTTTGGAAACGTCATTACAAACATAGGAAACTGTTATCACAACTCCACCGGAAGCTTCGTTCCGAAGGTCTCTGGGATTTACATAGTAAACGTGCAAATACTCTGTTCTCCTGGATATGAGTTACGCACGGAACTAGTTGTAGAGGGCGCTGTAAAGGGTACGCATTATATCGGTGATTCTACTCACTATTCTAACGGCGGAGGGATGGCGGTAGTACACGTGGACGCTGGAGACTGCGTCTGGGTGAGGGTGGCCACAACAGACGGTGAAAATGACATAGCATGGGAAAGCAGCTTCTCGGGATTTTTGTTATATTCAGATTCATAAAGTTAGTTTTTCTTGGGAATATGTCTTGGAAATGTAAAGGAGAATCCCTATGCCAATTCTATAAAATCCATAATTGTTTTTCCAGCAATGTATTTTATATGTGCATACCTTTTATATTTTTGTGTGTGTGTCCGTTTTAATAACTTTTGAATTAAGTATCTGATTCTAAAATTATCATTTATTAACGAATGTGGTACTTGATTTAATTTTCAATGTTTCGATATGCACACATGTACCTCAAATGCGGGACATATCAAACACATGTATATTGCTTGTGGTAAAAATTAATCTAATTTTTTAATTCTTTCTGTTAATTCAGCATACTAACATTGGGACCCTGTTCAGATGCCATCGGTATTGAGATTCGACAAAAATATTACAAACTTTCAGATCGTTTATAACAAAATATATTGAAAGCTCTATTCACATAGCACCTTAAGTTATGATAACCAAGATTATGTCGTTTAAACAGGTAAACATTTTTAAAACATTGTAAATGTGAACTACCAAGTACAAAAATAGCATGGCGGCATAATGATCAACACAGACTTGGAAGTGTTCCGCTCAGATCTACATTTCATGAACATTAAAAAAATATCCTATATCCACTGTCACGGAAAATGGTATAACGTGATAAGTAGGGTTTTCTATAATGAACTCAGTACTACCTTAATACTGATATCAGTTTTAGTTTTAAATTTGTTTCAGCTTCTTTAAATCACAATTTAAAATGTCGATGCAGGAGAAATATTTATGATTATTATTTCATGGCTTAATATCTGTACTTTCTATCAATCGGGGAGGGGGATATTTGACCCGCTTCTTGTTAGATAAAGATTTGATTAAAATATTTTTGAATACTATTTTTCGTCAAATTTTATTCCCTTAACGAAAAAGCTAAATCTTTAATGTAAAACGTTTTTCAATATTCAAAAGTATTAGTGTTGAGGGAAAAAACCGATTAAAACTGATGAATTTGAATTTTGTTTCGATGTTGAAATTTAGCGGCTAATTATTTACTACCACTACAAGGAATCATCTATAATGCTGTATACATTCAAATAATGGAAACGTTTGTATGACCCCTTCTCTTATCAAGTGTGACCTACATGAAAAGGTCACATTGTTGTGTCTGGTGTAAAGGAATTATATAGACACTCGACAAGCATGATACCAATGAAATATGCGATACTTCTTTGTTGGTTGAGTTCAGTAGCGTTCGGGAATGAGGGGAACAATAGCGAGGATGCTGATGATATCCAGACCCTTCGCCAGGAAATGAAAATTTTGAAACAAACTATGAAGCAAAAATTTTTATTCCAAGAAGAAGAGATCACACATCTGAAACAGAAATTGTACTTGTCGGAAACAAAGATAATTGATGAAAACAGTCCAGAACGGGAAAAGTCAAGACAGGGGCGTCTACTCCTTCATCCATCCGTCAATAGTTCTACAGCAGGTATCGACTATTCCTTTCATACTTTACTTTAATGAGAGCAAAATAAAACCAAATTGTAATACACATGTATTTTTAGATTTAAAAACGAAGAATGATGGCTTGTGATATTTTGTTTTCTTGTATTACATGTTTGATTGTCAACTCAATTGAAATTGGGTCTTAAAATTGATACGGACTATTTAAAAATCAAGTCAATGAGCCAGGAACATTTTGTAAACCTTTAAAACATGATGAGAAAACAAGTTGTGTCCAGTCTATTAAATTTCTTCATATGCATACCGTTTTTTATACTATGACCCACAAATTCTATTTTTCTTAAAAGTTCCAATAACAAAACAATAAGGGTAATAACATCAAACAAGACAGGTCAATTTCATTTATTTTTTGTTAAAAGAAAAAACAATCAAAATTAGGTTTACTTTTTAAAACTAATTATTGTTCGTAAGAAAAGGAAGGGGGATCAGTTGCAGTTATCTTTTGAAATCTTATTCTACACGTATAAATGTCTTCATTTCAGAAAACGTTCCAAAAATAGCATTTTCTGCCAACACAGTTACAGACCATGTTAACCTTGGTGTACATCATACTTTGGTTTTTGGAAATGCCATAAGTAACGTAGGCAACTGTTATCACCATTCTACCGGAAACTTCATTCCGAACGTCTCGGGAGTTTACGTCTTTGATGTTCAAATAGTTCTCTGCTCTCCTGGACATGAGTTACGCACAGAGCTTGTACTGGAGGGCAAGGTAATGGCGGCGCATTACACCGGCGACTCTACGCATTGCTCCAACGGTGGCGGAATGGCGATCTTCCACGTGAACGCTGGAGACAGTGTCTGGGTCAGAGTGAGGTCATCTGATGGCGGAAATGGCATAGCATGGGAAAGCAGCTTCTCGGGATTTCTCTTGTATCCTGATTCATAAACTGATGTTTTACCTGTTCCTGTTTATAATTTCAGTTTCTTTTACGTAAATAGTACTGCAAGATTGAAGAATTTTAAATTGGATAACGTTACGGAGTGTTTTGTCGTAAAGGGCCATGCTTGCGTATTAAGATGAACATTTTAACTTTTAATTTTCCATTTTTAAATAATACAATGCTTACAATATTTTTAAATAAGTTAATTATTTTTAAGAGGGCAGGATAGTTGTGGCTATTTTTAGACTTTATTTATCTCTTAAAAAGAAGAGCTTTTGATATAGATATAGCAACATACTGTAAACGTACTACATTTGGCTGTGTATTCTATTTAGCGCTTTAGGCGGAATGCGGCTTCCGCCAAATCAAGTACATCGCTAAATGCCATACATCTATGTATAAGAATAGCCACATTCAGAAATACGCTAATTCAAATCCACGCCAACTCGTTCGAAAACTAATTTCCGCCAAATATCGTACACGCCAAATACAATACGTTTACAGTATTCAAATACTGAATCTAAATTATTTGTATTTTGTCTTTACTAAATAATAATTTATAACTAAACATATACATGTATCTATTTGTCGACCACCCAGCCGCCTGAAAGTCAGTTGTCAAGTAATAATCTTTATATAGAGCTCAAACTCCTTAATAAAAACCTGGCTTGTACGTGCCATGAAATCATTTCATTACTAAAATATACTGTCTTATGTTCAGTAAAATTTAGCTTATTTTTTTTTTCAAATTGCTAGTTCAGTATTAAACAAGAAAGGAGTATCCAGTGTTTGTCACATTTAATTTTGTTTTGAACCGTGTCATTTCCATTTCTCATTCAACATGTCAAAAGAATGCAGCAGTCAACTTTCAAAACAAAGAATAGAGATCTTTGTATTTTGCAAATAACTCGACGACTGACAATCGACTAATATATCACTTTATTTGGAATCGGAGAAACAAACCCCGTGATTGAATGAAATTCACCGAGAACTATATCTAATGTTTAAGAACAAACAAGGTGAAATAACATTGGTGTTTAATGTAAGAAATTGTCAAGAACGTAGGTAGCCACTAGATTCATGGAAAGTTGGTATTAATAAAGAATATCGCAGTTAAGACAATACTTCATTGGTTGGCCAAATATTAAAACGTTTACAGTTAAGATAATACTTCATTGGTTGGCCAAATATTAAAATTTTAACAGTTAAGATAATACTTCATTGGTTGGCCAAATATTAAAATGTTAACAGTTAAGATAATATTTCATTGGTTGGCCAAATATTAAAATTTTAACAGTTAAGATAATACTTCATTGGTTGGCCAAATATTAAAATGTTTACAGTTAAGATAATACGTCATTGGTTGGCTAAATATTAAAATTTTAACAGTTAAGATAATACTTCATTGGTTGGCCAAATATTAAAATGTTAACAGTTAGATAATATTTCATTGGTTGGCCAAATATTAAAATGTTTACAGTTAAGATAATACTTCATTGGTTGGCCAAATATTAAAATGTTAACAGTTAAGATAATACGTCATTGATTGGCCAAATATTAAAATGTTTACAGTTAAGCTAATACTTCATTGGTTTGCCAAATATTAAAATGTTAACAGTTACATGTATAATAATATTTCATTGGTTGGCCAAATATTAAAATGTTTACAGTTAAGATAATACTTCATTGGTTGGCCAAATATTAAAATGTTTACAGTTAAGATAATATTTCATTGGTTAGCCAAATATTAAAATGTTTGCAGTTAAGATAATACTTCATTGGTTGGCCAAATATTGAAATGTTTACAGTTAAGATAATACTTCATTGGTTGGCCAAATATTAAAATGTTTACGGTAATTTATTCTCTGTCCCAAGATATCCTCAATTTACATTTTACTTAATTACTCGATATTTATAAATTCAAATGATAGTCATTCAAATTATGAGTAATTCCAAAGATTCCTCAGAAAAATCGCCCCCACCCCATTTAGCTTATCAGGTGATGTCTACGGAGATTTTGTATTGCACCAGACCCGTATGATAACTTTGACAAATTGCAGTGGGTATTCTAATTGACTTCCGAATTAAGAAAATATATATACATTTTTAAATATAAATCTCCTAGAGAAATCTGTTTTCGTTCTCGTGAATTTTTTTGAGTGAAAAATGGTAATGTGTCGATGAAGGAATTTTTTTCCTTTCATCTATTTCAATTTCTTCTTTAAACTTTTTTCACAAATCGACCAAATGTGCCGCACGAATATCTTGGGACAGTCTATTATACAGGTTTGACAAAACTAGCATAGCTCGATGTAGTTTCTTTATATGCCAAAATTATCATATTGTAAAAAGCTAACCGATCAATCTCATAGTAATATTTCCTGAGATAAAAATATAGCCAGCTCAATGTAAATAATATCATTTGGTGTAGATAATATAAGAATTACATATGTTGAAAAATTTACAAGTGTGATGAACAAAAGATTGAAATAAAAGTTCTGTTCTGAAAATTCATGGACCTTGGTCGAAGCGTAGACCGTCAAATTTTGTGCGCCGTAAATTACAATATTTAAACAATTAAGGATGTAGCTTCCTGGTCGTCCACCCGAATTTTCTCAGACCTGAAGATAAAGATCTACAGGTAACAAATAGCAGACAGTACCTCTACAAAACAAAATAAAATGGCGTCTTCGCTGTCAGTCTGACACGTACATGTAATCACGTTCTGTGTAAATCGATTGTGTTGTTTCTGTTGATAACAAGGTTTATACCACGTTAAAACTTATTCAACTTTCGAATAAAAGGAATCAAATACAAAATAACGCACCTCTATAATTAAAATTATCAACCTTCACATATTAACTTAACCAGATACATGTATTTTAGGCTCATCTGTTTTGCAGCAATGATAAAAATATCATCAGACAACTACAGTTATTACGTAAACATCTTTGAATTTTAACAGTCTTCAAACGTTTAAATAAACACCCCTGCGAATGTTATTGTCATTTAAATTTTAGACCACGTGATTTTATTTGACCCTTTCAGTTTCGCAGTAAAAATCATGCCTCGTGTTTATAGTCTATTTTATAGAATCTAGGTACTTGTAGTCAAATATAAAATCTAGAGGTTTATTGATTTTCATTAATTGGTGGATAAAATATGTTCTAAAAATAAATGCGACAATACAAAAAATAGTTTTTGTCTGCTGTTGCAACAATTAACATGCTTGTAGAGATCCCCCCTGAGGATTAATTTTCGATCCGCGCCTGACCTAGTAATAACATCAATAGTAAAACAGACTATACTATTTTATGCAGAATGTTCCTTGAAAATGGCTCGATATACTAAGTTTTTATGCAAAACAGACACCCATTATTTTTCTCAAAACCTGGTATAGCACACCACAAGCATCAAACATGGCTATGATTTTATTAAGCAACCCAGTGTTTATATTTTCAACCACTCTACACGTGGTTGAACACGAACGATAACTCTGTTCTGCATATTATCGTGTAATGTAAATAACCGCTAGATAGTGAAATAAGAAATACATCTTAAAAGGTTTTCATGTTTTAACATAAATCCAAGTAGGATATGATATAAAAACGACCAGTACTTACGTATTTTGAGAATATTATCCGAACACTTATACTTCCGCTCGAAATTTCACAGGAACTGAACAAATCTCGGTGAAGTCTCCTGAACTTTCATTCGAGCACCTCTGGATTTATTACATACTTAGCAACAATAAAGAAAACATACCGAACACATTCGCAGGGGTGATAAATATTATCATATTTACTTGTCATTATATGGCAGTATTTTTTTTCTTTTAACCAGTTCTGTATTATTTTCAAATATAATGAAAGTACTAGCTATAGTGTACTACATTTACTTATTAACCGAATTTACATGTATATGACCAGCCAGTTACAATACAATACAGCAATTGTCAACCATTGGGAAAACAGAATGATGACAATGGAATGATTTAAATCTAGATGCAGTCCTGGGGGTCAAATAATTGGTAAAAAATGACGTTTTTTTCACAAAAAACCTTCTTCCTCGAACTCCTCCTACATTTTCAACAGTAGACAAATCATCTCTTGTAATATGTTTTAGGGTACCCTATAGATGCGCAATAAGGTTTCGGAATTTCCAATTTTGTCCTGGGGGTCATTTAATGGCTGAAAAATGACGGGGTTTTTTTTACAAAAAAAAAACTGGTTTCAAAAACGTCATTTTTTTTGGCATTAGCCAAATGATCTTGATTGGGGGTGTCATATTGAGGCGTGATCAGGTTCCAGGTTACAACTTTTGGAGTAGCTACGTCATCTATTGGGATATAATTTGGGCTGTCCTATAGATGTGCAATAAGGTTTTAAAAATTTATATTTCATCCAGGGAGTCAAATAGATGCAGAAAATTGACGTTTATTACTAAATTAAAAATCCAATAGATCCAAGAGCTCCTCTTATGATTTAATGGATAGACACATCCTATCTTGGGATATGATAGGGACTGTTCTATAGATGTGCAGTAAGGTTTTAGAAATTTAAATTTCATCCAGGGAGTCAAAAAGTAGCAGAAAATTGACGTTTATCACTTCAAAAAAACATAGATCCTAGAGCTCCTTTAATGATTTAATGGATAGAAACATCATATCTGGGGATATGATAGGAACTGTTCCATAGATGTGCATTACGGTTTTGAAAAATTGAATTTAACCCTGATGCCCATTACCTACATACCTGTTGATGCCCTTTAAGGATCAAGAATATATATGGTTAAGGGGTGGGGATCTCAACCGTTTTCGAGATATTCGTGCACTTCCTGTTCGAGGGAGGTCACGCCCACCCCCAGGGCCCATGACATACATACCGTTTGATGCCCCTTATCACAAGAAACAAGAATATATATGGTTTAAGGGTGGGGATCTCAACTGTTTTGAAGATATTAATGTTTTGCTGTTTGAGGGGGTCAGGAACACCCACAGGGCCCATGACCTACATAACATTTGATGCCCCTTGACATCAGAAACATGAATATATATGTTTTAGGGGTCATGATTATAACAGTTTCTGAGATATATGGTAATTTCAAATTCCTGGGGGGTGGGGATGACCCCAGGGGTCAGATCTAATAAACCCTTTATATTGCCAGTAACAGTCAATATATGATTATGAAAACCCTATATTATTATCTTTGCCATTTACAATAGAGTCTACGATTCTTCCTACAAGGTTCAATGTTAGACCCCACACCCTTTTGACACCCCCCCCCCAAAAAAAAAAGAGGTTGTCTAACCCAAAATGAGAAAAATCAAACCAGGGTGCACAACTAGATATGCAGGCCTATCATATCCTAGAGTTTTGTACAATTCTGTTCAGCCATCTCTGAGAAACAAGTTCAGAGCGGGGAAGAAGAAAAAGAAGAAGACGAAGAAGAATAATACATGTATTAAGAACCATACAAAAACAATAAGTCTCCAAATTTCATTCGGGAGACTTGATAATAAAGATTAAATAGAGATAGGATCATCAAACATCAATAATTTAAAGATAATTGACAATTTCTGATTCTAAAGGGGTCAGGATGACCCCTTAGGGTCATGACTTACATGCCATAATGATGCGCCATGACCTAAGGAGGAATAATACCTTTGGATTAAGATAGGGATCTCAATGATTTTTATGATATTTGATAATTTCAGGAAGAGCACTTGGGATCATGACCTACATACCATCTGAAATGCCTTGAACAAAGAAACAATAATATAATATGTACATGATATATGATTCAATTTCAGAACCCAGGTAAAGATCAATCATCTATGTTTTGTAATACTTCCTATGTATATATACATGTATTAGTTTGTGTTTTGTTCTATACTATTCATGTTCATGACTGTAGTATGGCTTAAATAGTCTTATTTTAAATTACATTAAAAATTGTAAAATATATGACTTGGAACCCCCACCCCAAAACAAACTCAAATATAAACTGCCCCCCCCCCCCTTTAATAGTCGAATGATCTATTAAAATCAAAATATAATTTGGGTGTCTAAAAACTTTTGTAAACTGGTAACAAATTTTATTCTTAAAAAAAATTACATTACACCTTGCATAATTGACAAATGATCTATTGAGATATGATCAGAGGCCATATTTCTACCTTGGGATTAATAACTAGTATTCATTGACAAGTTAAAATTAATAACAATAAATGATTCAAATTATAAATGTTTATACTCCACATTCACCCCCCCCCCCACCCCCCAATCTAACCTGGTTCTAAAGATTCAGTCTTCTTAATACATTCTAACATGTGTGCATTAGCAAATTTTAAATCATTTCTTGATTGCTTTTCTCTCCTGATGCACATTATAACATTTTGGAAATGTTTTCTCTGGAACTGTGTACTGGTGGACCTTCGGGAATACGGCAAACCTACCCTTCGTTTTAGCTTACGGCCCACAGTGCGCCTCAACCTTATACTGCTTATACCTTCGACGCCAACATTCCCTCACCCCGTCCGTACTGCACACGGCGGATACAGCTCCAGAAGAAGTCCCTAGCACCTCAAAATCTACGCGGTCACACATGGATGAATGAATTTAACAAGATTCCAGTGTATCTCGGAACGAGTGTCGGCGTTTTATGTGTTCCAGATATAATAAAAAAAAGATCGATTTGTCATGATGATATATGCCTGGCCGAATCAATTGAAATTATCTCTTGAAATGAATTATAAATCTTTTGAATGATAAATCAAATTGTCTCACTTTAGTATAGTTGATTTGGTGCAGGACTAACAATGTTCCAAATTAAGGTCAAGATCTAGTAAATGAAAGGTACCTTCAGGTTTATGAAATTCAAGATATAAATTCTTTTGATGATGCATCATAACAATATCTTTGTTTTATAGGGTGTACCGGTGCTTAAATTTTTGGTAAACACAATGAGCAATCATGTTTAAACAACCAATTTCTATGAAATATGAAGGATAAAAGTAACAAATCTCGGAGTTTTGTCAATTTTTGACTAACAAAGTATATCTAGAATGCCTTCAGTTTCTCCAAAAACGGCATTAAACAAGCTCTTGACCTCCTCTTTAAAGTGATGTTAAATAGAATACAAGTGTAAACAGATAGCCATGCTATGACCTTGAATTGCTAGTATTACATAATGGTCACTGTGATGTTTATGTGTACCTAGATGCTGCGCACTGAATGGTGTTAATGATGATTGACAGAATGAACTATGTGACTCTTGTAGCAATGCGTAGTATTCCTAAATGATGTTATGAAACCAGGTGCATAATACGGGCATAATAATATCCAAATTGAGAGTTTAACAACATGTGACATATTTGGCGATTCTGTGTCTGCAACGATAGCTCTAGTACTCTATATTGAGTCTTGTATTGTGTATTCTATATATTAACCTTAGTAACCTTTTATGCCGTGTATGAATGAACGTATTGTGAGTAAGTGATGCCTCATACTAGGTGGGGGATCCGAGACCCAGGACTCGGAGACTCGCATCCTGCATCCAGACTCTTTGATTGGCAGTTTTGACGGTTTTGTTACTTTATTTAGAAATAAACTATTAATCTTAATTTCGAACACTAAATGTTCACTCATGATCGTCGTATATGGGCCGAACTAGTCAAAACTGTCCATCATAAGTAAAACCTTATATATACCCATATGAAATGAGATTGTGCAGACTCTTGATTTGGGCTGCTATTAGCTGATGTAATTGTAACTATACGATCACGCTTAATAAAACCGTTTGAGAAAGAAATACTGGACTTGTCATCACTAAGTTTGAGCTGACCCTCAATAGGATCCGTAAGACAGAAGGCTTACATGAACTTTCTTGGTGTCAGTGACCAGGACTTAGCGAAGTTCAATATCGAATAAGGTAAGAACCATTTCTATATGTCTCTTATAGCTATCTCGAAGTAAACAACTTTGTCTAAGCAACCAATATGACGACAGGTGATGGGTTTTATAAAAAAGAACTTAGAAATCAAATGGAGCAATAAGAAAAACAATTCGCGGGGTTGGGTCAGAACAAAGAAAATAAAGGGCAAGAAACAGGTCAAAAATCTTTAGAAAAAGAACAGATTAAACAAAATACTTTTGAAACATATCATGATGCTAGGCCGTATGAAACTCGTGAACCTCGACACCGAGTCCCAGATCAGGATGATGAAAAAGATTTTTTTATTGGTCAAGTTAAAGCTATAACAGCCGCACTCTCAGTACCCCTATCTTCTGTGATAACTCCTTTTGAGGGAGATGCTCAAAAATTTAAACAGTGGATAAAAGAAGTTGAAAAGTACAGTGTTATGTCTGGGAAACAAGGTCATGAGATCCCCATGCTTGCATACATAACGAGTAAGGGTTCAGTGGGGGATTATATTAAAAGGTATTTAGATGAAACAAATGCGTCTGAAGAAATCCCATCTTAGAACGATCTTAAGGAATCCCTTAAAAATAGATTTGCAGAAATAACAGATCCCCAACACGCGTTAGCAGTAATGCGTAAGACTCGATAAAATTCAAATGAAAGTGTTCAGTTGTTCGCGGAGAGACTATTGCAAATCGCGGAAGACGCCTACAGTAATGACAGACTAAAAGATCCTTTGATACAACAACAGTTAGTAGATATCTTTTGTGACGGGTTGACATTCGACTATCTCAGAATGAAAATCTTGCGAGAAAACCCTAAAGATTTAGAATCCGCAATTCAAATAGCAATGCGAGAACAAAATCTGAGACAGAGGCTAGCAATAAGAGGGTCAAATATGACAGAAATTGTACAAAGTAATGACAACAGACGAACTCTTTCAAATTTTGATACTACTCTTCCCTTATTGAAGGATAGAGCAGATAATCTTACCTCAGTAGAAACAAGGCATGTAGAACCAATGGAAATTGACCATGCGCGTAATAGTAGGTGTTTTAAATGTAAACAGACGGGTCATAGGGCTCGATTTTGTACTCAAAATAAACCCCAAGTCAGGTTCCGTCCTCAAATAAATAAACGACCCAGTCAAAACAAACCCGTCCATAATATAGAGCAGAAACCCCGTTCACCTGTGGAATGTTGGAATTGTGGTAAAGTAGGTCATGTGCGTGCAGATTGTTGGGGCTCGCATATGTATCAAAGAGCGCAGCAAAATCGGGGCAGACCATCAAATCGTCAAGGCCGAACATATAAATCTAGCGACCAAGTAAATAGGGGATCGTCTCAAAATTTCAAATTGCGCTCTTATTTTGACAAACAAAAACAGGAAAACTAAGACGTTCTTCCTTCGTTGAAGCCCGAAGAAAGAACTTTAAACAAAGACCTACATATGAAATTAATTTTACTAACAACCCCAGTAGCTGTTTATTAAAAGTAGGAAAAAATAAATGTAGAGCTTTGGTAGATACAGGTGCAGCCGTATCTCTAATTAGTAAGAAAATGTATGATAATCTATTTCCCCGCCCCAAGTTGTTTAATAATGACATCCCCTCTTTACAAGCAGCAAATGGCAATTCTTTAATTGCGATAGGGTATGTAAATATTTCCTTTAAGATTTCAGGGTTAACTTTAGACCACAAACTTTATGTGACAAAGGGACTCAACCGAAACATGATTCTCGGTCGTGATTGGCTCAAGAAAAACAATGTTCGTTTATACTTTGATCTTGGACTCATGCGTATTGATGGCAAAGTATACGCGGAACTTAAAGAAGATTTACACATCTCAACTATTGTAAGAACTCCTAAGAAACTTATTATGAGACCAAACACGGTGACTGTATTCTATGGAAAAATAAATAACAATTTTCCTCTGAAAAAAAGTGACTTGGTTGAAGTGAACAGCATAGACAATAACTGCATTATGGAAGACCCAGGACTATATTTAAAAGACGCCGTTTGTATAGTTCGGAAAGATAAGAAACTTCCAATGATCTTCGTTAACCAAACTAACAAAAATTATAAAATTCCAAGAGGCTACATAGTAGGACGAATTACCGCATTAAAACAGAAGGAAATCTCAGAAATACAGACTACTCAAGACACAAAAGAAGAAATTGATGTACCTAAGAGATTTGAACACTCAATCAAAAGACTTGTGAGCAAAAACAATGAATTATTTGCAAAGAAAGACAGTGATCTTGGAGTGACTGATACTGTTTAAATGAAGATAGAAACTGGAGATCACCACCCAATAAAGAACAGACCCTACCGTGTACCCTTAAATAAAAGACAGATAATTGACAAGGCCATACTGGAAATGATGGACGCAAAGATTATTGAGAGATCACAATCACCTTGGTCATTTCCCTTAGTAGTGGTGAAGAAAAAGGACGGATCAGACCGGATGTGCGTTGACTTTAGAAGCTTGAATAAGATAGTGAAACCCGTATCATTCCCGCTACCGTTGATTGATGATATCCTATGTTTACTAGGTAAGGAAAAATATTTCACTGCACTAGACTTAAAGAGTGGATATTGGCAAGTGAAATTAGAAGATTCGAGTAAAGAAAAAACGGCTTTTGCATGTCACAAAGGACTATTTCAATTCAACCGGATGCCATTTGGGTTGAGAAATGCACCAGCAGTTTTTCAGGAGCTGATGAACATAGTTCTTCAAGGACAAGAGGAGTTTGCTATCGCATACCTGGATGACATTCTTATATTCTCAGAGACACCGGAAGATCATCTTCGTCATATTCAAGACGTTTTCAACCGCCTAAGGAAGCATGGACTTAAAATGAAGCTAAAGAAATGTAGTTTCTTCAAGGAACAGACAGAATACCTTGGTTTCATCATTGATGAACATGGCGTTACACCCGATCCAAAGAAAGTCGAAGCTATAAGAAAGTTACCAGCGCCCACTACAGTCCGAGAAGTTCGTGGCTTTATAGGTATGTGTAGTTATTACAGGAGATTTATACCGAACTTCTCTAAGATTGCAGAACCATTGATTGACTTAACCAGAAAATATGCAAGGTTTAAATGGACACCATGTTGCCAAAAAGCGTTTGACTTTATTAAAGAAAGTTTAACGGTAGTGCCTTTACCAGCATATCCAGATACTAATAAGCCGTACATCCTGTACACCGATGCCAGCGACAATTGTATTGGAGCGTGCCTTACTCAAAAGACAGATGAGGGAGAAGATAAGCCAATATATTACTTATCCCACAAGCTGAGTAAAACTCAAGAAAAGTGGTCAACCATAGAAAAGGAGGCATTGGCAATCCATTACGCCCTTCAGAAGTTAGACCATTATTTACACGGTGCTCAGTTTACTATAAGAACAGACCATAAGCCGCTCAAGTATATCTTAGAATCTCCAATGCAAAATAAGAAAATTCAACTATGGGCATTAAGTATTGCAGGATATAACTGTAAGGTAGAGTACATAGAAGGAAGATTCAACTGCTTTGCAGATCTCTTATCCAGATTACCGACAGTCAACCTGGAGTGTGAAGAGGAAGAACAATCAGAGCATGATGAACCCGATGTTAAGGACAATTTCTTTGAAGTGAACGTACTTAACTCCAATGCCTTTTCGCCTAAGAGATTGGCCAAATGTGAAGTTAATCAACACGACTAATTGGTCAAACCCTTTATTGATCTACCACAAGATATCAACATCAAAGAAAGTCAACAACACGACGAGCAGATCAAGAAACTGAAGAATCGGTTAAGTAAAGGAACAGCAACAGCAACCGAAGAAAAGAAGTTTCTGGAAATTGATGGTATTATGTACTATCTTTCAGATGGAGACTCAGAAGGCCCAAAACTTCGCCTGTATGTACCACGTGAGTTAGAACTTTTAGTAGTGCAGCAATATCATGACGGACTTGGACATATGGGAGTGGACAAAACATATGACGTAATCAGACAAAAGTACTACATACCAAATTTGTACAAAAGGTTATACTCTTATATAGAAGGATGTGTAGTATGCCAAACGAGGAGCAATAAGAAAAATCAACCTCCACCTCAAGAGACAGATATACCACCTTTTCCAATGGCTAAAGTAGGACTTGATCTATCAGGACCATATCCAACATCCTTGTCGGGAAACAAGTACATAGTTTCTTTTATTGACATTTACTCTGGTTGGCCAGAAGCTTTTCCCGTTCCTGATAAGTCAGCTGACAACATAGTACACCTTATCTTAGAAGAAATATATCCAAGATATGGCTGTCCTCTTCAAATCCTCACAGACAACGGAACAGAAAATGTGAATAAGAAAGTAGAAGAAACTTTAAAAGAATTGAATATCAACCATATCAAAACATCTTATTACAGCCCTCATGGTAATGGTAAAGTAGAACGATTTCATAGAACTCTACATGACGTGATGGCTAAGAAAACAACAGACAACGCTCAAATATGGGATATTCATCTTAATCAGACGTTGGCAGCCATTCGTTTCCATCCTAACGATTCGTCAAAGTTTTCTCCATATTACCTTATGTACAACAGAGATGTCGTATTACCTCTTGATACGTTAATGAAACCTCGAAGGAGATATGCGGGAGAAGATCAACACAAGATCGCCCTTCAAGAACAACATAAAGCTTTCCTACTAGTACATCGTAATATGAAGGAAGCCAAGAAGAAACAGAAAGCTCAGGCCGATAAGAAGAGCAAAGATGAAAATTTTCAGGTAGGTGACCCTGTCTACCTTAAGAACAACAGAAGACAAAATAAGTTAGATAAAACGTGGCTACCATATTATCGAATCATAGAGCAGAAAGGACCAGTTAGTTTCGTGGTGAGAGACCAATTGACTGGATTAACCACCAAATGCCATGCACGACAATTATGACTGGCAGACATTTCGCACTGGCCCCTGTCATCAACTACTGAAGATGGTGGAAGAACTCTAAGAAAAACTAACTATGTGGTGCCACCGGAAGATGAATCGTCGTCAGAAAATGAACACATGCAACCAGAACCATTGGAAAGAGCTATACAGTCCAAACAATGGGAAAGAGAAGGATCTTCAGACGAAGAGGATATTCCCCTAGCAGAACTTCAAAGACGTATAAGAGCTAAAAAAATCATGGATGATCAGCAGTATAAACACGGGAATGATCAGACCGTAGATTCTGAATCGGATGAGACCCATAAGTCAAATCAATGTGGTGAAAATAGTGGTCAAGACTATGAAATACCCTTAGATAACCCAAATTTACCCTTAGATGAAAATATGGAAATAGATGAAATAGCCCCTAAAGTAGGTCTAGGCTTCAAACCAATCCCTAAACCGCGTAAACTAACCCCTAAACCCCGTAAGGAAAATATCAAACAAAGGCATACTGAGGATTGTTTGGCTATTATGAAGCAATTACTCAATTTAGTAGGATAAATAAGTTAAATTTATTGTATGATATAGATGTAAATAATCTTGAATGAGCTTAGCTTTGTATATATTGCACGCTTTTAAAAAGGTATGACAGGATGACCCCCTGTGACATAAAAACATGTATTGAGAAACGCCGACTAGCAAACGCAGACTCAGCACCTCGGTTATTTGTATGTATATGCGAAGTTAAAGAGATTTAACATATACTCGAAATACCTGAGACAACGACTAAGTAAAGAAACTGTAAGACTAATTTTTGTAAATGATTTAAGATAATTCGTAAAAACAATCAAATTTTGCGATCAACATCTTGAGTATGTGACAAGGTTGATCAGGTTTTCATGGTTTAATGTCTTATGACTAAAGATATTAAAATTTTCCCTATGAATGCAGTTATGGCGGAATTGCCAGTAACTAATTTGCAACCCATGAAATCCTCGTCTCGGGTTGGAAGCCCCTGGTTTTATGTGTGTTTAATTTTGGCAGTAACAATAACGATAGGACTTTGTATTAAGAAACGTAAAACTATTAAAAAGTGGGGTGGTATATGCTGTAGTGGTTGCTGGACAGGTTGTCGAAAAAGGGGTAGTGACGGAGATAAGAAAGGTTCTTCCAAAGACACTGTATTTTGTTGTGAGAATCCAGAGAAAAGGACCTCTAGCGACATTATTGAACTTGAACCAATCCCGAAAGTCACTAGGATCCAAGAGAAACCCCGACGAGGCGGAAGAATCGCAACTCACAAATTGACCAGTAACACGGGGACAATTACGACCAAACTAACACAACAATTACTTGGAGAGGTGAAAAATGAAGAGTATCCATGGACCAAATACTATCGACCGGACCCAGAGCTGGCACGTAAATACATGGAAGAGAAGGCCGCGATGTCTACGCAACAGAGGAACGCAGGAGACGCTCCGCGAGAAGTCACCTCTCCATCCGCGCCGACCCTCTATCCACGGGTACCGATGATGGATGAATAATTAAGCTACAGCCGCGAAGAAGTTGTGTATTCCTTATGAAAGGATTGTGAAATTTAGCGAAAATTAAAAATGTGAATTGTGTAAAAGTAGAAATGTGCGTTATATTGTGCTAATATAAATCTTGTATTTGTGATTCACTCTGGAGAACTTCAGGAAGGAACCGATGGACTCCGAACCTATGACGTGAACCTCGCCCCTGGGAAGGAAGAGATATTTTTGTGAACTTACAAGCATGCACTGACTTTGTATATATATGTGACATCAAGCTTAACCATACTTAGTATTACTTTGATGATGAATTACGATTATATTCAACTATGGTTATTTCATCTTGGTCATTATTATCATACTGTATTCATTATTGTTTTCATGATTGTAATGCGATATAATCAAGCTATATGATTTTATGAACATGTATACATCCTGGTTAGAGATTTTTATAGTTGAATGAGGTTCCAAGCCGGAGGTGGAAACATGTCACTTGTTACTATCTCTTAACATAGATGTTCTGACTGGTATGTCACTAGGACGTTCGTCTGATCAAGGGTAGATCAAGGACGCTTTCCTATTCCGGGCGCCAGGCATGAGAAATCTCCCTTCGGGATATTTCTTTTGTTTGGGGGACGTATGTAAACAGATAGCCATGCTATGACCTTGAATTGCTAGTATTACATAATGGTCACTGTGATATTTATGTGTACCTAGATGCTGCGCACTGTATGGTGTTAATGATGATTGACAGAATGAACTCTGTGACTCTTGTAGCAATGCGTAGTATTCCTAAATGATGTTATGAAACCAGGTGCATAATACGGGCATAATAATATCCAAATTGAGAGTTTAACAACATGTGACATATTTGGCGATTCTGTGTCTGCAACGATAGCTCTAGTACTCTATATTGAGTCATGTATTGTGTATTCTATATATTAACCTTTGTAACCTTTTATGCCGTGTATGAATGGACGTATTGTGAGTAAGTGGTGCCTCATACTAGGTGGGGGACTCCGAGACCCAGGACTCGGAGACTCGCATCCTGCATCCAGACTCTTTGATTGGCAGTTTTGACGGTTTTGTTACTTTATTTAGAAATAAACTATTAATCTTAATTTCGAACACTAAATGTTCACTCATGATCGTCGTATATGGGCCGAACTAGTCAAAACTGTCCATCATAAGTAAAACCTTATATATACCCATATGAAATGAGATTGTGCAAACTCTTGATTTGGGCTGCTATTAGCTGATGTAATTGTAACTATACGATCACGCTTAATAAAACCGTTTGAGAAAGAAATACTGGACTTGTCATCACTAAATTTGAGCTGACCCTCAATAGGATCCGTAAGACAGAAGGCTTACACAAGTACCGGGATTACTTTTCTCGTGATTAAATATAGAATGTCAAAATATTATTTTATTTTCTACATAATTCCTTTAAAGCCGTAAAATACGGGAAAAAATTCATTAAGGTCAAGATCTAGTAAATGAAAGGTGCCTACAGGTTTATGAAATTCAAGATATAAATTCTTTTAATGATGCTTCATAACAATATCTTTTTTTCATATGGTGTACCGGGGCTTAAATTTTTGGTAAACATGATGAAAAATCATGTTTAAAACAACCATCCGCTATAAAATATGAAGGATAAAGGTAACAAATCTCGGAGTTATGTCCTTTTTTGACTAATGAAATATATCTAGATTGCCTACAGTCTCTCCAAAACGACATTAAACAAGCTCTTAATCTCCTCTTTAAAATGATCTCAAATTGAATATAGGTACCGGGACAACTTTTCCCGTGATAAAATATAGAATGTCAAAATATTGTTTCATTTTCTACATAATTCCTTTAAAGCCGTAAAATACTTGAAAAGATTCATCAAATCAATTATGACGTCATAATGGTTCTAGCAACAAAAAGACAGTCTGGAAATCATTTACTAGATCTTGACCTGAAGTCAAATATGACGTCATAATTGTTCTAGCACCAAAAAGACAGTCTGGAATCATTCACTAGATCTTGAAATTAAGAAAGCTCTCTTTTCAGTCGAGTGTTACAACGTCTCTATTGAAGATAAAGATACAAAATATAACTGACGATATGGAAGAAAATAGTCAGAGGTGAAAAAAAATTGAAAACGGAATTTATTTGGTTTACTTTGTTATAAATTAAGATTTCAAAATGGGTTGCTTTTATAATTTTCAAAAATAACTACCGTTTAAAATGAGCGACTACTTTTCTTTCCTATCTCAGGTATATTGTATGATAAATCTAAGATTTTGCACGTACAAGATAGATAGATAGATAGATAGATAGATAGATAGATAGATAGATAGATAGATAGACAGATAGATAGATAGATAGACAGATCCGAAGGGCTTCTCAGTAGATTTGAACACGTACCAACCAACTTCATATCCCGGTGAACTTTTTAATATTGCTGTTCATTACTTATATTTACGTTTGAAAATGACAAATCGTTCAAAGTGTTAAAATAACCGAGATTTTGTTTACAATAATCCAAGCGACAAGCGATAGGCGCGTGTGGTTATTATTGTGACGTCACGAAAACGTTCATACAGAATTGAACGTTTTCGCTATTCTATAGGTTCATATAAGGAATCTTATTTGCAAATGTAAATATTTTCATTGTATTGCATACAAATAACATAATTTAGTTTACTATTAAATATACTGCATATTGGTTGATCAAATGATCACTGTCAATCACATTATCCATCAATATCAGCTAGTCTGTTTGCCGGTCCTCAACTCAAATCCTTAAAAGAAATAGTGCGTGAATTTGAAGTCAAAACTCCGAATTGAGGCTCAGTATTGACTTAAGGGAAGGTTGTGACGGTGGGGCCTGGTTGTGACGGTGGGGCCTGGTTGCCCTCTTCACTGGATCCACATGTTGAATATATCGGTACCGACCGGTCCTTAGCAGGCGTACCGTCTCCATAAAATCTGCGTCGAAGTTCTTTTTCTGTAATTAAACGAAAGACATCACAAAGTGATCAGCGTTTTGCTATGTACAGGATTGAATAACTTAAATTTAAAATCCAAACTTTCCTGCATTGCATCTTTTATAAGGAATTTAAAAAATAAACAAATAAACTTAAAAAGTACGTAACTGTAAGTTTGTTATTGACATTTAAATGAACTAGTGACAAAGAGTTAGCACTGGAAAGTAAAGGCTGTCATCGTGTTTGTGTATGCTGTGAAAACATGCTGTGTAGAGTCAAGATCGTCTATACTGCGTGCAATACACTTCTAAAACACACTACTATAATATTTCTAATTTACATTCACAGTAAAGAACATGTGTTTGTGCCATGCTTTGTTAAACAGTATATAGTTTATGGTTTGAGAAAAGTGTTCATGCTGATCACTTGTCTTCTGTAAAAGAATATCGGTCTGCGACATACTGTATAAAGAACATACGTCTGTACTATGCCGTGTAAAAACGATTTTCTATGTCATGCTTTGTTTAGAACATAGGTCTTTTTCATGCTATGTGAGGATCATTTGTCAATGCTATTCTATGGACATTGATTAATATAACGTACTACATGTATACTTACTATTGATCCTTGAGTGTAAAAAAATCAAACTCGATTTAAATAAAAGATGTCATATTCATTTCAAATTTTTTTCCACCGTTTTTTTTACCATTTGCAAGTATTCTGTATTGGAATATTAAACACACGCTTTTTCTTTAACTAGCTTGCGTGCAACAAATAATTCATAAAATCATAACTGAACTGAATAAATTTCCTTTATTTATCTTTGTGGATATCTTATACAGAAGAATATCCTTCATTGAGAGAGAGAGAGAGAGAGAGAGAGAGAGAGAGAGAGAGAGAGAGAGAGAGAGAGAGAAAGAGAATTTAATTTCACAAAAATTTCTTTGTCTAGGTGTTATAAATACTATGTCATTGCTACAAACAATTTGCACTAGTAATAAAATGCCATTAACCAGGAGGCGGTTTAATATTGATATATGAAAGAGCAATTTGTTAATTCGAGTTTTTAATTTTTGTAAAAGCATTTAATAAAGCATATCCATTTGTCAATTCTCTGTTTTGCTTCGTTTCTATGACTAGGCTATGTTTTCATTAGGTACAGTATTGAATATTCACGGATCAAATATAAACCCCCGTTGATTCTATTGATAACTACCTTTTGTTCGTATTCAAATCAAAACTAGAGTACAAAGACAAAATCAAAACGCCTCCGTCGGGCAATTTCACACAGAATGAATTGATATATATTTGTCTTTTTTAATTTACCTCTGATTAACTCAGAATTCCTTTCAACTCTTTCAACATTTACCAATAGCAATATCTGCTTAATTTGTATAAATACCTGGTATCCTCTGCTTTCTGTTTTTCTTTCCTGTCGTAGTGACACGGTGCCATTTTCCTGACATCTGTCCTTCTCAAATATGGAGACTTTTATGTTTGACTTTATGACGTCACAATCATCGTCGTCACTGTTAAAACTCGGTTCGTTGATTGCACTATCTGTGCTCTGACTTTTGATTCTTCCTTCCGCCACATCTTGTTTCGAGTCCTTTGTTATCTTTGAAATTAACGTTTCTAACTCATTTTCACCCCCATATCCAAAGTCCAACTCTTGCTGGTTTTCCTTACTATGTGTCTGTACCAATGGTGTCTGTTTAATGCGCTTCTTATGTCTTGTTTTATTTTTCACTATATAAGGATTTTGAAGTTTACTATTGTTTTCCACGGTTATTTTTCGCTTGATTTGTCGCTGATCCTGTATAAGCTTTGAACTTTGACCTGTACGTTTAGTTTCCTTGGTACCTCGAATGGTCAACATGCTGTGCTGTTGAAATGTTATTTCGTGCCGATGATGTTTTGAGGCACTACTTGTTGATCTTGACGAGTTTCTATTCGTGCTTGAAACAGAGAAAGGGGGACTGGTTCTTGGTTCAATTCCAGGAAGAGGCATCGTAAAACTCATTAAGCTCATTTTCCGAAGATGACTAAACTCGTTTAAGTACGCAATTTCAAGTAGCTTTTCCCTCCATTGGAGATATTCTGTTATTTCTTTGGCCGTCCTTGGAAGAGCATGGATGTCGATCTTCGAAGTTTGAATCTTGCTGTGGATCGGTTTCAAGTAAATTGAAAGATACTTCTGCTCGGCCGGTTTTGTATAATACTTGTGACCAGCAGGCCAGCGGGAATCAACTCTGGAAATCAATCTTTTCTTACGGTTCTGCTCGTGAACCTCTTCTCTCTTCTCAACAACAACGACAGGTGGCTGCGGCTCTTCCTCTTCCTTTTCATTTTCCTCTTCTTCCTCAGGTAACGCTTCGTTATCACCGTCTTCATTGTGCACTGGGGACTGTAACTGAGAACTATGCGGAGATTCCATCTTCTTCGTAGTTTCTTCAGAGTCAGATTCGGAGTCGGAGCCCTCCATTGATAAGTCCTTGTAGAATTCATGTCTGGATATACCCCTAAGAATCCGAATGGTTTCCAAAAGGTCCAACTGTTTTTCGTTCTCCTCAGATATCCGTTCCCGTAGTTTTGAGCACATCTCACTGAGAGGTACCGCTTTCTTGGCTGTTTTCCTCCATCGAGCTTGTACCTAAAAGTCAAACAAAAATGTATTTTTTTACAAGAAAACTTCACAAATTATTTGATTGTCAGTCCTACTAGGTTGTTCACATGCAGTGGAGTTATTATGACTCACATACAAAAACCTTTAAATTTACTGTGCAAAAAATGTCCAAAAAGCACCCCCCCCCCCTCCCCAAAAAAAAAAACAAATTACAAAATTAAACAAAACAACCCCCCCCCCCCCAAAAAAAAAAAACCACTGGTCACCAGCAATACCAACAATAACAAAAAAAACCACACCAAAAGGTGCTAGTTTTGGAATGTTTTACATTTGCAGTTTTTGCTCTCTATCAAAGACAAACACATAAATAAATTGATATATTGCGAATATCAATTAAATAATTGGCATTATTGTCACACGTAGATATGACGTTTGTATGATATAATCTATGCACGTACGGTTTTCTGTTACTGACACGGTAATAAAAAGGATTATATTCCTATTAAACGTATGAAAACTGCCCCTATTTATCACATGTTTATCTCAATATGCGGTGGATATTTCTCATGTAATAAATATTTCATATTACACTGTGTATTCTTACTCAACATGATGTCATATTATTATGTAGTTTTAGGTGGTTGATTGGCGTAAATGAAAAAAAAACCCAAAAATAATTCATTTGAAAAATGTCAAGCATTTAGTGTTGTTTTATTTTTTTTCAAGAATTGATAAGAAAACGTTTGAAAATGAAATGGTTATTTGTTAATATTCAAGGCTTTTTTTTCATGCGTTAAGTTGTTGACGTCTTGAATTTAATGTGTTGTGAGTTTCACAATTATAATTTTTACAGAAAAGACTGGGGTTTAAAAGCGTGATACACATGCAATTATATAATCTCTCATGATTTTAGATTTTACCCAACTCATTGTGTGTTTTCTATCCCCTCGCCAAGGCTCATGGATAGAAAACACACTATTCGTTGGATAAAATCATATGCCATTGCAAATCGATCAAGAGAGATCCTATATTCATACAATAAATAACAGAAAATCTACGTTTACCCCTTTGAATAGTTTTAAAATAAGAGGGAATAAATATGAAACATCCTGATTAGTGTTGATAGCTTGGATCAGAAATTAAATCCACTGGCAATCCAACTTACAAATAATGTATCCTCATTAATGAAGGTAAATGGCATATCAAGTCATGACGAACACGCTTGCCGAAATTTATGTCACGTGACACACGAAGCATAGACAAGTAACATAATGAAAGGGCCGAAGTGATATATGAGTGTTGTGGGATACATTTTTTTCTTTCATAATTAGATATATAGATCTGAATATGGGACGGAGCTAAAAGCCTATTGAGATTTAATGTAAACAGTGTACCCCTACCACGAATAATGAATTATATCTCCAATATGTGATTGTTTTTTCTTGGGAAAGAAAGAGATTCTATAATGTACATATATCAACGATTTAGAACATTGAAAATAAAAAAGAGAAATTGTTTGACCAAATGACTGGAGGCCGTACTTTACTTCATCCTTTATTTTCCAGTAAACTGTTAACTCATACAAGTATTCATTCGGTGACGTCAATGTATTGACTACCAATGAAGATCACCGGGTGCAATTAGTGAGACTTTTAGATCAAGGCATAAAAGGGCAACTTCAATGTTTAGATAATGCATTTACAGTAAAACAAATAATTTAGTAGTAATAAGCTAAAGGGTAAAAATTAACCAAATAACCCACGGCATTATCGGATCTAGTATTCGAGACCCCTCTCCGAAAGAATTCAAACCTTCAAATTGATTCTTATAAAAATGATGGTCAAAATTAGTGGTTTAATGTACAGAATTTAACAACTGTCTGAATTTCAGCGAGTAGGTATAGAATATTTAGAAATTCATTGGTTTAAGGTTGTTGGTTTTTTTTTATCAGAATCTGACTTTTTCACGATTTCTCAAATGTTCAATTATTCCTTGCTTTGCGCAGATTTACATTAAATAAATATTGATTTCCTCAACCATTATATTTTCTATACAAATAACACGATTATGATTTGAACACATAAGAGAATAAAAAAAAATCTCAACTTTCAACGTTAATATACCTTGTTCGAGTGTTCGCTGTGTACTTTAGTCTTACTCTCTTCAGCGTTTTGTTCCTTGGTTTCCAACTTTTCCTCTTTTGTCTTTGATTTTTCTTTCGTTTTGGACTTCACCTTGGTTTTCCTTTTTTGTTTCACTCTCTTTTTCTCGACTTTCGGTGAGTCCTCGGCCTGGGAAATTTCATGAAGGTTTACACCTGAATCATTGATTTTCTCAATTTCTTCCACTCTGTCTTCATTTTCATTTTCTTCCCCCGAAAAGTTCTTCCCTTCGTCGTCTGTTTCGTTGTTTTCTACGTGTCCGTTTTCTTTTGGCTTCTTTATTTCGTTAATCTCGCCTTTATCTTCTCTCATTATTTCTTCTTTTCTCTCTTCATTCTCACCCGTTTCACTCTTTTTCATATCGTTATACTTTCCCTCTTCATCGTTGCTATTTTTCTCATCGATATCCTCAGTGTTTGCTATTTCGTTGCTATTCTCTTCGTGCGCTGATTTTTCCTCTCCCTGTTGTCTGCCTTTACTCCTATGACCCTGACTACCTTTATTTTCCTCTACCCTTGTCATCGGCGTTTCAATAACAGCGGAAATGAAGGTGGTGCCCGGTCTCGTATCACTCGTACTCGGACTTTCTTTTGCATAATTCTCATCCGTGTCTGTTCTAATTGTTCCACCGCTGTCAGAGTTTTCGTTTTGTATCTTCAACCTTGACTCCTTTTTCTCGCCCTCCGATATATCAGCAGTGACTGTTCCGCCGCTGTCAGAGTTTCGGTGTTGCGTTTTAAACTTTGATCCCTCTTCCTCGCCCTCTGATTTATCAGGGGACGGTTTCATGTTGATAGATTTCCCTTTCATCGCTCGGTATTCCTCCAAAAGTTCGGATTTGCTGGGCTTCCTTTTGACTGGTTCTGGTGATGATGAGGTTTCTCCGGAATGTGCTAGGCTGCTGGCGATCGTTTTCTCCATTTCTTTTATCTTCGACATCCGGCGAGTCTTGGCCAGTTGTAGGCGTTGTTTAATTCGGTGTCTGGCCATCAGTTCTTGCCATTCGTTATCCCTGGTATTTTCAGGCTAAAACAAATATATTATTGAAACTTCTAAAGAGAACAATAAACTTATCGAAATGATATATAAGAGTCAAACTTACCGAAATGATAATTAAAATGCACCGTTAATTATTTTTTTTTCATTTCAATCCTGCATTTCTTCACGAAATGCCGTTGAGTTGGAATGAATTATATGTTTACAGTTGTAAAATTGAAGAAAAGAAATGTTTTCTTTATATGAACGTGA
The DNA here is from genome assembly GCF_963853765.1 of Magallana gigas. Taxonomy (NCBI): domain Eukaryota; kingdom Metazoa; phylum Mollusca; class Bivalvia; order Ostreida; family Ostreidae; genus Magallana; species Magallana gigas. The sequence goes on from NC_088861.1 coordinate 45,615,920, forward strand.
AGCCGGAGACTGATCATAAGATCGTGTGATAAGAACTTAATTTGCTTTTGTGTTTATCATAGCCAACATCTAATTGACTGACTTGGCAATTTGTTAGCTTTCGAAACCAATATGACCCCCTCTATTATATTTATTCGCAGGCGGGTTATAAAGATTTTTTATTTTATTCTTCTGCAATTTTCTAGGGTTAAGTATTGCATTGTCACCGGAAACAAATGACAACTGTCCCACTTCCTGCGATGGCGCTGTAGTGTGATGTATAGAAACCGAGTCATTACAAATGATTCCAAATTTACAAATGATTCCAAATTGACACACAGAGGTAAAATCAGACAACCGGGTTTGTTGGAAGACAATTAGCTATTGATAGTTGTAGGCGTTCGTCCAAAAAGGGAAAATGTTATAAAGAAGAGTGAATTAAAGGTTGTCAAATAAGACATTGATATCAAAATTATTTTACTTTAAGTATTTAATATCTATGTTTAATTTATTTTGATTTATGTGTCTGTCATAGAAGTATCTGTGCACGCAAGTAAGCAAACTTTATTATACTGGTACTGTGACAAAAAATTCAACCGTGTCTGTTTTATGACGTGTTATAATGAAAAGATCCGCGCTTAGTTAGTTCAGCGACATACTGTTTATTTAATGCACCATATTATTTACGCGTGTCATCAATCGAATAGGGAAAAAATTATATTGTAAAATATAATGTGGTAAGCTTGGATATCCCAATCGGATACACTTCACAGTCTGGTAACACCACAAAAATGGATTTTTATTGTGAAGGCCCCTTCAGAGAGAAATAAAAGGATAAGCTGGGGCCAGAATTCATCTATATTGATATCCCTGTTTCGATACCATGGTATTTGCCGATTACACATGCTGGTAATCCGACCAGGGTTTTGTTGACAGTTGATGGTGGATGACATGGTGTAACGGGAGAGGTTATATTTCCTGTATTCACGGACACACGATCCCACCAGGAAAAACTATTGATTCACAATAAAGAACAACGAAGTATCTGAATTTTATTACTTATAACCTCGTGTGTTTATTTAAGTATCAATTTAAAAAAAATGAATAAGGGGGGGGGACTTATGCAATATATTTCTTTTAAAACATTAAGACAATAAAAATTTAGTCTGAGTGGTACGTGTCTAACAGATGCTAAGCCTAAACAAATTACCAAACGACAACGCTACATTTATAAGGTACTTTATAGATATAATACTGATGGAATCAATCGGCATATGCTGAACTTAACTCTTGATGTCTCCATTTTTTAAAAACGTTTTCCCCTGTGTTGTTTCATAATTCTTAAAATGCATGGATTTTATATATATAAAGGCACAGTGATAACAAACAGTAATTAATTCAGCGTGTGCGGTTTAATAAAGATAAACCAATCCTTGCAAACAAATTTAATTTCCACGTCAAACTTGTTTCAATTCCATTTTTTTAATTTCATTTGCTGAAGTTCATGAAGTACTTATATATCTAAAAAAAAACCATTAATCTGTGCGTTTTTAAAATGCAAAATATCTTAACCGACAACCACAAAAGCTAAGAATTAGCTAGGCCTGAAAAAAATGTGTGTTTAGGGTAACCCGACCTAACCTACAAAAATGCCCCGATCCTACCATTTTTAGATGTCTGTTTCTATCCGATTGTGAATTTTATATTATTTCTATTAAAAAATCCGTTTTTAAATATGACACAAACAAACATTCTTAGGATTCATGCAGAAAAAAAAATGATAAAATTAAAAAAAAATCCATACCTACCTAACCTAATTTTTTCATCAGTGTTACCCTAAACACACAATTTTTTTTTATAGGCCCTATTATTTTTTTCAAGTAACATTAGTAACTTCTGAATCTGTTTAAATATTTCCCCCCAAAAAGATGTTTACACATACTTCTACGCCATCATTATATTACATGTTTTGTTGTTAAAATAATGAAAATCAAATAAAGCTTTAATTTACATGCTTTATTTCTGCATCAATTATTCATTATAAAAATCAAAGTGAAATATAGAATCTCTATAATCAATATTGAAAAAGGGTATATAGATTCCATTCGAAATTGAATTTTATAGAAATACGAAATTTAAAAAAGAGATTGTTGTGTATTCAGTGTGTTTATATACTTCATCAATCTGGATTCTTTTGTCAAACGCTCACAAGTAATATCAATACTTAAAAAGTAATTTTAAAAAATAATTTGTTTTACTGAGGCATTTAGTCAGTCATTGTTAAAAGTATGAGAGAGAGAGAGAGAGAGAGAGAGAGAGAGAGAGAGAGAGAGAGAGAGAGAGATTCTTACATCAATGTCCGTCCCATATATTCGCTTGAACCTCGGTCTATCATCCATGGCTGCTATTGAGTCTTTGACACGAATGGCACCGAGGATATCAGATATTGGTTCTGACCCCTCCATTAACTATCGAACCCCGCCGGCCACGCGACCTAAAAACAAAAATATTATCCTAGGCTATTAACACTGGTCACACGGAATGTTCGATTGGCTGTTCCAGGTATTGTTATCAATTGAGCCAACAAGAGCATTGATGTCGTTCGCCGACGTTGTTTACTGGCAATTAAATTATTTTATATCAAGTTTTATTCCCAGTCCTTCGGCCAGACAAGAGATTAACAGTCAGTGATACTGAACACAGAACCGTGTAATATAGGTTGATGCCTCCCTCGGTATGCCTCGCTCAGTTGGCGTTCGCTGTCTGTTCGTAAATACATGTGTTGCTAACTCATTAGATCGGCACGAAAATCGATGAATTATTTTCTACGGAAAAAAAGAACATTAAAAAAATATACTATTCCCTCAGCATCCCATGTCATCTGGTCGCCAAAGGAATCTGTAATTATATTTTTTGCGAAGTAATTGTTAAAATAATAATTTTTATGTCCTTTAAACTTTCATCGTTTGTTTCAAAAATGCATCCATCTTAGTTCCTTTTTGTATTTTGTTGTTTTGTTTTTTTTGTTTTTTATTTTTTTTTTTTTTGTTGGTTGTCACCAAGGTGATGTAGAAGCTAGTTATAATCGCTTAATTGTTATAAAGAATTCCGAATTCAATGTCGCCAAAAAAACAACCGAACATATAGACGAATAAAGGATATGAACATATATTGAATAAATAAATAAAAATAACTACATGTACGTATCAGTCGATGAAAGAATTCTTTACTTACATGTATATAGAATTTATGTTTGTCAACTTAATGAAAAAGCTTAAAGCTTCACATTTTAATTTTAAGTTCAATTAAAACTAATTAGAACACATTTTTTCTGAGATTTTTTTTTGAAAATTTACCTCTGTTTGTTAAAAAATCATATGTTAGATTAAAAGTTTAAAATCAAAGAGCTTTACGCTTATCTAATCTAATTAAAATTCGTTTATTTTCTTTAACCCTAACCCTAAACTATACAAACTTTAAATGCAATGGTTTAATATTCCGAAGTGTTTTGACCTCCTCAGCTGTATACGTGCTAGTGTTATGACGGATGAATGGTCAGCAAATTACCTACCATACCTACTAGTATTACCTGCCTTAACATTTTGGATATTTGGCCTTTTTAGCCATAAAAGAAAAATTCTATATATTTAAGCTCTGAAACATTTTTTTTTTATCTCAAAACAGAGCTTTTCTGCTTGAAAAGATTTATATAGTTTATATATGGTATCGACCGTCCAGTCATTCCAAATTAGCCCAGTTCTTTAATTATATACAGTTTTTCGAAATGACTATCTACGCGGAAAATCAATTGAGTGTGGTAAATAAGATAATTCTGTTTGTAATTACTTTTAAACATAAGCCCTATTGTTCCGAATTGACGACTCCATTAATATTTAGCAGCCAGAGATGACACTACAATGGCGACACAATCAAACCAAACAATGGACGGGTGTACCAATACCTGTCACCCAGCCGATAGCTACTACCAGCAGTTGTTCTGTCCAAGACAATACAACTATTCGTATGTGACACCATTGTGAATTATTTAGAACTTTGGGCAAAAACAAAGAAAAGAATGTTGAACTAATATATTAATCAGAGATATATTTGTTTGAAATGGGATCCTACAACAATGAGCTCTTATCCAATTCAGTGGAATTGTTTCCTTTCCTTTTCATTTTTTTCATGTTTTTTTTTTTTTTGGGGGGGGGGATTGTAAAACAAAATGTTTATTTTAACCCCTCTCTTTCCCTATGTTAGAACAATACAGCAACTATATTTGGCGCCAAAAAAGTGCAAACCCTCTTAGACAAATGATCACAATGGCAGCGATGACGTACGTGAAGGAACCAGTCTCTTAAAACTTTCTATTGTTTCACATTACACATACCTCACGTGCTTTCGTACGTACATTAACTTTTTAATATTCAGTTGAGTTAGTAAGAACATAAAGAACATATTTTCTCTGTTATTAAGTTGCTTTTTGCCCACCCACCCCCACTCCCCGATCCTACGAAAGCCGAGAAGGATCATTCGAGATTCGAGATTCAAAATACGAGATTCGAAATACGAGATTCGAGATTCGAAATTCGAGATTCAATATCTGAATTAACCAATCAAATCATGGATCTGAAACCTGTATCCTAGCAACATCAAACTGTTCTAAATAAAGATCATTCGTACATGCTCTTTCCTACAAATAAATGTCTTAATAGCTCTTAATAAATGCTATGTTCACTTCTCCCTACCTAACTAAATAATTATGTGTATTTACTTTTACACAGAATATCTAAGTAGACTAGTAATAATGCAATGTGCTTCGCGGATCTAAGTGATTTTGTTTGCCCTGGTGCATTTCCACCTGATGCGCTTGAACCCTGGGGGTATTTCACCACCAGTAATAGTTTAAAACCCGGGTTTATTCACCCCTTTTGTGTAAAAATGCGGTTATGGTAGAGAACTTCATAAGCGTAGCTAATTTTTTCTGTAGGGGGTCCTAGGCCAATTTTAAATAATTTCACTATGTAAATGTAATAAGCTCTAATCTCTCTCTCTCTCTCTCTCTCTCTCTCTCTCTCTCTCTCTCTCTCTCTCTCTCTCTCTCTCTCTCTCTCATATCGACAATGGCATTGCCATACCCTACAATACACTTTTCAAATCTGGATTTTTGTCTTTGAGGTTGTAAATCATTATATCTTCTATGGTTTAAAACTCTATCATAACCTATATTTTGACATGTCGATTATTTCATTGAGTTTCGTTTCATAGCTAAAACATTTAGATTAAACAGATCTTTCTTCGCGAGCCGATTTTTACACAGTTGGGGCGAATACACTTCGGGTTAAAATTGTTCGGGGGGAAATACATACATGGCAAACAAAACCACTTAGATTCGCAAAGCCAACAGTGTTATTTCTAATTTAATTGTTTATATTGTGTGGGGTTAATTCATCAATGTTAATTTAACCATTTTATATCCACTATATAAGAGCTATTGAGACATTTATTTGTAGGAAAGAACAGTTTGATGTTGCTAGGATACAGGTTTCAGATCCATGATTTGATTGGTTAATTTAGATATTGAATCTCGAATTTCGAATCTCGAATTTCGAATTTCGAATCTCGTATTTCGAATCTCGAATGATCCTTCTCGGCTTTCGTACGATCCCCCCAAATGAAAAATATATAATCTTTAAAAATTACTAAATGACAATAAAGTAAACTGTGCACGCATGATGTCCATCTTGGTGTAGCACTTGTAAGATAAACTTATGCTTTAATTGATTGACCTTTTTTTTTTATCTTAACTGTATAATGTACCATACAAATATTCTCAAAGTGACGCCTTTATTGACCAAAATTTGTAATGAACATATTGATAATAACCAAAAGGACTCGGGCGATTGTTCCTTTCTTTTTGTAACAATGATAGTCATGCAAAGAAAATGTAGATTTAACTAAATAAATACATGAAGCTGAAGAATATAATCAACTCTACATAACACATATTGGGGTACAAGTAATTGTTACTATTAAAGGGGCATGGCCACGATTTTGGTCAAATTCTATTATTCTGTTTTCGTTATTAACGATGCTTTAAAAAAGCATTTCTAATGATCAAATGCAATTTGAGAGTCAGTCGTAGAGTTATAAGCAAGATGCAGGGCTCACAATTCTCCGTCATGTAAACAAGGTGCGTGCCCTGTTTCTGTTTACATAGGTTCAATATACCAGAAAAAAATCGTTTTCAAGCTGATTTGTAAATTTTCTTATTCATTTAATGCATAAATAAACAGTTTTTAATGTTTAACACATTTACTTTAGGCCTAAAATTGGAATTTTCACTTCAACATTCAAAATGTAAACAAAAGTTTTGTTTACATAGCAAAGAATTGCAAGCTCTGTAACTCGCTTATAACTCAACGAATGACACTCAAATTGCATGTGCTTGACTATTAAAAATGCCTTACCGAAGCATTTTAAACATTAAATTCCGATAAATAGTTTTTGACTAAAATCGTGACCATGCCTTTTTAAATGCAGTGGTACGAATGAATGTGACATTTTTTGAACCCGCAGCTTTCATCTATGAATTTGTGAACGTTATCAAAATTTAACAGTGAGGGCAGTAGACATAACTAGGTACATCTAAATCCAGTACCTACGCAGATCCACAATTTTTGCCGGGTTGGGGTCTGGTTGATATTAAAGTTTGACACTTTGGAGGGGGGGGGGTGTTCCGAAGCATTTTAATGGTATTTTTACTATGTACATTTAAGAAATATTTTTTTATTCAAAAAGAGGGGGGCTAGTTCAGACTCCACAACCACGCCACCATCCTCTCTAGATCCACGCATGCAGTGGAAAAGATTGTCTACGGAATGGACATAATCCGTATACAATGTACCTTTAACGGCAGCAAATTTTTTTTTTAAATATCATAAAAAAGAATTAATCTGAGTTTTCCACCCTCCAATAAAATAGTTAATTGATGTTGGCGCACCCGGGTAACTAGAATTTCAAGATTCTCGCCAATGACACCTCACTGATAGTTTTGAACGCGGTCAACTTCATCCAAATTTACTTGTCTAACCAGCACGCGACTGAAAATTGTACAATATATCGATTTTTGAAATGTAAAATTGGCGCTTTTTTAAGTTAACAAAAACAAACGTTTGCTGTCACTAGCAATTAATCAATCACGTGTCATTGATTGATAGACTTACTCAATTCATTTATGTGCTGTAGATACCTCCGGGTATCTACCAGTGCAAACCCAGCGGTGTCAGAGCACGGCCTTTTGTAGCTGTCTCTACATCGTTAATTATTCCATGTGTATTTATTTATCGATATTTTGAGTGATACAGTCGTGGATCACGTGACTAGATCATTACTGTCGATGTATTGTGATGTATGGGGAAGACTGGGGGATGTTGTATGGACAGAACCAACCTACGTACACTTCTTGATGGATTTGCATAGATTACCAACCTACTGTATCAATACTGCATGTACTTTAGAACTGTGGAAAGAATTGCAATAATATTTACAAGTTTGGATCACTTAATTACTATTTAAAAGTTTAATAGTTCAGAACTTTCAATGCTTTATAATTCATAAATTACCAGGACTGTCCCTTTGCGTAAAAGGTAGCTTAAACTTAGCAAAATACAATGAATGAAAGACAACATCGCGGGAAACCCACGGCCATTGTAGCATAGGCTCATTGGACAGTTGACGGAATTTGGGGGTTTTTTCCGTGCTCATGAATAAATCATTTATCATTCCATTTGATTCCGCAAAGGGAATCTCACATATCAAGTTATTCGACAGTGTCTACAAACAATTGTTTAAATTGTTTTCATACCGGTACATTGTATTTAATTCTTTTACCAAATACTTACAAAAACTTAAATTTCGATTTGTTGATTAAAAATCCTTCATATTACTTAACTTCAGAGTTAAATGAGTCGGCCCACGAGTTTTTCTACTCAAAGTGGATGATGAAATTATAAAATATAACATAAAAGAAACCCAGACTATTAAAATTAAAAAGGGTAAGCAAGAGGATATATAGAGTAACTGATTTTCTATTATTGCGCTGTACATAAACTATGAAACTTTGCTTAATTACCCAATGGTTCCAGATAGAATATACTTGCTGCCATTTATTCTGTACATTGTTTATTTCAGAATTCTTGTTCTTGTTTTTCACCAGTTTGTGTATCATGTATATTTTCATTCGCAACCCCCCACCCCCACTCCACCCAACCAACACCCCCTCCCAAAATAGAATTATTAATAAATAATGATAAAATAATAATTGCTTAACCACGAACAACTGACCATAAAGTCTGAGGGTGCTTTTGAAGTTTAATTTTTTTTTTCTTTTCTTTTTCCAAGTTGAAGACAATGAATCAAAGCAGTATTTGAAAAATTCAGGATTTTTAATTTTAGAAACATACCACATAAAAGGAGAACTTGGAGGTGTGTTCTTTCATCTTTGAAGTCTTGTCGCCAATCTGTTGTTTATCTAATTAGTTATGGTTACGCTTTTCTGAGTTTTATATTTCTACTATTAAACCAACGTCCTAGAATTCGGATAAATTTCATCCTCTTTTTAGATTTAAGTTTTTATATTTTCAGTTTACATTTCTTTAATGTTGATTTTTCAAACACAATCAAAGTACATGTAATAAAATATTTGCCTCAAATTTTCTATTATTTGTTTGACCTTGTTCACTAAGGAAAAAGCAAGAACATGTAAATTACTTTAATTGAAACACTAAAAATATATAAGCATTTGCTATAACGTCGATCAACTTCTAAATTGCCTTTCAAAACACACAGCTACTGTATCTTATAAGTGTATAAGGGTAAGTGCAGGGAACTGGATGAATCTCTCTCTCTCTCTCTCTCTCTCTCTCTCTCTCTCTCTCTCTCTCTCTCTCTACAACATTCAAATTCGATATACATGCCTAATTAATGAATCTATTTATAAAATCTATATCATTTTTTTTATTCGTATTAGCTCCGAATCAATAAGCAATTTTTGTTCTGTTTAAAACAAGCCTTACAGACAAAAAATCAAAAGGATCAATTCAATCCTTTCCTTAAATATAACACATCGACTAGTGTTAATGAAAACACTAATCAATAATTAGAATCGGTATTCACAGTTCTAAAAAAAAGATTAAATCATCCTAATTTGTAAACCGACCTCTGATTATCAATGGGTAAGTTAGTCCAGGGATATTTGAACGGCCTTTAAATTCAAATTTACATCAATTATTTATTTGACACCAATATTGGCGTAAAAATGTTTTATGTACTCGATGAACTTCTTAAATTTGACTAAATTTGAAATAGATGAGAGAGAGAGAGAGAGAGAGAGAGAGAGAGAGCTACCTTTCAAGCATGAATTTCCAGAATATTACACCTCAGTCTCACAAAACTCAAGTTGCAGTATCTAGCATAATTTATCATTCAGATTACTTACAAATTTAGAGTGAATATGACAGAAAATCCAATGGCATTCAATCAACTGTTTTCTAACAAAAGAAATTGTTAAAAACTCTAAAAATGGGCCCCATGGGGATTACACCAATCAATCGTTTTGCAATTAGATGTCGGTTGAATGATGCGGACTATAGAACGATGCCTTAGTTTTACTTTTGGGGATTCATTGAAAAACATATTTTATTTAGTTATATGGTGCTGTTTACTATAGTCTGTCCCAAGTTATTGCTTCCGTCACTTTTTGATGATTTTTAATAAAAATACACCTACCTGTGAAAGAAATACAGTTGAAATCGATGAAAGGGAATATATCCAAGATATCTTCATTGAGCAATTTTCATTTTTCACTCATAAAAGTTAACAGGAACGAAAACAAAATTTCTTTCGGAGAGTTATAATGGGAAATGTTTACATCGTTTCTCCATTCGGAAGTACTCGGGATACCTCGCGCAATTTTTCAACGTTATCTTTCGGGCTTATTAATGGCTGATGCAATGCAAAATCCCCGTAGACTTTCTATTTTTGGATGTGTATTGAAACCAGAATCGGTAGAGGGGGTGTTTCAGAACAGATAATCTGGACATTTTTCATATTAGTGGATGAACGTAGTTTGAGCACAAAGGTATTTTTGATTATTGAAATATCAAGCAAAAAGTGGTGGAAGCAAAAACTCTGGACAGAGTTTACAAGGACTACATGTGTTTTGTGACGAGTGTACCTCATTATTGATTGTACGGAACTTTTATTCTTACAAAATTATACCGTTAAGCAACGCTGACATTGCCGTGAGAAAAAGTTTATAAATGCAAGATTTAAGTTGATTTTAATCATTTTAGCTGTTTACGCGTGTGCAAAGTATTAAATATTTTGCCCAAAACTATGATCTAGCTAACGTTACATGTAATAATATGAATGTTACATAAACTCATTTAAGTCTCTTTCTTTAAAATAAAAACCTGGTGAACACCTTTAATACTAAATAATGCAGGTAGGACAGTAAAGTGGTACATAATCGATATCGATATATCTGCCAATCGATCAATCAACAATCAGATTATCGACTGTTTTCATATTTGATTTCAAACTGCTTTAATACACCATGGTCTTAGGCTGTGTTCAGTGTTTCTAGACATTCTAAAACAATCAAAAAGTATATAATGATTTTTTGATCTCCCTGTATTTTCTCTTAGTTCAAACGATGCATAATTTCCAACGGCATAAGGAGAGATATCAATCGAGAGTATGATAAAACACAGTGATATCTGATGCTAAAACAATGAATAAATTATGACTCCGAGTTGATGAAACGATTGAAAGCACACATGAACAGAAATCCGCTGACAATCTATAATCGGTCTTGATTCCTTTTAAAAGCACGCGTTTCTGTTGATGTGAAAAGGACGTTGCGAATTACGACTTCTTCTCCTGCCATCGTCTAATTTTGTTTTTGCTAAATAAAGGGTAATCGGAAAACAGGACAGTAATCTAAACTGGCCGGTTTTAACCAAATATACCTAGTAACTTTAATATGTAATCAATTCTCGGACTTTATACATGGGTTGTTTATATTCAGCAATTATTTAAGCTGCACTTAAGAGCAGAAAAAAAAAATGAATGGAATTTAACCGAAAGATATGATATACAATTTCCATGAAAAAAGTAGAAGAACTTTTGAAAGAACAATTTCCTCAATATGAAAGTACCATTGTCTCGATAACATTTTTCATAAACTTATAGCAAATTTAGATATATAAACAGTCAGAGCCATTGGTTTGCGCAAATCGCAAGTTTGTCAAACAATAAAAGGCGGTTGGGTTGATGATAAAAAGAATCAAATCGATCTTGAATATCATGCTATGCATTTGACTAGTTATAAACTGTTCAAGCAAAGGAAAATCTAAAAGGGTTTAAGAGTTAACGTTAATCCTTTAATGCTTTTATGCAAAGCTCTTCTTCCAGAGGATCAGAAATCCCCAAATATAAATGCGACCGTTACTCATTTTCTTTAAGCTTCTTTATGTTTGAACTAAGAAACAGTAAGATACATGTCGTACTATCACATCTTGATAATATTTTTGAAGCAATGGAAATAACGGTCATTTGAAGAGAATATGATAAACGGCTTTGATCAGCTACGTTTAAAATCAAAGTACTGAAGAACTGACGGGAGTTGATTTTGTCGATGTTTATTTATTTTAAAATCAATGATATGTTATTTTGCATGACAAGTACATGTATACGTAGTTTCTAATTTGAATTACGTATACTTTTATAATATGAATTTTTGAACTTTTTCGACTAGAATGTCGAGAAACCTCCACATGAATCATGTTAAATAATATTTAAAGATAAAATTAATTCAATCAAACTATGTATCACTGGTAAAGATATTTCTCGAAAATTGTATGGATCCAAGCAATATTGAACTCTAGTCTCGTTCTACCAAACGCTCGGCTGACACCGTAAATCTCCGACAAGGGTTTACGGAGACAGCCGAGCGTCGAGTTGAACGAGACTATATTGAACTCTGGCGTAGGAATACATACGACTACAAAACATATTTAAATTGTTCGTACCATTTAAAATCTGACTATTTTTAAGGTATCTGTAAATAAATTTCCTTGAAAAACAATGCTTTAGCATACATTACATCGAATTCATCAATTATTTTCAAGAACTAAGTCTTGTCATGAGCAATGATTTGTGCTGAGGTCCAAACACTGTTTCACTTTTGGTTTGTCCGAGTGACTGCATAGGAGAGTTGATTAAAAATCAACTCCCAAAAATGACTAATCGAGAAACAGGGCGAACAGGATGTTACTATAGTACTATTCTTTACATAATTTACATTCAAGAGAGAGAGAGAGAGAGAGAGAGAGAGAGAGAGAGAGAGAGAGAGAGAGAGAGAGAGATTATAAGGTAATGTATTCTCATATGTTAGGCCTAATAATAGTTACATGTTTGCTCCTTGCCCTAAAGAGTTCCCCGTTTGACACCTGATATAATAATATTGTTTTACAGTCTTGCATGTAGCTTACTATATATATATATCATTTTAATAAAAAAATAATCTTCTTTACCTGTTTATCCCTTTCTTCATTTTTTAAGTACAACTTTATTTATCTGAAAAAAGCTTTACCTTTCTGGTTTATGTTATTCAGAGAAGTTCATATAATTATATTTACATCTACCAAGTATAATTCCTTCGATTTCTTACGAAATCTTATAGTTAATTCATAGCTCTATAGAAACAGACTGAAATCTACACGCCCCGTTTATCGATTGGTCGAAATCTACAGCAGCTGAAACTGAGAAGAAATTGATAGTTCTGAAATTTACACGCCCTGTTTATCGATTGGTCTTAACCTACAGCGACCTACGAAATACCACGGACTGCACGAAATAATCATGATGATGTCAGACTCAAGATCTGGCAGGAGACAATTTGGCTGTTTCTTTTAGCTAACGTACTTATGTTCATAAACAGTTACTGTTTTTTGTAATTTTTTGTAATTTACTTTTCATAATCAATTTATTAATCAGCTAAAAGAAAGATGTTAAAATAAATAATAAAATGCTTTTTCTGATGATTCATGCGTGTTATGAAGGTATCGAACATTGCAGAAAAAAATTACATAACCCGCGTTTTAAATAACATTAACAATGTTATTATTAAAGCAATATTTAAAAAAAAAAACAATAAAAAAGTAAAAGAGCTGTGGAAACGATGGGTAAAACATCGCATTAATGTTACCATAAATATTTAACCTTATTTAAAAATCAGAAGTTCAATATATAATTCTATATAATTCTACTTTTTACATGTATATACCACATTAGGTTTATAGAATTTAAATCATCTAAAAAAAATAAATTGCATGACGTAGCAAAACTTTTTTTTCTAAACTATTATTAATAACTTAGTCCGAAGAATGCTATGTAAAACGGGCCTTCTAGTTTAAATGTATTTTAGATAAAGATGAAAAAAAACCTATTAATGCAAATGGTTTGAGAAACTTTTAATTTCTCTAAATATTTCTTTAATATCATCAAAAAGATGTGGTTGGCAATACGTCGGTCGAAGAGGAAAAGGGTATTTTCTTAAGATAAGTCATCCAGGTTAAAAAAAAATCCTTTGTTTGTTAACATACAGGATTATTTTGGTGATTAAAATGCCAATGTTGGTTCTTTTAAAGGCACAAATGCCAGACAATCAAGTTTTAAAGTTTGATAAGTTAAACAAAGAATTCAACTATCTTTAAAAATAATTTAGTTATGGCACAAAGACCATGTACAAAGTATGTATTACATAAACTATGAAAAAATTCAAACATCTTTTGCACGTATATTTTTATCGAAGCAAAATTTCAGGTGCAGCTTGTGACCCTTGGGCCACCTGTGGTCTATCTTAGATTGCACCGCTCGACGAGGCAACGGGAAATCAATTGTTTCTTGAAAAATCTTTTTGTTAGAAAGATAATCCGTTTGTGTACAAGTATTCCGGAAAATAGCAGAATCCAACTCCTGCAATAAGTCATCAGCAATTTTGATATCCGGGTCTAGATTGACATGCGACATTGACTTCCGGTATGAATGTCGGTCTCCCGAGACAATGGCCGATAGCTTATCCAGCTCCTCAAGTTCCTTGATGACCTCCTCGATTTCCATGTCTGTTTGTGTTTCAGAATCTTTATGTCTTTGTTCGGCGTCCTTCTTAATATATGATATAAGAATAAAGAATAGCCAAGCTTTTATATGTTTAAAGGAAATCTTAATATCAATTGTGTAATTATGTATTAAAACGTTAAAAGTATATGTATTCTTGAATATATATATATATATATATATATATATATATATATATATATATATATATATATATATATATATATATATATGGGATTTTATAAAAGTTAAATGCTATTTTTCTTTGAATTTGAAAAACTTTGCACATTTTTCATGTTGGTTACCAAATGAGCAATTTAATCGTTGTCATTCATGGCGTAACAATGGTATAAAAAAAATGCCAGAGATCATTATAAACTAAACCAACAAAAAACCCTGCAATAATCTTATTAAAATAGTTTGAACTTTAAGGCCAATAGAACTTCTGCCTGTCGATTTTGTATTTTTTTCAAAGCGTAAATGAATTTTTTTCTGACAATTTACAGTTCCCATTTTATACTTTATGCAATTCTTAAAAGTAAAGATGAAAATATACAGTGTGTAATCTGTAAACTTATACATGCATTTTTATAAAACTGTTGCATTAAAAGTTTAAATTTTATCAATTTAAACTTAACCATAACAGTTTTAAAACTGTTATAGTTAAGTTTAAATTGATAAATTTTAAACTTTTTATGTAACAATACTTCCACAATCATCTTTAAAATGCACATTTCAGTTGTATTACGTGATTATGATAACCAACACAATGAAATGGCAGAATGGCAGTTCAATACCAGTTAGCCACATCTGAACACATTTCCGTTAATTGAAAGGCTTGAACGACCCCCAAAAATTATATGTATCAATTTTATCTGCTTTTCTATTTTATTTTTTTTTATATAAATCTTATAAACATTTACACATTTCATATGTTCGACGACACTCGGTCAACCGAGGGATGAACGATACTGGAAAAAAATTCTGGTTAAGACATATATTATGGGACATTACATGTTGTATGCCAATATGGTCACTAACCTGCGCAACCCCTCTTTATTATTGTAGCTTTATCTTACCTGTCCAATCTCTTTATTCCGGGGTGTTCTGTGGTGTCAATTCACCTGTGCTACCCCCCCCCCCCACTTGATTTAATTTTCTGAGACTTACACGTACATGTGCTAGGCTAGCTCTTTATTCCTTAATTTTCTTTTGGAATCCCCTTACCTTTGCTAACTCTCTATTTCTGGGCTTTGTGTGGCTTAAATGCTAATATGTTAGCTCGCCTGTGCTTGCTGTTAATTCCCGTGGTATCTGCATCTCTCACCTGTGCTTGTTCCTTATTCCTTGGTTTTCTCCGGCCTTTCTTTCTGACCAGCTTAAGAACTTCGTCTGCCGAATCACATTCATTCTGAGGTTAAAATGAATAACACTTTCAAGATATGAATTTTTTTTAAATTATGAGCAAAAACAGACATTTATTGAAAACAAAAAACAATTCTATAACAAGAGGCCCATGGGCCACATCGCTCACCTGAGGAACAATAGGTATGATAAAATCAGCTCAATGGAGTCATAATACAAACTATCTGGACAATGTACAATAATTCATGTAAATCCTGTATAAATAAAATCCATTTTCCCCTGGATATTCTTATGTTTATAATCATTAGTCCCTTTTCTAACAGGATGATTTTATAGTCATATCATATGTTGAGTATTGCAGTTCTAAAAAAGATCCCTAACAATAGTTTATATATGGGATAAAAACGTACATCAAACTCTAAACCTTCTCGTGAGGCCAAAGAATTGTCCTGGGGCCAAAGTCTTAACAATTATAAAGAATCATTTGGCTGATTAGTTTCTGAGAAGAAGATTTTTAAAGATTAACTGTGTATATTCCTATGTAAAACTTTGACCCCCCCCCCCCATTGTGGTCCCACCCTACCCCTGGGGATCATTATTTTCACAACTTTGAATCTACACTACCTGAGGATGCTTTCACACAAGTTCCAGCTTTCCTGGCTGATTAGTTTCTGAGAAGAAGATTTTTAAAGATGACTCTGTTTATTCCTATGTAAAACATCGACCTCCCATTGTGGCCCAAACCAACCCCCAGGGGTCATGATTTTCACAAATTTGAATCTACACTACCTGAGGATGCTTCCACACAAGTTTTAGCTTTCCTGGCTAATTAGTTTCTGAGAAGAAGATTTTTAAAGATTTATTGTATATAATCATATGTTAAACTTCAATCCCCCATTGTGGCCCCAACCTACCCCCAGGGGTCATGATTTTTACAACTTTGAATCTTCACTACCTGAGGTTGCTTCCACACAAGTGTCAGCTTTGCCGGCGAATTAGTTACTGAGAAGAAGATTTTTAAAGATTTACTGTATATATTCCTATGTTAAACTTCGATCCCCCATTGTGGCCAAACCCTACCCCCGGGGGTCATGATTTTCACAAATTTGAATTTACACTACCTGAGGATGCATCCACACAAGTGTCAGCTTTCCTGGCTGATTAGTTTCTGAGAAGAAGATTTTTAAAGATTAACTGTGTATATTCCTATGTAAAACGTCGATCTCCCATTGTGGCCCCACCCTACCCCTGAGGGTCATGATTTTCACAAATTTGAATCTTCACTACATAAGGATGCATCCACACAAGTGTCAGCTTTTCTGGCCGATTAGTTTCTGAGAAGAAGATTTTTAAAGATTTACTTTTTATATTCATATGTTAAACTTCGACCCTCCATTGTGGCCCCACCCTACCCCCAGGGGTCATGATTTTCACATCTTTGAATCTACACTACCTGAGGATGCTTCCACACAAGTTTCAGCTTTCCTGGCCGATTAGTTTCTGAGGAGAGGATTTCTAAAGATTTACTCTATATATGCATTTGTTAAACTTCGACCCCCCATTGTGGCCCCATCCTCAGGTGAGCTAAAAAGGTTAAGTTTACAATTCAATAAGTTGGTTTCTGGAAGAACAGATTTTGAAAATTTTCGTAATAATATTGACAATTTTTTTTTACTTTTTAAAGCGCTAAGCATAGCTCAGCGCTTTATTGTCGTTAGACTTCAACTTCCGGTGCATCGAATAACCGCCCCCTATAAGCAAAAGTATACATCATTTAAACTGGTTAGGGAACCAGTTTCAGGGGTTTATGCACATAACTGCACGGGCTATTGTGAATCTAATTTACGGGCTATTGTGAAATTAATGTACGGGGCTTACATACATCATTGCAGGGACTGTCATGCAGTGATGAGGAAATATAGTGCGTATACAGAAGCTGAAATGCTATATACATATATTTGTTATATACAGTACCGTCAACGCGGATCCCGTATTTTCCGCGCACCCCCGCGGTCCAAATTGCAACGCGGTTTAAAACAGGTGTCTCAGGTAAAACCGCGTACCCCCGCGGTAGAGTTGTCCAGCAAATCAACACCGCCGCGGTCTTGACGATAAATTACAGGTGAACAAAAGTATCGAACTGAAACGCGAGTTATCTCCCTCGACTAAAAAATAATTGACAGCTACACGACCCTACATGTATACATGTATATATCATTTTAATTTATGGAACGATCTAGAATAACATACGATATGTATTTTTTAAATGTTAAATTTATAGAGTGTGTTTAAAATCATTCATCAATGCTTCTTCATTTAGATACTTGACAGTGTATTTTTACATTCCATTCAAATTGACTTAACAAATTCAAAAATTGATAAGTATGCGTGGCAGTCGGATTATAATTTTTGTTTATTCAGTCTTGTTAAATTGTGAACAAGTAATGAAAGTTTCCTATTTAATCTACGTAAACTGCATACCGGGTAAATTAAATTGATGACATGCTTTTGCCGATCTATATATGTCCGTGCGATCGAGTTTCAACAAACTTTCAAACAATTTGCAATTGTAATATAGAAAACAATAAGTACACATTTAAATGTATTTATCATATTTGTATTTTGTGTGTATTTTATGTTCTTACTCAACTTCATCATAGGCAAGGTTTTCTGTACAAATGATATAATTCACGATCTGGAAAACAGTTACTTATTATATAAGAATATTCGCAAAGCGGTTTATGGCAATAAAAGGTCGCGAGGATATTTTTCAGGTTAACATCAGAGTTCGATTGATAATATTAAAATAATTGTTGTAACTACTGTCTTTAACTAGATTATTTAAGGTGTTATTCTTTACAAGAAATGGAATGAGGTTGTTACATCACAAAACAACATGGGAAGTTGTACATGTTATTAAATGCATACATCTCGAGTTACTTTTAAAAAATTCAAATGCCAACTATTTTGTACACATTTCCTTTATTCTGTATATCAATTATAAGTCGCGATCATTTCCTGTGTATAGTGATTAACAAACCCAGGGTAGAAAAAGGCATGCCCTATGGGTTTTCACACCTATTCAAGACAAAAGAAAATCTCCAAATTGCGTACGGCTTCGTCTAACCGTACAACTATCTTACAGAGGAGGCTTCTTGATTTAGTGTCGCCGATCTTGATTTTATCTACGATCTTTATATGTGTGTGTGTGAGAGAGAGAGAGAGAGAGAGAGAGAGAGAGAGAGAGAGAGAGAGAGAGAGAGAGAGGTAATGTTCTTTAGCCCCCCCCACGACGCCACTGCATTCAATTCAAATATACTAATATGAAATATTCCTAAGTTTAGTATTCATAAAAAAATAGGGACCGTATACATTGTGATTGAATCTAATATGCAGTTTCTGTCTGAGTGCTTCACCTGTCAATCAAATCAGCCCGCGAGCTGCACCACGTGCTCCTTCCTTGATAAAGGAAAACAGTTTGGTTCTATTAGTTTTTAGGTACAGGAAAAAAAGAAGTTTGTGTAACAATAAAGTATTTAAACACTGTTTATGATGTTTAATTTAATGTTTGACACTGTGTTTGTGAAGTTTAGTTCGTATACAACGTTATTTAAAAAAAAAACAAAACTAATTCTCTCTCTCTCTCTCTCTCTCTCTCTCTCTCTCTCTCTCTCTCTTTCGGGGGAAGAGACAAGTTAAACACCTTTTACAGTTTAAGAAGGCAGTAAAATGAAACAATTATTTATTGTTACTGTTAGATAAATTGTTTGATATACGGGTAGAATTCCTGGATGTCACTTGTTGCAAGGAATATCCACCTGCCTCATACCCGTGTATTCTGTGCGTTCAAGCGAAGAGTAATTTCCTGTCTGTGCGATGGTTTCACGCCTTTGTGTAAAACAATTGGGACAAATACAGTACATTTTGACAGAGATTAAAACGTTGGAAAGGGGAGGGGGGGGGGGGGTAGAAAAAACGTTATAATTCGCAACTGATACGACATATGTGTAGTAGCTTCATATTCAACACACATAAAATGATATCAATACCTTTTATATTTTAAGGGTAAAGTAAAATTTTCATATTTTGCCGTTGATCGTATGGTATACGTACACAGCGTAGCGTGTGCTTGTAACGGACTAGGTTAATTGTCTTGAGTATTGACTCTCTCTCTCTCTCTCTCTCTCTCTCTCTCTCTCTCTCTCTCTCTCTCTCTCGTTTAGTCTATATTGAAGGTTTCAGGTTTTTGCGGAGGGGGTGCATCTTAAACACGTTTAAAAGTTAAACAGATAACAGTAAAATGAATAACTATTTATTGTTATTACTGTTAGTAAAATTGTTTGAAAAACATGAAATTCCTGATGGTCACTCGTTACACGGATTATTCACCTGTCTCATATACATGTACATGTACCGGTGTATTCTGTGCGTTCAAGCGTGGAGTGATTTCCCGTCAATGCGATGATTTCACACCTTTGTGTTAAACAATTGGGACTGAAGTCAAGTACAATTTACATGTACTTTGACAGTCATTAAAACGTTGAAGAAGTGGAGGGGGCGGTTACGAAAAACGGTATTCGCAGCAGATACTACACGTACATTTGTGTTGTAGCTTCATATTGAACTCGCATAAAATTATATCAATATAACTTAGTATTTTAAGGGTTGAGTAAAATTGTCATATCATGCCGTTGACCATAGGTAAACTTTCTCCGTGTAGCATGTGCCTGTCACGGACTAGATTAATTGTCTTGAGCATCGAGAGAGTGTCGTAAAACGAGCTACAAACTGATATGGATTAAACGCATTTTTGTAGTCGGAACTGTATAAATCATTAAAAAATCGAAAATTAATATATTATAGTTCTTACCCTCTTCTTCATGTAGATTATATTATAAAAATGAATAAATATTTGTGAAATAATAGGTATATCAACAGTTACAAATGTACATGAAAATTATTACGGGTGCAGATGATTCTTTAATTAAAATATCTCTAAAATAATTGATAAGGAGTTTTGAAAACGTGCATTAAAAATACGTAATCATTTTATGTGAAATAAAAACAATACATCAGACATGGCCAGTATAGAATGACTCTCAGTGTTAGGTGGCCGTCTTAATGTCTAATAGCATACAGGTAAAAATCTTCGATCACCTTGTTCAACGGTAGGTCACACCGCCGCGGTTTAAACATGGCTGCAGCGAGGACCGCGATGAATTAACCGCGATGGTGTAACGCGGAAAGGATTTAATAACCGCGGGGGGAGCGCGGTCAAATACGGGATCCGCCTTGACGGTACTGTACATACAGAAGCTGGGTTAGCGCTTTTTAATACTATCAGTACTTTGATTTAATCTTTAGCTTTTAAGATCTGTGTACAAACATAGAATTGTGAGCAAATCTCTGTATCTTGCTTATAATTCGAAGCTTAACACTCAAATATGGTTAGTAAATAGAAATTGTAAACAATTAAACACAAGAAGCATGCACTACATGTATAACAAATAAAGAACACAAAATTATTTTTTCGAAATGAATCATATATATACATGTAGATACCTACATATTTCCGTAAGCGATATCAAACTCTTTTTAAACTGAATAAACTAGAGAAAATGCCGAGCATCTCAACAAAAACCTATTGCATTAATCTACCATTAAGCAAAAGATAATGCCGAATTACCGATAATTGTATTTCAGTACTCCTACATCAGATTTTGCTTAATTAACGCAGGTAAACAGTTCACGTAGCTGTTTGATTTACCGAAGTCTCTGTTTGATTTGATACGTAAAAATCACGAAATACAAACGACAGTTTCCAGGTTACAAAGCATAAATAATGAAAACGAAACGAAAATCAGAACAAACATCAACGTCATGTGTGAAAACTGTCAACGCATTGAAATATTTAGCCTCAATTTACTTCACAAAATAGGCACCAATATATTTTTCATGTTTCAAAAAATTCCCTTCATACGCGAACTGTTGCACAACAAGCAAATTCATCATAGTCAGATCGACCCTTTTTCGTATAATGTCATGGCTGCTTTAAACAAAGAACCTCGTTTTAGAAGTATGGAATACGAGTCTTGGTAAAATGGGTACGCAAACCCGGGCCGTGGCAAAATAAAAGCCGGGGTAGATCGGCAATCGTCAATTCCAAATACGCATTATTTTGCAGCAATATTTACAGCAAATACAAATATACTGGTCCATCAAATATCCTGAAATTTTAATGAGATTGGCAGATTAATAACTGCCAATCTTTTGTTTTGCCCAGGCCAAGTCTTGTCTACCCATTTTACCGGATGCCGAATCCGAAGCTATTAAACTGATTGAAACACGCCTTTCCTTTATTATTATTTTCGTAATAACTCAGATTTGAAACAGAATTAGACCTTAATTTTTGCAATTTATATTTTCCTTCCCATAAGGATAATTTATGCTAAACTACGTTGAATTGGAATCAGTAGTTCTTGAGAAGAAGATTTTTAAAAATGCACCCCCCTTTTTCTACAGTTTCAAGGTTTTCTCCGCTTTGAATACAGATCGGACTTTTATTTCTGCAATTTATATTCGCCCTCCCATAAGGATGCTTTGTGCCAAATTTGGTTGAAATTGGATAAGCGGTTTTAGAGAAGAAGTTCAAAATGTAAAAAGTTTACAGACGGACAGACAGACGGACAGACGGACGGACAGACGGACGGACGGACGGACGACGGACAAAAAGTTATCAGAATAGCTCACTTGAGCTTTCAGCTCAGGTGAGCTAAAAAACTACATATTCTCTTTGACACACTTGATATTGTACCATAAACATGGTTGATAAACGTTGAGTATTTCTGCAATACTTTGCCGTACCATATACCTAACATACCTGCGGGTCATCAGTTTGTTCCTTTGACTTTTTTAGGCGAATTGTATGAAGAAGTTTTTTGGCGTCTTTGAAAGGATCCTGAGAGAAAGAAATGTACATGTATATATGTGTATCAATTTTCATTTCAGTACCACTTACTAGGCATTATTTTTAGCATTTGTGGTATGTGTATATGTTGTGGTACTTGCATTATGTATGGTACTTATTATTTGCGGAACTTGTATAAGTTCTGGTACTTGTATGTTTCGTGTATCTGTATTATTCATTGTGCTTGTATTGTTATATGTGGTATCTATACTACATTGTACTATATATTAAAATAATAGACACGATTTTTTTTTTACCTTTAATACCGATAAATCGGAAGAGTCTTTTGTTTCTTTTATATTTTTAGCATCATTGGTAGTTGAAGATTATCAATTTGTTTTTATTTTTTCTCAATCAAGCTTCGCTAATAAATAATCAATGAAAATATCGCCAAAAAAAATCAGGGAATCATCTGGATTTTTTGGAATTTACAATCATGCGCATTAAATTCACGCTTAATCACAAGAGGCTCTTTAGTTTATATTTCCAAAATATCACATTTGCATGGATAAACTCAGAAACAATAATACAAATACGTGTAAATTTAGATTAGAAATTTGCTATAAATTCTGTTCATCAAAGAAAATATTGGAGATAACTCTAACACAGTGCATTTACTATGACAAATCCCGAGAGTAATTATGAAATGTCAACCCGTGCACGCACAGGTGAAAGTCTAGTTTGTGTTATATTTGTGGTACTTGTATTATTTGTGGTATTTGTATTATTTGTGGTAGTTCTATTATTTGTGGTACTTGTATTATTTGTGGTAGTTCTATTATTTGTGGTACTTGTATTATTTGTGGTAGTTCTATTATTTGTGGTACTTGTATTATTTGTGGTACCAGAATTATTTGTGGTATTTGTATTATTTGTGGTATTTATATTATTTGTGGTAGTTCTATTATTTGTGGTACTTGTATTATTTGTGGTACCAGTATTATTTGTGGCATTTTTATTATTTGTGGTACTTGTATTATTTGTGGTACTTGTATTATTTGTGGTACTTGAATTATTTGTGGTACTTGTATTATTTGTGGTACTTGTGTTATTTGTATTATTCGTGGTACTTGTATTATTTGTGGTAACTGTATTATTTGTGGTACTTGTATTATTTGTGGTATTTGTATTATTTGTGGTACTTGTATTATTTGTGGTATTTGTATTATTTGTGGTACGTGTATTATTTGTGGTACCTGTATTATTTGTGGTATTTGTATTATTGTGGTATTTATATTATTTGTGGTAATTCTATTATTTGTGGTACTTGTATTATTTGTGGTACCAGTATTATTTGTGGCATTTTTATTATTTGTGGTACTTATATTATTTGTGGTACTTGAATTATTTGTGGTACTTGAATTATTTGTGGTACTTGTATTTTTGTGGTATATTCATTATTCGTGGTCTTGAATTATTTGTGGTATTTGTATTATTTGTGGTACTTGTATTATTTGTGGAAGTTGTATTACATGTTGTTCTTGTATTATTTGTGGTATTTGCATTATTCGTGGTACTTGTATTATTTGTGGTATTTGTATTATTTGTGGTACGTGTTTTATTTGTGGTACCTGTATAATTTGTGGTAGTTGTATTATTTGTGACACTTGTATTATTTGTGGTAGTTCTATTACATGTTGTACTTTTATTATTTGAGGTATTTGCATTATTCGTGGTACTTGAATTATTTGTGGTACTTGTATTTTTGTGGTATTTTCATTATTCATGGTACTTGAATTATTTGTGGTATTTGTATTATTTGTGGTACTTGTATTATTTGTGGTAGTTGTATTACATGTTGTACTTGTATTATTTGTGGTATTTGCATTATTCGTGGTACTTGTATTAATTGTGGTACTTGTATTATTTGTGGTATTTGTATTATTGACGGTACCTGTATTATTTGTGGTAGTTGTATTATTTGTGGTATTTGTATTATTTGTGGTACTTGTATTATTTGTGGTAGTTCTATTATTTGTGGTACTTGTATTATTTGTGGTAGTTCTATTATTTGTGGTACTTGTATTATTTGTGGTACCTGTATTATTTCTGGTATTTGCATTATTCGTGGTACTTGTATTATTTGTGGTACCTGTATCATTTGTGGTATTTGTATTATTCGTGGTACTTGTATTATTTGTGGTACTTGTATTATTTGTGGTACTTGTATTTTTGTGGTATTTTCATTATTCGTGGTACCTGAATTATTTGTGGTATTTGTATTATTTGTGGTAGTTGTATAACATGTTGTACTTGTATTATTTGTGGTATTTGCATTATTCGTGGTACTTGTATTATCTGTGGTACTTGTTTTATTTGTGGTACCTGTATTTTTTGTAGTAGTTGTATTATTTGTGGTACTTTATTATTTGTGGTACTTGTATTATTTGTGGTAGTTCTATTATTTGTGGTACTTGTATTATTTGTGGTACCTGTATTATTTGTGGTATTTGCATTATTCGTGGTAATTGTATTATTTGTGGTACCTGTATCATTTGTGGTATTTGCATTATTCGTGGTACTTGTATTATTCGTGGTACTTGTATTATTTGTGGTACTTGTATTTTTGTGGTACTTGTATTATTTGCATTATTCGTGGTACTTGTATTGTTTGTGGTATTTGTATTATTTATGGTACTTGTATTATTCGTGGTACTTGTATTATTTGTGGAAGTTCTATTATTTGTGGTACTTGTATTATTTGTGGTACCTGTATTATTTGTGGTATTTGCATTGTTCGTAGTACTTGTATTATTTGTGGTAGTTGTATTATTTGTGGTATTTGTATTATTTGTGGTACTTGTATTATTTGTGGTATTTGTATTATTTGTTGTACGTGTATTATTTGTGGTATCTGTATTATTTGTGGTAGTTGTTTTATTTGTGGTACTTTATTATTTGTGGTACTTGTATTATTTGTGGTACGTGTATTATTTGTGGTACCTGTATTTTTTGTAGTAGTTGTATTATTTGTGGTACTTTATTATTTGTGGTACTTGTTTTATTTGTGGTAGTTCTATTATTTGTGGTACTTGTATTATTTGTGGTACCTGTATTATTTGTGGTATTTGCATTATTCGTGGTAATTGTATTATTTGTGGTACCTGTATCATTTGTGGTATTTGCATTATTCGTGGTACTTGTATTATTCGTGGTACTTGTATTATTTGTGGTACTTGTATTTTTGTGGTATTTTCATTATTCGTGGTACTTGAATTATTTGTGGTATTTGTATTATTTGTGGTACTTGTATTATTTGTGGTAGTTGTATTACATGTTGTACTTGTATTATTTGTGGTTCTTTATAATTTGTGGTACTTGTATTATTTGGTGTACTTGTTTTATTCGTGGAACTTGTATTATTTGTGGTATTTGTATTATTTGTGGTAGTTGTATTTTTTATGGTACTTGTATTATTTGTGGTACTTGTATTATTTGTGGTAGTTGTATTATTTGTGGTACTTGTGTTATTTGTGGTAATTGTATTATTTGTGGTTCTTTATTATTTGTGGTACTTGTATTATTTGCATTATTCGTGGTACTTGTATTATTTGTGGTACTTTAATATATGTGGTACATGTATTATTTGCATTATCCGTGGTACTTGTATTATTTGTGGTACTTGTATTATTTGTGGTACTTGTATTATTTGTGGTAGTTGTATTATTTGTGGTCCTTTATTATTTGTGGTACTTGTATTATTTGTGGTAGTTCTATTATTTGTAGTACTTGTATTATTTGTGGTACCTGTATTATTTGTGGTATTTGCATTATTCGTGGTACTTGTATTATTTGTGGTACCTGTATCATTTGTGGTATTTGCATTATTCGTGGTATTGTATTATTTGTGGTACTTGTATTATTTGTGGTACTTGTATTTTTGTGGTATTTTCATTATTCGTGGTACTTGAATTATTTGTGGTATTTGTATTATTTGTGGTACTTGTATTATTTGTAGTAGTTGTATTACATGTTGTACTTGTATTATTTGTGGTTCTTTATAATTTGTGGAACTTGTATTATTTGGTGTACTTGTATTATTCGTGGTACTTGTATTATTTGTGGTATTTGTATTATTTGTGGTAGTTGTATTATTTATGGTACTTGTATTATTTGTGGTACTTGTATTATTTGTGGTAGTTGTATTATTTGTGGTACTTGTATATATTTGTGGTAATTGTATTATTTGTGGTTCTTTATTATTTGTGGTACTTGTATTATTTGCATTATTCGTGGTACTTGTATTATTTGTGGTACTTTAATATATGTGGTACTTGTATTATTTGCATTATCCGTGGTACTTGTATTATTTGTGGTACTTGTATTATTTGTGGTACTTGTATTATTTGTGGTATTTGTATTATTTGAGGTAGTTGTATTATTTTTGGTACTTGTATTATTTGTGGTACTTGTATTATTTGTGGTATTTGTATAATTTATGGTATTTTTATTATTTATGGTACTTGTATTATTTGTGGTGTTTTTATTATTTGTGGTAGTTGTATCATTTGTGGTACTTGTGTTATTTGTGGTACTTGATTTATTTGTGGTTCTTTATTATTTGTGGTACTTGTATTATTTGCATTATTCGTGGTACTTGTATTATTTGTGGTATTTGTATTATTTGTGGTAGTTGTATTATTTATGGTACTTGTATTATTTGTGGTACTTGTATTATTTGTGGTAGTTGTATTATTTGTGGTACTTGTGTTATTTGTGGTAATTGTATTATTTGTGGTTCTTTATTATTTGTGGTACTTGTATTATTTGCATTATTCGTGGTACTTGTATTATTTGTGGTACTTTAATATATGTGGTACTTGTATTATTTGCATTATCCGTGGTACTTGTATTATTTGTGGTACTTGTATTATTTGTGGTACTTGTATTATTTGTGGTATTTGTATTATTTGAGGTAGTTGTATTATTTTTGGTACTTGTATTATTTGTGGTACTTGTATTATTTGTGGTATTTGTATAATTTATGGTATTTTTATTATTTATGGTACTTGTATTATTTGTGGTGTTTTTATTATTTGTGGTAGTTGTATCATTTGTGGTACTTGTGTTATTTGTGGTACTTGATTTATTTGTGGTTCTTTATTATTTGTGGTACTTGTATTATTTGCATTATTCGTGGTACTTGTATTATTTGTGGTTCTTTAATATATGTGGTACTTGCATTATTTGCATTATCCGTGGTACTTGTATTATTTGTGGTACTTGCATTATTTGTGGTACTTGTATTATTTGTGGTAGTTGTATTATTTTTGGTATTTGTATTATTTTTGGTACTTGTATTATTTGTGGTATTTGCATTATTCGTGGTACTTGCATTATTCGTGGTACTTGTATTATTTGCATTATTCGTGGTACTTGTATTATTTGTGGTATTTGTATTATTTGTGGTAATTGTATTATATGTGTTACTTGTATTATTCGTGGTACTTGTATTATTTGTGGTACTTGTATTATCTGTGGGATCTGTATAATTTGTGGTATTTATATTATTCGTGGTACTTGTATTATTTGTAGTATTTATATTATTTTTGGTATTTATTTGTAGCACTTTTATTATTTTTGGCATTTATATTAAGTGTGGTACTTGTATTATTTGTGGTATTTGTATTATTTGTGGTACTTGAATTATTTGTATAATTTACATAATGTGTGGCATTTACATAATTTGTGGTATTTGTATTAGTTGTGATATTATCAAAACCGATTTGGTTGGATTTTTCCTATAGCGTCACGATCATGTCTGTCAGCTACGTCATGCATAAATTATACACTCCGCCGTTGTGAAAACTTTATGATTGGCTAACTCCTTTTCTTAGGCGGAGTTATCAGTACACGCTTATGCAATACCAGAATGAAGGATTTCTCAGAACAGTTCATTTCTCCCCAATATGGAGTCATTATCGACTATCCCCTATATTTAAATTCTATGCAAAACTCTCTCTCTCTCTCTCTCTCCTCTCTCTCTCTCTCTCTCTCTCTCTCTCTCTCTCTCTCTCTCTCTCTCTCTCTCTCTCTCTCTCTCTCCTCTGTAAACGGGCGTTAAACCGTAGCCTCAAGCTACGGTCCAGAGTACGGCGTTATTAAAAATATAATATTTTAAAGTTGCATGTGCTAAGCGTTCATTTCATGTAAATACCGTAAATGTATAATGCACAGTCATGTATTACCTACTAACTTGCCAGTCGAAGTGATAGATATGAATTCCTCGATTTCTACACCTTTCGATCGGCAATCGACAGTCAATAAAAGAACTGAACGATGGTGTGAAAGAATGAGACGGAAGTGGAGAGTGCAAGTGGGTTTGTACAGGTGCGTCTTCATTAGGCAAGTGACGGAATCTTTTCTTTTCTGTTCCCCTATCACTTTCGGTGTAAATATATATACTAAAATATCACCAAACCATTTACTGTAGATTTCTTTATTTTACCTGTCTCTGAACCACCGATCATGGACCATAAATCTTTTTCGAAAGCGTTATTTTTATGCATGGTAAATTGTCGTTAAGTTTTTTTGTACATGTAAGTATTGTATGCACTGAAGCTTTATATTTACTAACCCAAAATTTCTACATAGAGCTACAGCTATGTATGTTATGTACCGTATGTATGTTTTATCATAAGTGTACACTTTCGAAAAATAGCCCAATTTCGACAATCACGAGTACCCATGTGAAGTTTTCATTCTCTGATATGTTGTTGTTCTGTCCGTGCATAATTTAGTCTTAGTTAACCAGCAGCCAATCAGCGGTAAGCTGAATCCACCAATAAAAAAAATTGTGGTTATGGTGCGGATATTGTTTATGTATGACGTAGCTGAAAGAGTTGAACGCGACGCGATCGGAAAAGTCAAACAAAATCGGTTTTAGTAATATTCTTGTTTTGGCGGTGCTTTTATTATTTGTTTTTAATGTGGTATTAATATTATTTGTGCTACTTGTATAGTTTGGATTTTTTTTTGTATTACTTGTAGTATTGATTACTCGTTCAATGACCTATTTGAACATGATCATCCTAGTAATAAAATACATATAATCTATGAAACTAACGCCAAGTCTACTGATGTCACTGTGATACCAGCCAAGCACATATCGATCGCTATCACCTTCATTTGCGGTCTTACACTTATCAAACTTATTTTCGAAAATCAATCGAGATTAACGTTGCCTGTTCAAAGTCAGAAACCCGATAAACATGTAAACGTTTAATAACGAGAAAGAAGTGAATTATGTGATGAAAGCGGGTAACCAAACGACATTTAGAGACAGCTGTTCCGGAACTCATTGGTAGTCTGAGATATAGTAAGGTTTACGGTACTTCATACTAACCATACTCCTATCCCCAATAGAAATATCTGTTTCATACTAACCTTACTCCTATCCCCAATAGAAATCTCTGTTTCATACTAACCTTACTCCTATCCCCAATAGAAATCTCTGTTTCATACTAACCTTACTCCTATACCCAATAGAAATATCTGTTTCATATACTAACCTAACTCCTATCCCCAATAGAAATATCTGTTTCATTCTAACATATTTCTTTTTCATACTAACCTTACTCCTATCCCCAATAGAAATATCTGTTTCATACTAACCTAACTCCTATCCCCTTTATATATAAAGGCTGTTATACAAATTACATACATACATGTACATGTATATGAGCAATTTTACAATAAATTAAGAACGACTTTGATTGATGATGTTTTCAGACAATACAACTTCTGATTTTGTATGGAATAAAGATTAAAGAAGTATCAGCGATATAAACATTTATATCTTTAAATAAGATGAAATTAAATCAATCAATCTGTACAGCGAAGAACTGTTACATTAAGTACTCACCAACAAATGCGGTTCTGGGTAGTTTTGTGAGGAAGATGGAAACGTGGACCCAGAGAGAACAGCAAGTTCACCTAACGTAAATCTAGACGGCTGCTTTCTTGTTGATTCATTACGTAACAATGACGACGTAATTGAAACATCAGATGTACTTCCGATGAAACTCATGTCAATTACTTGGTCACATTGTCACAATTCTCTCGTATCTGGAGACGAAAGCCAAAGAAAGCTCAAAAATCGATGAAGAAGCAATATTAACATAAAAACACCTGTCAATTATTAGAGAAAGGTATTACAGAATGATATGGCAGAAATGAGGAACCTATTCAAAAAAGAGTTTACATCAATTAAAAATTCACAGGCATTGTATTGTATACAAGCATATAAGCTATAATGTGAGGGATTGATGCTTTAAGATTTTATTGATTTCGTATCGTTGTTTCCGAAGACAATTGCTCTTTGTTTGCATAGGTATTACTACCTCGCAACTTGTTCATGAGCCCATGACCACAAAAAGCTACGCTCCAAATAATACAGATGGATATACAATGTACCTAATTACCAAGAGTTGATGGCCGCTCTTTTTTTCCAATTAGGGCGAAATGTGTGTTACTTCTAGCTATGAAAATGACATTTAAGCTAAAAGACTGACACAATTCTGATCCACAGAATTGTCTTACATTTAAAATTTCACCATGATGTTTCTTCGTCAAATTTTAAACAAAAAACATCCTTAGACAACATTGCTTACCTGAATAATAATGTCCAAAATTAAACTAATATTTACCTTAGTACTCACCAGCTGGCATTATGTTATTTTACCAACTGATAGTCGGAATATAGAGTAAATATTTTCTTAACCACTTCATAATTGATGAATTTCTCATTCACGTTGAAACAACATACATAAAACTTTGCAGTAGAACAATCAATGAACAATCAATGAATTTAAAATATAAATTCTGACACCATTGCGTCGCATTTTTATGCATCCGTGGATCTCTATTATCACGGTGGTGGTTACCCACAGGAAGTCCCGGTGAAACAAGTCCTCTCTGACACTAAAATAATCTTGCATTATTTATATCCATATCAAATATCATTAGAGAATGAAGACTTTGGAGATTGTTACAGCTATTATATCTTTAATGGAGGTTATTTTACACCCTGTTTCCTCAAAAACGTATTTTACACTAAATGCTTGGTTCAAGAAATCATGACATCGGAAATATTTTCAATGTTTTTTTTCCTCCTACATCTGAAGCTTTAAAAGTTGACTCCCATTATGGCCCCTTTTCACTGAATGGATCATGGTAGAAATAAATGCAAAATTATATTTAAAAATCCTTAAATGCATTTAACTTTCGCAATTATTACACTCAAATTGTTGGAATGTTAATTTTCTAGAGATATTATTATTCATAGTTTGAACTATCATTTAGCTATGATTTCAATACAGTATGAAGTTGAACACGTGTAGTGGCTATAAAAATAAAATATAAGTCAAAGTTAAAAAATTCTTTCTTTACTGTTGCCTTCAAAGGCCTATTGAACTCAACAGTTGTTACAAAATTTTGGAGTAATCAAATTGTAACGCAAATAAAAAAAAATTATAGCAATGTCATCTTTCCAAAACTTTGCATACAAATAGAATACATTTAATGTCTCAAATAAAAGTAAAACACATAGCGGTCACATCTTTAAAATTTGAAATATAGCATGAAATAAGCTAATTTTGGGCCAAGACTGAATTTATTTTTTCTTAACTTCTATGAAATATTAGCTAAATATGCCAAAATATATCGATAGACATATCAAAATATTGTTTGAATATGTTTTTAGAACCTCATTGATATATAGTAATACACAAATTATCTAGAAGTTTGGTCAGCGTTGAAAAATAGGAAGCTAAAGTAACAGTACTCTAAAACTAGTGAGTTATGAATATTGTTCATTTCATTCTTGAAAACCTTCCGCCACGAAATATAATCCCTCACTAAACTATGAAGAGATGTAATTTTTTTAAACAATTTTTTACAGTAAAGTTTAATGGACATTGAAAAATATGAATACACTACTAAAATTAATATGTGATGCAGAATTTTTAGACAAGAGGTGACCAAAAATGGCTACCAAACCTAAGGAGCCAACCTCTTTGAATGTGGTTATGTTATGTACACTGTAATCCAAACATACCAACACTAGTATGCTTTCGATTACTTCAATGTTTATGGTGAGGTTTAGTACCTGACATATAGTGACCATAATCATGAAAGACACTGTGACGACATTGACCTTTTTTCAATACTAAAATACTTTTAACTTAGATGAGCTAAAAATAATTGAAATCCAACCGATACGTCCAAAAATAAATAACAAAGCACTGAGTTGAGTTCAACATGCCACACTAATATACATTCATCTTTTAAACCATTGATTATAAGATGAGCAAATATATCAGTTTCGCCGCTTAATTTGAACATAAATACTGCCCGACCTACATTTAATAAGAAATTATAGAATTAAAATCAAAGGAATTGGAATATGTGTATGCATCAGAAACGCATACTTCTACTCTTAAAACATTTTGATATTTTCATCGGGAATTCATGATATATTATACGGCAATGTACAGATAAGGTACAAATATAAGTGAGTGATTACCTTATATTGAAATCTGCCTGAAAACGTGTCGACAATTGTTTCCTCCCAGTGAATTGGAAACGAACGACACACTGTGCTATGCGCAAAGATAAAAAATTAATCGAAACAATCATATCTGCAAATTGTTGTAAAGTGAGATAAATTGCTGTCACTGATTAATTATTCATTTGAGCAAGACAGGTCTAGCAAAGAGTCAATAATGTTTTACGACTTCTGAAAATGTGTAGTCTGAATACTTGATTAGAAAGATGGAAATTATGCTTGTTAATACAATTAAATATCTTTTATATTTTTGAAAGGAAGATATTTTTAACATTTAAAAAAAAATGTTTTATTTTTACTCTTTCATCACTATCAGCTCCATTAACTCATTATAAAAATGTTACAATTCTTAAAGATGTGTACATCGTTTTTAACATTATATTTGCGATCGACATAACATATTTTCATTTATCCATTTTATTTAACCATATGATTCTTATGTTTGTTTTAATATCGTCGATCCTTTCATACATATATTAAATACAGCGCAGCTCATGTTACATCTAGCAATAATACAGCTATTGTCATGAACATCTTTACATTTTTCTGCTGACCTTTGCCATGTCTTTTCTGGTCTCCCTCGAGTTATTTTTCCCATCTTAGGACTATGTTAGACGTGTTTGCTCTTTTCTTCCTAGACATTGTCCATTGAATAAAGTCAATGTTTTATTATATTATGATCTATCATCACTTCCGAGAAATATACTTGTGTAGAGATTCGTATAATGATATTAATAACATTACTTTCCAACATGTTTACACATCAAAACTGTTAATAATCTTAAACGAATTAAATGAATTATATATTCTTCCAGGACTTGATCTTTTATTAAAACAAATTGGCAATACCTTTACGCAATTTAATGTTTTGCTTTTTTTAGTTGAAAGTCCAGTAGCTTAACCAGGAGGTGATGATACAGTGGAAGTGCTGTGGAATTGTTCGACAACATCACTCGTTAAGAGGAGTGGATCCGGCGAAAAAAAACTTAAAGTTGTATCATAAAGTATTTTGTGAAACTCTGCACTTACAGCTTAACCAAAATTCAACACAAAACTAGGGGTCCATATGCTTCTTTCAGCGCTATGGTGGATTTTAAAAGACCTTTCTTCATTAAAGTTCAAAGCTATGAAGCATAGCTACGTAGAAAAGACAGACCCTTTCATCGATTGGTCAAAGCCTTCATCGACCGAAGAAATATAACGGACAGCTCGAAATAATAATGATAAAGTTAGACTAAAATCAAAGTATTGAAGAACTGATGGGAGTTGATTTTGTCGATGTTTATTTATTTTAAAATCAATGATATGGTTTTTTTTTGCATGACAAGTACACGTATACGTAATTTCTAATTTGAATTACGCATATTTTTATAATATGAATTTTTGAACTTTTTCGACTAGAATGTCGAGAAACCTCCATATGAATCATGTTAAATAATATTTAAAGATAAAATTAATTCAATCAAAGTATGTATCAGTGGAAGAAATATTTCTCGAAAATTGAATGGATCCAAGCAATATTGAACTATAGTCTGGTTCAACCAAACGCTCGGCTGACACCGTAAATCTCCGACAAGGGTTTACGGAGACAGCCGAGCGTCAAGTTGAACGAGACTATATTGAACTCTGGCGTAGGAATACATACGACTACAAAAAATATTTAAATTGTTCGTATCATTTAAAATCTGACTATTTTTAAGGTATTTGTAATAAGTTTCCTTGAAAAACAATGCTTTAGCATACATTACATCGAATTCATCAATTAGTTTCAAGAACTAAGTCTTGTCAGGAGCAATGATTTAATTGTGCTGAGGTCCAAACACTGCTTCACTTTCGGTTTGTCCGAGTGACTGCATAGGAGAGTTGATTAAAAATCAACTCCCAAAAACTGTTTTAAGCACATATTGGCCGCTAAATGCATGTAATATTTTCCTCATACATACCGGGGTAGAGACATATTTCAATGAAGAAAATTTTAGACCCCCCGTAAGCAAAAAACTTTCGATAAAAAATAGATATTTGACTACAAATGTTTTTTTTAATATAAATCAATTTGAAATCGATTATCTTTTTAATAGATAACTTTTAAAAAAAATTTTTGACAGAAAATCAAAATATTTGGATGAAAACTGTAGGTGGGAAACGGGCGTAAGCGTTCGCAGTTCTTACAGATATATCACTGTTCACTCTCTTATTTTTATAGAAATGAACCGTAGCATCAAATACGTATATTTTTTTTAATTAATGAAATCTAAACTAATAAAAAGAAATTAACTATTTCATCAAGTAACTAATATTTTGACTTTTTTGCACTAATAAAACGCTGTTTTCAGTTATTAACAAAAGAACACACAATAAAATTAATTAAAGGTCTCAAAGTGTTACTCATAATATAACAGACTTGTAAGAAAATGCTTATTAATTAAGAAAACAAAACCATAAGCATGGGAAGCTAAAGTTACAGTGCTTCAAAACTTTTGAGTTATAAAAATTGTTCATTTTCTCCTCGAAAACCTTCCGCCTCCAAATTAGATATATTTTTTAACTAAATTCATTAAGTTAGTAAATTCCCCTTAACTATGTCATTCAATATAGTTTTTGGCATTGTAAAATATAGATATAAAAGTAGAACAAGAGGCCCAGGGGCCAATTCGCTCACCTGAGCAACAATTGCCTTAATTCTGATCAAATTAGCATTACAGTATCAAAATATCTTGACAACTGAGTACAGTAGATCTTGCTAAAAAAAATTGAAAATCTGCCAATTTTTATCCACCTCTTATTTTTTGGTAAATACCAAGCCCCTTTTGTTGTTGTACCTGTAAGAAGATTTTTCTCTATTCCTATATACCCCCCCCCCCCCATTTCATGGCCCCACTTTTCTCTTGGGAATCATGGTTTCATCAAACTCAAATCTGCATAACCTGTGCTTTCACACTAAGTACTGAGTTTTGAACCGAAAACTTTCCCAGAATACTTTTAAAGATTTTCTCTTTATATTCCTATGTAAAAATTCAAACCGCCATCACGGTCCCGCCCTACCACTAGGGACTGTGATTTTGCAAACTTGAATTTACACTACTCGATGATGCCTCTACACAAGTTTAAACCTTTTCTGGCCAAATAGTCTTTAAAAAGAAGATTTTTAAAGATTTTCTCTATATATTCCTAAGTAAAAATTCATCCCCCATTGTGGCCTCACCATAATACTGGACTATTATTTAAACATGATACGGGGATGCTTCCACTCAAATTTGGGCTTTCCTGGCCTAAAAGTTTTTAAAGGAGACTTTTAAAGATTTTCTCTATCTATAAAAATTCATCCCCCATTGTGACCCCGCCCTACCCCCAGGGACCATGATTTGAACAAGCTTGAATCTACGCTTCCTTAGGATGGTTACATGCCAATTTGAGCTTTCTTGGCCAAATAGTTTTGAGAAGATTTTTAAAAGATTTCTTCTTCAATTCCTATATAAAACTTGATCCCCCAATTGTGGCCCAACCCTACCCCCGGGGACCATGATTTGAACAAACTTGAATCTACACTATCTGAGGATGCTTCCACTCAAATTTGAGCTTTCCTGGCCTAATAGTTTTTGAGGAGAATATTTTTAAAGATTTTCTCTATATATTCCTATGTAAAACTTGATCCCCCAATTGTGGCCCCACCCTACCCCCGGGGACCATGATTTGAACAAACTTGAATCTAAACTTCCTGAGGATGCTTCCATTTTAATTTGAGCTTTCCTGGCCTAATAGTTTTTGAGAAGAATATTTTTAAAGATTTTCTCTATATATTCCTATGTAAAACTTGATCCCCCAATTGTGGCCCCACCCTACCCCCGGGGATCATGATTTGAACAAACTTGAATCTACACTACCTGAGGATGCTTCCATTTCAATTTGAGCTTTTCTGGCCTAATAGTTTTTGAGAAGATTTTTAAAGATTTTCTCTATATATTCTTATGTAAAACATGATCCCCCTCTTGTGGCCCCACCCTACTTCCAGGGACCATGATTTGAACAAACTTGAATCTACACTATCTGAGGATGCTTCCACTCAAATTTGAGCTTTCCTGGCCTAATGGTTTTAGAAGACTTTTAAAGATTTTCTCTATATATTCCTATGTTAAACTTGATCCCCCTATTGTGGCCCCACCCTACCCTCAGGGACAATGATTTGAACAAACTTGAATCTAAACTTCCTGAGGATGCTTCCAGTTTAATTTGAGCTTTTCTGGTCTAATAGTTTTTGAGAAGATTTTTAAACATTTTCTCTATATAGTCCTATGTTAAACTTGATCCCCCAATTGTGGCCCCACCCTACCCCTGGGGACCATGATTTGAACAAACTTGAATCTACACTACCTGAGGATGCTTCCAGTCAGAGGTAAGCTTTCCTAGCCTAATAGTTTTTGAGAAGAAGATTTTTAAAGATGTTCTTTATATATTCCTATGTAAAACTTGATCCCCCAATTGTGGCCCCACCCTACCCCCGGGAACTATGATTTGAACAAACTTAAATCTACACTACCTAATGATGCCTCCACACAAGTTTAAGCTTTTCAGGCCGAATAGGTTTTGAGAAGAAGATTTTTGAAAAATACCAACAATTTTTCAATAATTCTCAATTATCTCCCCTTTAAAGAGGGCGTGGCACTTCATTTGAACAAACTTGAATCCTTTTCACCTAGTGGTGCTTTGTGCCAAATTTGGTTGAAATCTGCTCAGTGGTTCTTGAGAAGAAGATGAAAATGTAAAAAAGTTTACAACAACAACGACAACAACGACGACGACAGACAACGGACAAATTGTGATCAGAAAAGCTCACTTGAGCCTTTGGCTCAGGTGAGCTAAAAAAAGGTTAAGTTTACAATACAATAAGTTGTTAAAGTTGGTTTCTGGAAGAACAGACTTTGAAAATTTTCTTAATAAATAATTTTTGACAATTGTTTTACTTTTTTAATCTTTAGTTTTTAAGATCTGTGTACAAACATAGAATTGTGAGCAAATCTTTGTATCTTGCTTATAATTCGAAGCTTAACACTCAAATATGGTTAGTAAATAGAAATTGTAAACAATTAAACACAAGAAACATGCACTATAACAAATAAAGAACACAATTTATTTTTTCGAAATGAATCATATATATCCATGTACATGCATATACCTACATATTTCCGACAGCGATATCAAACTCTATTTAAACTGAATAAACTCGAAAAAATGCCGAGCATCTCAACAAAACCAATTGCATTAATCTACCATTATGCAAAAGATAATGCCGAATTACC
Organism: Magallana gigas; assembly: GCF_963853765.1. NCBI lineage: Eukaryota > Metazoa > Mollusca > Bivalvia > Ostreida > Ostreidae > Magallana > Magallana gigas. The sequence goes on from NC_088861.1 coordinate 45,654,276, forward strand.
GATAGAATGAATTGTATTTCAGTACTTGTTTGATACATCAGATTTTGCTTAATTTGCGCAGGTAAACAGTTAACTGTTTGATTTACCGAAGTCTCTGTTTGATTTGATACGTAAAAATCACGAAATACAGACGATAGTTCCCAGGCTACAAAGCATAAATAATGAAAACGAAACGAAAATCAGAACAAGCTAACACCAACGTCATGTGTGAAAACTGTCAACGCATTGAAATATTTAGCCTCAATTTACTTCACAAAATCGGCACCAATATATTTTGCATGTTTCAAACATTTCCCTTCATTCGCGAACTGTTGCACACCAAGCAATTTCATCATAGTCAGATCGACCATTTTTCGTATAATGTCATGGCTGCTTTAAACAAAGAACCTCGTTTTAGAAGTATGGAATACGAGTCTTGGTAAAATGGGTACGCAAACTCGGGCCGTGGCAAAATAAAAGCCGAGGCAGATCGGCAATCGTCAATTCCAAATACGCATTATTTTGCAGCAATATTTACAGCAAATACAAATATACTGGTCCATCAAATATCCTGAAATTTTAATGAGATTGGCAGATTAATAACTGCCAATCTTTTGTTTTGCCCAGGCCAAGTCTTGTCTACACATTTTACCGGATGCCGAATCCGAAGCTATTAAACTGATTGAAACACGCCTTTCCTTTATTATTATTTTCGTAATAACTCAAGATTTGAAACAGAATTAGACCTTAATTTTTGCAATTTATATTTCCCTTCCCATAAGGATAATTTATGCTAAACTACGTTGAATTGGACTAAGTAGTTCTTGAGAAGATTTTTAAAAATGCACCCCCCTTTTTCTACAGTTTCAAGGTTTTCTCCGCTTTGAATACAGATCGGACTTTTATTTCTGCAATTTATATTCACCCTCCCATAAGGATGCTTTGTGCCAAATTTGGTTGAAATTGGATAAGCGGTTTTAGAGAAGAAGTTCAAAATGTAAAAAGTTTACAGACGGACAGACAGACGGACGGACGGACGGACAGACGGACGGACGGACGGACGGACAGACGGACGACGGACAAAAAGTGATCAGAATAGCTCACTTGAGCTTTCAGCTCAGGTGAGCTAAAAAGAATATTGTCACAATTTTGTATATATGTTCAATTAAAGTTTTATTAGTCTATTAATTTTTGTGAGTAACGGCGCTCCATAGAGTGCCACGGTCAGCTAGTCATTGTTTGTTAGACCGGTTTTCGTGCATGAGTTACTAGTAGTTCCGGCCAGGTCGTTGATGAGAGAAGGTGTGTCCTTCTGTATGAACCTTCGTGGAGTTTGACAATATGTCTTAGGACCTGTGTGGCCTATGTCTAATCCTGTGTGGAGTGTTTGAATAGAATTCCTGTGTGGTGAAAGTACGATAAACCGTGTTGAGAAAGAACAGCAGTAAGTGAGAAGTATTTTTCATTATCATTTCAACAGGTTGGGACCAATCGCCCAAATGGGATAGAATATCCCAAACGGGTTATTATGACCCAAACGAGCTATATATAGATATCCCAAACAGGCTACATAAAATTTGGCGGTATATTTTGCACGAGAATTTCCAAAATACGCTTCTTTGCGAGGGATCTGGATTGCTCATAGGGGCCCAAGTATATAAAAGGCAGCTGAAAATTCGGTCCTCATAGCCTTAACTGATGCGGAAGTGCGAGAACATAAGGTGAAATTAAGTCTCTTTTATATTTACGATTACATTTTCCTTGTTAAAGCTATTTAAACTTCAGTTAAGCCATAATTACTCTTACCTGCTGAAAAACACGACTTCATTCCGCCATTTTGAAAAGCTTGCATGATCATGTGATCACTAACTGTCCAATTGAAGAGTGTTTTATAAAATAGGTCATATTTTCAAATAGAATGTATGGTGCGCCATAATGAGAATTATTAAATAATTTTATTAAAACTCTTGTATATATGTTTTTGAGGAAACGTATTGAAAAATTTACGGAAATGTTGTTTGAAAGTTGTATAAACGTTTAAAAATCTATGTCACGAATGAATAAAAAGTGATGAAGGTTAACATACATGCATCATTATATTACGTTACCTATGTAAATATGAAAAATAATGTTCTTAGTGTTAATTTGTCTAAACATATTGCCAAAGTCATTAAATCCCTATGAGCATGTTTACTGCAATTTATCTGTGATTTTAAAAATGTAATTCATCAAGATAATATTATGTGCAAGTTTGGAGTTATTAAACGGTACCCAGTGAATTTGATACTGGTGCATTCTGGTCCGCAATATTTATTGCTGATATAAAGTAAATTATGTTTATAAAATTAACAAATAAGATTGAATACACAATAAGTTACACATGTTCATTTATGTGAAACAAATTTTTGAGGCTAATATTTACCTTTATCTTATCTAATGATTTTTTATGTAGATATGCCCCCTAAACGCAAATGCAGTTGCAAACAGCATGTATACTGTTCAACCCTATTCCCAGACGACGAGGAGATTGTTCAGAGAATATCCGACAAAAAAATTAAAGTTAAAGTCGTTAACTTTTTGTTGAAAAGGGAATTTATATTCCCACATTCTACCTATTTGTGTTCTCTGTGTGTAAAATTTGCTGAGCAGTGTCTTCAGCACGAAGATGAGACTGAGGAGGCGGCTAAAAAGAAGAAGTTTAGTATTTTGGAGTATTTTGAAGAGTTCCTGGGGGCAGTTTCCAATAATAGACTAACAAGCGATCAGCTGTCTTCCTTATCATACGCTTTAGGTAATATATCCTCTAACTAACACTAACAATATTTTACAAGCAACGACGAAATGAAATTTTATTATTTCAAAGAAAAACCAATTAACTAACTCTGTGTATATATTTTAAGGAGGCAATTATGCATTGGTATTGAATAAATATTTCATACTTTAGGAAAAACACAAACCAAAGCAGTTTACGAGGATACTGTGACTTCTGGGAGCCAGTATAAAGATGTAGATTACTTGGAAACGTTCAATCTGAAGGGTAAATAAATAAATTATAGATAATAAACGCACATGTTCACCCCCCCCCCACACACACACACCAACCCCCCCCCCCCACCCCACCCCCCACCCCACCCCACACACACACACATACACACTGTTATATTATTGATTGAATATATTTATATATTATCTATGATATAAATATTTATTATTATAATTGTGTGTCGTTTCAGACTGGTTGCAAGAAAGAAACCATGTTATAGTTAATTTCATCAAAGGGATCTGCAACGATGCTTGTGAGGAAATTAGACTAGCAAAGACTGTAGAGTCTATCTACGGGTGTAGAAACAATTCCTTTGTTTCACCAATGTCTTTCTCTCAAAATCTGCTTGGGTATGTTTAAAATACAGCCACACACACACACACACACAAGTATTCACGTAATGACTATAATTGCAGTCAAATTACGCCTACTTTATTCAATGTACACATTAGTACTGTGTATGTGATGTTTGCATAATTAATTATTTATTCTAATAAATCATTATCTCTATTTATGTTATCTAGATACTACATAACTGGTAGCAAATCCGCTTTGAGGATAGGGTGTAAGGGCAGTCCATCGGGATCCTACACAACCGTTCAGAACTGGATTTCAGAGCAGAGCAAAGACGCCATAGAATGCCCCCAAAACGCTGATGTTGTAACATTTATTGACAATAATCAGGTGATAATAAACATAAACTTTAGTTGCAATAAGCTTATATTCACATATAATTCTATATGTACGGTAAACGTTAAGGATTTTGGGGCAAATAATTGGATTAAAATAATCTCTCTCTCTCTCTCTCTCTCTCTCTCTCTCTCTTAAAAATACAAGTTATTTGAGTTTGCATATAGTCGTATACGTATATTTACATGTATTTTAAAACAGTATCATATAATTTATAATTGAAAAAAAAATATTCCTGTCCAAATTAGGTAATTTTCATAATTTTTTGTGTTGCAACCATAGGTTTTAGAGAAGAAATGGAAGGTGGAGGTGAATTACAAAGGGAAGGCCAGTGTCGTTACCACCATGGTACATATTATCCCGGACATTGAGAGCAATATTCAACATATTCCGGAACTATCTCCACGACAGTGGATGAATCACACTAGTGATGGCAAACGAGATACAATTAGTAAAATGAAAGATCTTGATATGATACACTTCGAAACGTTTCGGCACTATAGGTACATTGTGTTCTATATAAGTAAAATTATAACTCACATTGCATTTATTATCAAATTAAAATTAAATGATAAATTATATGCTGAATAAATATTTTTATAATTTTTTGTCTGTTTAGAAATGAATTCATTAGAGACAAATTAGAGAAAATTGTTAGCCATCAGGATGACAACGGACTGGACAACATTGATAAGAATTTGCTAAATATAACTTATATTACAGCAGAGGAAAGGTACATATTATTTTATTATTAAATAAACGGATTTTTTATACAAAATTAAAATTCGATAAAATTGCATTTTTGTTAATTTGCAATGATTTGATCATTAAATTTTTTAGGTATTCTTTCATTAAATCTAACGATGGACCAAATCCAACTGTCATCATGGGAGAACCATGTTTCGAAAACCCCTGTTCTTACGAGGCAGTTGAGAAGGTTTGTAAGTCATGAATCGTTAATTAATCAATCTATTTGTCAACCACTACATGCAGTTGTTAATATTTATTTTAAATTTATACGCTCTTAGGTTCTTGATCACATTCGAGAGAAGGCGAAGGTGGGTGAGGCGAGGAAATGGACGATGGTTGGGTGTGATGGCCTGCCCTATACTCTTGCATCAAGAATCATCGGTTTGTCGCAAATTAAAATACATTAATTTATTAAAAGTGTAAACATAAAAATCACACGAAATCAAAATTGACATCGTAATATATTTTTGTAGAGAACATGTTTACCTGTCCGGATTGTGGCATGGAGTTCATGGATGAACCAGATTTCAAGGAGCACATAAAGAATTACGACCATGCACTAAACATCGACATAGAGAAGTGTAGAAAGTACAACGACATTGTCATGTTACCTGGTACATAGTTCTTTGAATTATTTTATAAAACAAGGAAATTTTGTATTTTTTCTAGTAATCAATAAGAAATAAATACAGCGTTATGCCATATAAAAATGCACAATATTAATTTCAGGACTTGGTCATTATGAGATCAATATGACGAAAGCCATATTTCGCCTGCTATGGGATGTGATCCTTATAGATCTTGCAAAACTTTTAGGCTTCAATAGCCCAAAAGCACAAGCCTCATTTATGAGCGCAACAGGTAAAAATAAAATAGTTTTTTTTTTATAAAAACGAATATTAAAAAAGTTTTGTCCCAACTTTTATCTTATGACATTTATTTTGCAGACCACCACAAAAGCTGGCAAATTTTTCAGATATTTCTGCAGTCAATGGCTGCAGAGCTTTTGTTGGTATATGTGAGGGATCCGAGTACATCCTCGCCTTCTGTCAGTGGCTTCTATGAATGGTATGTTGGGGTTAAAAACCCCAATTATAAGTTTATGGCTGAGGTAGTATTTTCATACTGCCTTGCCCTCCATGTATTTAGAGCAGGGGTCAGGCGCAACAATTCCACAGCAATTAATGCGTCTAAAACAAAGTTTTCACCATTATTCTTTGGCCTTAACATGCCATTTTACATGGAGACATATATGAGGGACTCATTTGTTCGAATTCAGTGCCCAAGTAAAGTACGTGGGTTTATTGAGGAACATGAGTCCTACAGAGTTTCTGGCAGTGATGCCAAGGGTGAGGGGGGTGATTTTATATTAGAGGCCAAAAACAGGAAAACGAAGATGTGGATCCAAAATGGAGTGCCTGATGAGGAGAAGTGGAGAAATGTTTGTAGGTGCATTCATTTGACAAACTAGAAAAGGTAACTTCAGCCATTTTGAAATAAAAAAAAAACCAATAACTCATTTACTTTTTTTATTCTTATCTTTAGCATTATCTTTAGCAATCATGATATGGTGAGGGCATTTCCATCCAATTCTGCTCAGAGGTGCTTTGGTTGTGGCTGTAATGCCAACGCACAAAGCATGCACCCAGTACTCGCATGTCTGCTTCACCCGCCCACGCTGCGAGACATGTGAACACCCAATCCAGAGAGCCTTGGTATCTTTCCTCCCTTCTCCACAGAATCTACACAGTGTAGAATCTTGAACTGTGGAGAAGGAGGACTCCGATGTCTGCGTCTCTGTATGGCGCGTCCTGCTCCTTATGGGTGACAACGACAGGGATATCCTGGGGTCCATTGAGCTTGTAGATGGGACGTCTTCTTTTTGTTGGGGTCCATCTTGAACATTGATCTTTCCCTGAAATTTATAACATAGGGAATAAAAGTACTCTTTTAATATTAATTGAGTTCTTTTTTATGACGTTCATACATAAAATATTTATATATGAAATAAAGTATTCATTAATTTATTACCAAGTCAAAATTCACCCCTGCAGACTTGTACACATATTCTGTCCCTCCAGGGCTCTTTAAGTATAAGACGCAGTCTGCGCCTGTGGCTTCGTGTATCTCTTTTGCCTAAAGTAGATACATGCATGTATATTTTTCATACAAATTGAATTTGTGTTGAACCAAAATTATTGAGAATTGTGTTTTTGAAAAGGGGGGGGGGGTGCCGCCATTTTTTCTTGGGGTGGGGGTGGCAAAGCCGATTTCCGTTACCTTTTACTATGTCATTTCTTTAACTTTTTTCTGCGATGTTTAATTTAATGAAATAATTTTACAATCGTTTTATTTTTTATTTTTAAACAATTTATTTACAAAACTTTTCATATTTTTGTATAGGTCAGAGGAAACTTGAGTGCTGCTCTATGCATTTGTGAGCTTGATGCCGAATACGCTTACATGTACAATATTGATTTTGAAATCAATTGTTTTAGACAGTCTATCAGAGAATCAGGCTACACAAATGAGCCGTTCAAAGAAAAGAGTCACACGTCTTTTAGTGGGAAATCCTTGGACCGTTCATTGACGGAGTTTCACGTAAACTCATTGCGACACCGCGAAGACTTTATGAATTTTATTATCAACCACAGCCTCAGTGACAGAAAAAAATTTCCTCCGATTTTTGTTCTCACAGACGAAAGGACAAAAGCAGAATCCATTGTTAATAAAACAAAACCCGAAATTATTAAGATAATTGAAGGTGAACTTGAGGATATAAACAATGAGAAAATCAATGCCGAGTGGAGGAAAGTTAAATCGAAGACAAAAGCAGATATTCTTAAATTTTATCATGATGTTTTAAAATCGGAGGGCCGAAATGATTAAATTTTTATAGGTATATATTGCAATTTTTATGCTGACAATTACTTGGAATGTTAGTTTCCTTATCACATAATTGTAAATACACCTGTAAAACTTGCAATTAGAATATGTAAATGTTTCACAAATGTAGTATTTTTATCTGTATATATTGTATGATATTTTAAAAAAACAGTGTGATATGTAAATAATACTAAATATAAACTTTATTTATTTGTAAATATTGTGTATATATATATATATATATATATATATATATATATATATATATATATATATATATATATATATATATATATAATGAAACATCACATTATGTTACATCATAATATCATCATATTATATAATCAAAATTGTATATTTGTAAATATAAACTTTATTTATTTAATTTAATTGAAAACAATTAATAAAACATATTCTTACTTTCTCTAGAAGAGTGTTTTTTCTCTTAAAAAATGATTGGCTAACGCTCCTTGATCCAACTTGGGATGGAACCTGTCTCCTGTTCTTCCCAAGAGTTAGATTATAAACTTTTCCGCTTCTGCCATTTTTTCTCTGTTAAAAAATTTCAATGCAAATTTAATATATTAACGTCATATTTTATAATATAGAACGAAATCTAATGTTATTGGCGCATTTCATTTTCCTTATGAATTAATATATTATTTTAGTCCTTCTGGTGCTCCATACAATAAGCTCTAAATTTCAACCACACCAAAGATCATAGCCATTTTCTGATTGGATAATTTGATCTCGCGAGAAGTTATTGTTTCAATATGTCTTCCATGTGTTAGTGTCGAAGAAAATTACTTCAACTTTTGTTGATATTAGAAAATAAAGGTAAGTTTAAAGAAAAACAGTTAAGGTCACCGTGCAAAAGGACTGACTCATGTTTTAGTAAATAAGTTTATGAAGTGAATAGGGATGAAAAATACGTAGAATTTAACTCAATCTACAGATAATGACTCAATTTCCTTACCAATTTACTCGACATCTTGCGGAAACAAGTCTTCTTTTTCTTGCAGAAAAAAAAACCGCGTTATGTAGCCCGTGCGGGATATCTATATATAGCTCGTTTGGGTCATAATAACCCGTTTGGGATATTCTATCCCATTTGGGCGATTGGTCCCAACCTGTTCAATTTAGAATGCGCATACTTAAATATCTATATTGTCTATATATCTATATTGTCCTTTGCTAAGTGTTTTATGACATTTTTGTACGTTTGTATAAGAATTTAAAATATGGTAGCCCGAAGGTTGAATATAATGTGTGTTTTGAACAGTGTAGTGTAATTTTCACTGAGGACCCGACAATGAATTGAATTTTAGGTGACTAGCTGAGTGGGTGTGGTTGGTTATATACATGACGGTATCATCCGTGGGTGCAGGACAACGACAAGCTAACCATAGTGGACCCATAGTCAACGTGGGACATGTGACACACGCGGACGCACGGGCACTATATGAGCTGGTGATATGGTCCAGTAACATCCGTGACGAAAGGTTTGGTTTACATGACAGTGTGTCTACGCACGTGTACCAGTTTATGCGATATAAATGAACGTGTGATGTATCCTTACCACCAATGATGAACAAGAATTGTGGTCTCAACTATGCACGTACCTGCTGCGGGTGAAATTGTTTATTAAAATATAACTTCTCAAAAGCATTGTCCGGACTTAGTATTCATAAGTGACATCAGCCAAAGTCGGGTTATTTATTCTGTTTATATATGTTGGGGGGTATTTAGGGGGTTAGTTATGTTTTGTTAATATTATTTGTGTGAATGCGTTGTGTGATTTTTCAGTTATTTGCGTGTGTGAATTGAGTGTGTGTGTGTGTTTAGAGAGGGTTGTATGCATTAGCTTTATATGTTTGCTTTACACCGTAAATAAAGTTATTTTCACGGTTCTGCCTCTTTATCTTTTCAAAGTTCAGTTTATAAACGAGGGAATTTCCAGGCCTTTTAACACAAATTGTGACAAATATATATATCTATATACTATATGATACAATTTTTTTTAAACTAGAGGTGATCCAAAATGGCCGCTCCAAAACAGAGGAACGAACCTCTTTAAACAGAAAATCTCACAAAAATTACTTTTTAAGTTGTGCTTTCAATAGTGCTTCTTTACTTCCAGAATCTGACTGTTTTTATTTAAACTCTAGAATAAAAATTAAACAAATGAAGAGCGTAAAAACAATGTTTAAAAAATACATATTTTGCCTTTGAAATATGCATTCGTATACATCGTAAAATTTAAAATACAAAGTTCAGTATAAATGCATATTTTTTAATCGTGTTTTTATTTTTGATCTATGGCAGGCATGCTTAACCGTCATAGCACACCGTTCTGGCCGGAATCATTACGGAATTGGTTCCGGTTTTTGATTAACATACACTGCATGGATCATCCTGATGATCAGCATTCCCTTCATTCCATAAAAGATATTTTCGCATTAAGCCCCATACACTAACGCTTGAAAGTTATTAGGAGAACGGATTCCCCATTGAGGAGTCTCAGGAAGCCAGAGATAATTTGAAGCAGCACCTTTGTGATAGTACCATGAGCCACAAGTGTAACCTGTAAACGTTTTATAGTTTACAACAGGTAACTCGAAATAGGAAGATTTCTTCTTTTTTTCTTTTTGAGCCACCAGAAAATCGCCTTTAATAATATAAAATTCGAATTATTACTCCATTGGACGCACTAAATTTTGATCTTTAGAATCGTACCTACAATTTCTTGTGAGTTTCATTTGGCTACCAATGTCATGTTCTCGCTAGGAAAGGTAAAATTGTATTGTAAGAATGTTGGAAAGATAAGTAAAACATAATGCTGATACTTACATGTTACAGTGGTTTGCAACTCATTGTTTTAATTCTTTTTTTTTGGGGGGGGGGGATTGCTTGGAAAATTGTGACTCTTACAGAAATTATCGTGTGATATCTGCTTAACTAACATGATGCCACAATGTCTAGAATGAGCATGCAGCCCTTGTAATTAAAATACTATAGGCGGATCGAATATGCACCTTTCTAATTACTGGGTTTTTTCCTTCCTTCGCTCTCTAAACGACCACTGCGATTTTTTTAATGAAATGCATTCCCAACCACTATTGAAATAATTTATTTCAATAGTGGTTTTATTTCAATAGTGGTTGCAACAGACCACGCAGAAACACATTATAGTGTACACATAAATACTGGAAAGTTAAATATTTTATTCTATTCATTTTTCATTGTGTAGATGCATCTATTTGGTAGACCATTGTATAATCCATCATTATAAAATATATATGCCTGTGTGAATTTAATTCAAACTTGTGCTGCGCTCCCCCAAACAATAACGTTTAACTGTGTGGTCGTCTGGACAGCGAGGCATCACAAGTTCACTGTCAGATGCATTAGAAACGTCGTGTGTTTAGTAAAGCTGGCATCGCTCGACAATTATACGTTACCTTAATCGATCTCGTACTATGCACTTTCATTCGTTACTGTAAAATTTCTGTTATGATATGTTGTATATGCTAGTATTAAAGAAAAATACAATAAAAGAGAAATTGATTTCGAAATTTTAGAGTTCTACAATAGCTAAACGTACTTTATTCAGTAATAAAGATCTTAGAATCCGCCGTAAACCATGTTTAGTTATTTAAAATTAGGCCCAAATCATATATCACGTCACACAGTCTGAGTTGCATATGTCGCCTTTTTGAAAATATGAAAACTTAACGAGGAAAGAAAGCTATACAAAATACATGTATATAGAATCTTCATTCGTTTATTTGAATTTATTTACTCTTGTTACATTTACTTTTTACATTATTTGAAGAATAATTTAAAAATAATTTTGAAACCATGTTTAGAAAGCAAATTGAATATATTAATCCTTTCTTTAATAAGAACACACGACACAAGCTATAGGTTTGTTTTCTATGTATGGGTGACATCTTAACGATCCGCATTTGGCAACCACGGGATATATAAGTTTACCATCCTTATTTTCGTATCCTCCGGGAATAAATTGAATATTTTCATCAACACAGACGTACTCCGTACTTGCAAGATGGTTATGGAAGCCTGCTCCTAGATATCCTTTGTACTGAATTGTCCAACCGTCATAGCACGAAGTTCTGGCCGGGATCATTGCGGAATTGGTTCCTGTTTTTGTTTTACACACACTGCATGGAACATCCTGTTGATGGGCATTCCCACCGAAAAAGTTGTTTTCGTATTCAGCTCCATACACAAATGCTTGGAAGTTATTGAGGGATCGTGTTCCCCATTGAGGGTTCTCAGGTAGGCAGAGGAAATTCGAGGCAGCACCTTTGTGGTTGTACCATGAGCCACCAGTGTAACCTGTAAAAGTTCTATAGTTTTTAATGATTCAATTGAAAAAGGAAGATTCCTTTTAAATAGCCACCAGAAAACGATCGGCTATAGTGTCCGCTGCGCGCTAGAAGCAAGCACTGCGAGTCCTTACGACAACGCATTGGTTAAGAAAAAAATTGATCTATTGCTCCCTTTGACGTACTGATTTTTTGTGTCGTCAGGATCATACCCACCATTCCCTTTCAATTTCATATGGCTACCAATGCTATGTTTTTGCGACAATAGGTAAAAATATAATATAATAAGTATGTTAGAAAGACAAATAAAACATCATGCTGATGCAAACTATGGTTTGCAATTCGTTGTTTTAATATTATTTCTTGGCAAATATTTTTGGAACATTGTTACTTCGACGGAAAGTATTAAGTTAATTGATATTTCTACTAACATGATGTCACAATGTTTAGACTGAGCACGCAACCCTAGAGTAATAAATACATAATTATATAGGTCGTTCGAACAGCAAGTGTACAAGTATACTGGAGCATAAACTATTTTATTTCTATTTATTTCATTTTTTATAATTTTAATTATCATTTTGTTTATTTTTTTAATACATTTAAAATACATATAATATTTGTACTAGGCATTGCATAGATAATGCAAAGAAATATATTTCGACTTAGTTCATCGATAAAGTTCTTGTAGAAGTATGTTGGAGAAATCGGGGAAGGAACAACAATCAAAATCTTAAAAACACCACAGTAAGCAATAAATAAGCTTACGTAAAAAAGTACCTAGATATGTATCTGAACTTTGAAACATGTGACGTAAATTCTCCTTGAATTAGTCCGACAAACATCTACGAGAGCAATCGATGATTTAAAGTATACAATGTATAATGAAGAGATATTGAACAATTTCTAACAATTTACAATTAGTTAAATAATTATGTATTGCTACATAATAATGAAAGTGAAAAGAACCTTACACTTTTTTAAGACATTTTCCTTCATAAAAAGAAGAACAATTAAATTTTGTCAAAATATCTGCGATAAATGATTTTACTTCATATCTTAATATAGAGAAAGTTTATAAATATATTCATCAAGAGATGTGTTTGAATTCATACTTACTTTTCACTATATCTTAAACACTTCGGATAATTATGCACTTGCTTAAGATGTTTTTTTTTTATATAAAATCTATATATACTAAATGATAAGCTACGCGTATTGTCCAGAGAGTATATAACCAGTTTTTAGTGTGTTTTACCTGACAGGTGAGTGTCTTTTAAAAATTATTATCCCACAGAAAAAAAGTAATTCTCATATATAGAAGAAATAATATTCCTTTGGGAAATATTGAAAATCCTATTGGTTTTTTCAAAAAATCTTACAGGAATATAGGAGAAAAGAAGGGTATTTCCGGTAGGAGTTTTATCCAGATAAGTAGTTTTTTTATATATAGGACATAAAGATCTTCTATCGGATTCCAAAATTCTATGAGATTTGTTTACAAATACTATCGGAATTTAAATTCCTATGTGAAGTTATTTTATTCCAGTCGGAAATTCCAAATATCCTATGGAAAAATTGTTTATCCTATGGAAAAATATTTTTCTGTAGGAATATATTTTTTTAAGGAAGGAGTCTTTTTATTATCAAACATACTTCTTATAATAAGAAATGCATGAAATTTTGACACAGTCAAACGGATCATATTACTTAATGATTCTATCAGTTTAATTAAATTTGACCTTTTTGTTTTCGGATAAAGGTCAGGTCAAGGTCACTACCTTTTTCCTCACCGTAAAGAGTGATAAAATAAGTGTAGCTCTTTATAGTTCTGTAGACATTTGTTTAAGATTTGAAGATTCAAATCTTCAATGAAATCATAGACCATGAGAGTGTCTATCAGCTTATACTACTAAATTGGAATAAATATTTATACTAAAATTGATATTGCTTAGCCCGCATTTCCTCTAATTTTCTTAAATTTTGAAGAAATCTTGATTATTTTTTTATGCTTCCAATAATAAAATATTTCTAATTTTTAAGTATTATGAAGACTTTATATAAAGATATTAATTGACCGAAAAGCTAATATATTGACCGTTTCATAAGAGAGAAAAACTGATTTTAGTGATTTTTTCACAAAAATCAATGTATAGAATGGGCGCTTTAAAAAGCTTAAAAAAATATTATTTGATAGGCAAATCATATTTTAAAAACATAGTCTGAAACCCAAGTATCATATTATTAGTTCACATTAGTAAAAAAAAAATCCAACATTATTGTTATTGTTTTTAAAATGCTAAAACAGACTCATTATATATATATAATCTGCAGCAATTCTGAATTGCGCAACATGTGATATTTTCCTACGCCAAAAATATAGTCCTTGTTCCATTCTAAACATTGATTACATTTTTCTATGCCAAGTTGTATGATAGTAAAAAAGAAAGAAAAATATACTATTTTAATTTCCTTTCATCTTGATTTAATGAACAATTAATCAAATTTACGTTTGACAAGTCGAAAACCAGAAAAGACTCCTTCCTTAAGGTAAATATCTTGCATTACAGATGAAACACATTAATAACAAAGGTGGTTATAAACTCTTTAAGCAATGGTCTATCATATGGTATATTTGAGTCTATCATATGGTATATTTGAATCTCTCAATACATACAACTTCGAGTCTTTGACGGATGCAAAAAATGCACCATGGCACTGGCATAATTTCCCGGCACAGAGTTCTTAATTAAACTTGCATTGCCCATAAACTTCACTGTTAAAATAAAAGTGCAATTAATTGGACAATCATAAATATTTTGATATTTACTTTGGTTGAGTTATTTTTATTTAGCAACAACTTCATAACGGTATCATGGTTAAAAATATCGGACCATTTATCTATTAGGTACAAAATGTGGCCGTTTTTATTATAACATTGAATCATGATTTTTTGAAAGAAACAGTATCACAACTGCAGCAGTGTACATACAAATTGAGTAACGTGCTTGGGAGGGGGGGAGGGGGTTAGTTAAGGAAATAATACCATGCAAGTTCCATGCTTAATTTACTGTAATATTAATCGAAGCATAAATTACAATTATATGTTAGGTAACTTTGGGTGGTGACAAATCAAAAAGACTAATTTCTATTAGAAATACACGCAGTCACGTAATTTTGTTATAAACAACGAACAAATTAAACCGTCAGTTTAAATATCTACATGTATTTTGAAGTTGCATATGGTCAAGCCTTATGATAATAAAATTGGGATATCACACACATAAAAGAGAAGGAGTCATGTTTACAATTTATATGCCTTTAATAAGCGCAAACTGTTTTATATATACACCTTAGGGCGGGACAATTTGGAATTAATATTTTAAAACTTCGGGTTCTTGGGGGAAAAAAGCTATGTTTAAAATTGAGGCAAGTCCACGGGATGTACCGGTAGTTAACTATGATGAGAGACATGTGTAGTTTCTTCTGCGTTCGCCTCAACATAAAAAATATTACGTAATAGTTGTTTTCAAAAATATCCAAGCTGAAAGAGAGTGATTCTGAAAAGTTTTCATTTCAATACTTATCAGTTTTAAATGTTTTTAACTGGGTATTTACAGTTTCCTACCGGCATAAAAGAACATCTTATAGGAATTTAAATTCCCTTAGGATCTGAACAAAACTCAATATTCATTTCCCATCGCAAAACAAATCAAATTCATGCAGGAAATCATTTTCTCTTATAGGAAATATAACTCCTATAGGATTATTTGAAAATCCTATAGAATTGTCAATATTTTCTATCGGAAATTATTTCTCTTATGGTAAATATTATTTCCCGATGGGATATTGATTTTCAAAGGTAAATATCTTACCTATCAGGTGAAATATCTTACCTATCAGGTGAAAAACATTAACAACTAACAAGGTAATATACTCTCTATACAATGATATAGATGGATTTTTACAAAACTGCATCCTAAGCGGGTGAAAAAATGCCAACTTAGGGCTGACATAATTATCCGGCACAGTGTTTATTTTCATTCATATTACATGAATGGACCCCTGTAAAAGCTATTATGATAAAAAGCAAACCTTTGTATATTAACGTGGATGTTGCTGGACAATCTGATCTTCCCCACCTCGTGAACACCGAACCTAGAGATTAAATAACAGCCCAGATTTAGTGACTTAGTTTGTTATCTGATTTGTTATTAATTTCAACTAACTTCATTTTTACCCGTGTTCAATGCTGCTTGTTTCAAGTTTTCCATCTGTATTTTCAGAGAGCCTACATCTGTTTGAATAACTCGCACCTGTTCTTTCAAACTTCCGTTCACTTTGCTGAATACATGGTCGTATGATTCTACTTTCGATTTTAACATATCACATTCCGTTTCGAGAGTTTTGTAATTTCTTTTTAAATACACCAGCTCTTCTTCAAGCTCCTGGAATTTGTGCTCCAGCATAAAAGCTAATCCTAAGGCAAGAGCAAGGATAACAGTTGCCATCAAGTGCTGCATTGGAAGGGCACACATTCTTTCCATCACAAGATGTCAGATGTTAAAAGCCATTATGTGAGATGAAATGTAATAGGACCTGACTATAAATTCAACTTGCATTCAGCCATGACCACTGCGTTTAAAAAATAATGCACCCATGACAATACATACTACATTTATGTAAGGATTCTTGATGGGGTGGATCCATGTTTTTAAAAGGGTGCGAATGTATTTTAAAAGACGACAATATTTTACTGTCTCAAGGCATGGGTCAAAGGCATGGCATAACTTGGGTGGAATAACTTAGTTAAAGCTTCAGATGCAGATCAAGATAGTTTAAGGGGTCGTCTCTTAATGAAAAAATGAAAATAACAAACTGTATACCATTTTAAAAATTCATTTAAACGAAATACAAATTCAAAGCAGAGCAACACGGACCTCCAGATAGATAGAGGTAGGATCAGGTGCCTAGGAGGTCAGGAGTAAGCATCCTCTGCTGACCAGTCACACCCCCCGTGCGCTTAATGTCATATCGGTAAAAATGTAATTATCCCTTGAAAAAAAAAATTGGTAGATTTTAGGTTAAATCTTTTTTTTTTTTTTATTATTAAAACTCTAGTATCTCGGTAGAAAAACGATTAGATCTACATGTATTATGTGCAATTTTGATGTTGCTGTTTTGTTGACGTCATGTGAGTTGTTATTTGTGGCGTTGTAAACATTTGCATACAGGGCATTCTTTCAATCCCGGGTATTTATTGAATCCCGGAAGTTGTATAAGTCCAGAGTGTTATTTTAATCCCGGTCATGTTGATATTCAGAACGTCGTTCGAGTTTGTTAGAGTGCCGGTTCCGGTGTTATTCTAGCTAATCCTTGGCGTTGTTGCTAGCGCTCTCGAGCCCTTTTCACTTGAATACGCATGCTCGACTCCATAGTAGGGGATTCTGGGAATACTGTACTACTGTAGATAAACTATACCATTTGAATTTTGTTATCATCTTCACGTGAAGTTTTGTATTTGTTTGTTAATGTCAAAAAGTAACAGTAGCTTCGGTCTTATAATGTAAAGTTATTTTCTGCTTTAGCTTTATCTTTAATTCCTTCAAGCTCGGAAGACAACTTCAGATATGTTTTGCGCCTTGCACTACTTGATATATATAATTATGTACCATGTACTGATAACCTCAAAATTTACAACTCTTTATTCAATTTATTACATTTATTGTACATGTTAACAAAAAATATTAGGATCAGTTACTTTTAAATTTAACAAACATGATGACTATTATATTACAAAAATCGCTAAGAATAGAATAGCAGTTTGAACTGCCTGATATGTAGAATTTCACTTTAAGAATACGCGCAAGTGTATTTTTTTTTTTATACCTGTTTAAAAGAGGAAACAGCTTTCAGTGGTACAGGAAAGCTGGTTTCCCGCACCCCAATTTTTAAATATACACATTTACATTGCGCTTCTATATTTCAAACTTAATAAGTAAATTCGATCAAGTAACACTGTGCCGGATAATTATGCCAGTGCCAAGGTGGCATTTTTGCACCCGCTTAAGCTGCATATATCGAAAAATTCAAATATGCCATATGATAGACCATTGCTTAAAGAGTTAACAACCGCCTTTGTTATCAGTGTATCTCACCTGTCAGGTAAGATATTTACCTTTCAAAAATAAATTCCTATAGGAAAATAATTTTTCCCATAGGAAAATCAATATTCCTATAGGTAATTTGAAATTTCCTATCGGAATACAAGAACTTCCTAAAGGAATTTCAATTCCGATAGGATTTGATAGAATCCGATAGGAAAACTTAATATCCTATAGGAAAACTACATGTCTGAATCAAATTCCTAGAGGAATTATCATTCTCCTATAGGAAATATAATTCCTACAGGACTTTTAAAAAATCCTATAGGATTGTCAATATTTCCTGTAGGTGGGTCAATTCTCCTATGGGAATTATCATTTTCCGATGGGATATTAATTTTTAAAGGTAAATATCTCACCTGTCAGGTGAAACACACTAAAAACAAAAGTGGTTATATACTCTCTAGACAATGGTCTATCATTTGGTATACATGGATTTTTCCGAAACTGCATCTTAAGCGGGTGCAAAAATGCCAGTTTGGCACTGGCATAATTATCCGGCACAGTGTTAAGTACCATTTCATGATTTGTTGCACCATATTAGGTGGTAAAATACTGATCTATATTTCCGACCCGGAGCAGATATACTCATCTTTGGCCTTGTTTACACATTTGTCTTTACACCTAAACATACAAAACGCTATCTAAATTGATCTCGTACTATGCAATTTCATTCAATTCTGTAGAATTTATACTATGATATGATAAATATCTACTCGTAAAAGAGAGAAAAACAGAAAAAGAGGAACTTATTTTCAAATGTTTTCATTCTATGTCTGCAGTAGCTGAACGTGTTTTATTTAATTATAAAGATCGTCTTATCCCCTGTAAGCCATGTTTTTTGGGGGGTTTATTTTTTACAAATGAGGTACAAAATCAAACATCACGTCACGTCACACAGTTCGAATCGCAGATACACTACTGGCTCTAAAAAACCCTGTCCTTATTAAAGTCCCCTGTCATCCCCTGTGTTTTCCCTGTGACCCCCTGTCAGCCCCTGTACACATCCAGTGTGTGCCACTGTGACCCCCTGTCAGCCCCTGTACACATCCAGTGTGTGCCACTGTGACCCCCTGTCAGCCCCTGTACACATCCAGTGTGTGCCACTGTGACCCCCTGTACACATCCAGTGTGTGCCACTGTGACCCCCTGTCAGCCCCTGTACACATCCAGTGTGTGCCACTGTGAGCTTCTGTCGCCCCCGTCACCTCTGAACGGACCCTATTATCCCCTGTAAGTCTGCATCTCTCTGTGTATGCCCCTGTCATCCCCTGTAGGAGTTTTGTCTGTTCATAACAACTGTTTTTGTTGTTTAATTTCAATGTTATTTTATTGATCCATTCAAAACTCATGTGTTATAGTTTGTGTTGTAAATCAATTTTTTCACGAATTCGAAACAGCGCCAACTTACAAGACATATATACTGTTACACAGATCAAACCTTTTAAATATAAACACTTAACGAGGACTCAAAACTATAATGATTATACATGTAGTGTCTTCATTCGTTATTAAATTATTTTCTCTTGTTACGTTTAAACATTTTTTTTAAAGAATAATTTGAAAATAATTTTGAAACCATATTTTAGAAAACAAATTGAATATGTTTATCATTATTTTTTTTAATTAGAACACACGACACATGCTACAGGTTTGTTTTCTATGTATGGGTGGCATCTTAACGATCCGCATTTGGCAACCACTGGGTATATAAGTACACCATTCTTATTTTCATATCCTCCAGGAACAAATTGAACATTTTCATCAACACAGATGTACTCGGTACTCGCTGAATGGTCATGGTACCCTGCTCCTAGGTACCCTTTGTACTGAATTGTCCAACCGTCATAGCACGAAGTTCTGGCCGGGATCATTACGGAATTGGTTCCGGTTTTTGTTTTACACACACTGCATGGAACATCCTGTTGAAGAGCATTCTCTCCGAAAAAGTTATTTTCGTATTCAGCCCCATAAACAAATGCTTGAAAGTTATTGAGGGATCGTGTTCCCCATTGGGGGTTCTCAGGAAGGCAGAGATAATTCGAGGCAGCACCTTTGTGAGTGTACAATGATCCACCAGTGTAACCTGCAAAAAAAAATAGTTATGATTGTGTATTGTTTTAAAGGGACTTACTTAAAAAGCTTTTTATCCTGATTTTAAAAAAAAATTCCATATTCCTAATTTAAAACTTCTCAATCCCAAGTAATGAACTACATGTATAAATCAATAAGTTCAATTTGAAATCTTGGACGATTTTTACGAAGCATGAATGTTGCGTGGTCTCGCATCGTCAATGATCACATTACATTGATGTGATTGTTTTTTAATGATGATAGTCTAGGTTTCAAGTTCAGTTTTATTTGACAACAATTTTTGAGTACCGATACATATGTTCAAAGATGAAAAAAGAGTAAAATATGAGAGAAATCTATTAACGGGTTTAAAATGTTATAGTGGCAACGCAGGCTTTTTTTTAATTAGATTGTACATGTGTATTCGGTAGATTTACCCATTGATGTCGTCATTAGTGAAAGTGGATCGTATATTTAAGCAGAAAGCATTGTTAACAGATTCACAATATAAAAGGAAATTGTGACAATATTCTGTATTACTATACATTGCATTATATAATTACGAACTTCTCCGCATCATTTATATGTATGTAATAGAATGTACCAATGGAATATAAAGAATTACAGTAGGAAGAGATAAAGAATTGTTGACGTAATAAATAAAATATCCTGATTGCATTATGCCAATACAAGTCAATATAACTGCAATATAACTGCAAGCTTTAAAAATTTTGAATTTAACATAATGGAAAACGAACATTACGTCTTTCCTTAAACATCTTATTGAATTATGTGTAAAATCAACTAAATCATTGTTATTAATGTACTTCAGTACGTAAGATAAAGAAATGGCCATGTCTTTTATGGATTTTTTTTAAAAATGCGTTGAATACACTATTATTCAGTGCAGTCCATGGGTTAAGGTTTCAGCCGATCGTTAAACTGGTTAGGGATGGATCTCGTAGATTCCAGCTCTGTCTGTATTAACTGTGCTGAGAATTATACTAGTCAGTTTTCTAAAGAATAGGAAAAGAACATACTCAATAGATTTAAGGAAGGAGTCTTCTCATTATCAAACATACTTCTTATAATAAGAACTTCATGAAATTTTGACAGAGTCAAACGGATTATATTACAAAATGATTCTATCAGTTTTATCAAATTTGACCCTTTTGTTTTCTCATAAGAGCAGGTCAAGGTCACTACCTTTTTCCTCAACGTAAAGGATGATGAAAACAAGTGTAGCTCTTTGTAGTTCTGTAGTCATTTATTTAAGATATGAAGATTCTATTCTTCAATGAAATGATAGAATATTAGAATGTCTATCAGCTTATACTACTTAATTGGAATAACTATTTATACTAAAACTGATATTGCTTAGCCCGCATTTCCTCTAATTTTCTTAAATTTTGAGAGAATTTTTATTATTTTTTCATGCTTCCAATAATAAAATATTTATGATTTTTATGTATAATAAAGACTTTATAAAAAGATATAAATTGACAGAAAAGCTAATATATTGACCATTTAATAAGAGAGAAAAACTGATTTTAGTGATTTTTTCACAAAAATCAGTGTATAGAAGGGCACTTTAAAAAGCCTATAAAAATGTAGTTTGATAGGCAAATCATATTTTAATTTTTAAACACATATTCTGAAACCCAAGAATCATATCATTAGTTTACATTAGTGAAAAAATACAACATTAATGTTATTATTTTTAAAATGCTAAACCAGACTCATTAATCTGCAGCAATTCTGAATTGCGCAATATGTGATATTTTCCTACGCCAATATTACACCAAAAATATAGTCCTTGTTAGATTCTAAACTTTGATTACTTTTTCTATGCCAAGTTGTTCGATAATAAAAAAAGAAAGAAAAACACTCTATCATAATTTCCTTTCATCTTGATTTAATGAACAATTAATCAATTTTACGTTTGACAAGTCGAAAACCATAAAAGACTCCTTCCTTAAATATAGTTTTAGCAAATACTACAACACCTTTGTAAATCAATGTAGCGGTGGTCGGGCAATCGGATCTTCCCCATCTCGTGAACAAAGAACCTAAAAGAATAATAACATAAGTACATAGACATGAGAGAGAGAGAGAGAGAGAGAGAGAGAGAGAGAGAGAGAGAGAGAGAGAGAGAGAGAGAGAGACAGACAGACAGACAGACAGACAGACAGACAGACAGAAACGTTCTCGGAGAGAGAGAGAGAGAGAGAGAGAGAGAGAGAGAGAGAGTGAGAGAGAGAGAGAGAGAATTGCCATTGACATACATTAACATTTACACACCTGTATTGTCAAGTAACTCTACTTTCGTTTCACTTCTCTTTCGTTTCAAGGAAGCTAGCTCATTTTGGAGGTCTTGTATTTTTTGCTCAAAAATGTACGCTATCCCTAACACAAAGGCGAACAGGAGAACAACCACCGCTATACATGTATGTAGAATCCCTCCCATTGCTACTATCGATAATCCTTAAGAGGAGAACACAATACAGGTATTTTATGAATCAACGTGCCTCAACAATGGAAGTGCAATCAGTTATGGCCACCGCATAATAATTTAAATCTAAGGTGCATCCAACCGTAAACAAGTTTTAAAAGGGTGGATCAAGAAGCTGCTGGTGTTTAAAACCCAAATTGATTTAAATTAAGTAAAGACATACGGTATGAAAATAATTACAGAATATATTTTAAGATTATTTCAAAAACCCATAACAGTGCGCAATTTTTGCGCATTTTTTTTTTGCACGAATGGACCTGTAGTGCCACTGTCCGTCAACCCGATTTTCCCGTAAAGCTTAAGTTGTGCGGCTAATGCTCACCTTAATTACTGGTGGAACATGTACATGTGTACGTGGACTTTGAAAATGGTTTTAAATGACACTGCAATTCATTTCAATTTAATCATTGACTTGGACATCTAGATTGTATTTGAGGTACAAAACATATTTCACGTACAATGTAAACTGTAAACAATAACGTTACCAACATTCGTTTTTTGTTGTTGTTCTTTTTCTTTTTCTTTTTCTTTTTTTTTTTTTTTTTGGTTTGTTTTTTTAGGGGGGGGGGTGTTGATTGTTTACTACTTTGCATATGATAAATATCATGACTGTATAAATAACTTGTTTTCAAATGAGCTAATTTCTGCTTCTTCAACTTTACACCCACATATACAGTGCATGTTACAGATAATCAGATACTAAATCTACGCTTGTTTTCTCATCATTAACAGCTGTTCCCTGCTCCGGGTCATTAAACATTTAACCATGGCTGCAAGACTGCTCGGGGCTGGCCATTGGCCCTGTGATCATCTAAATTAATAACAATGGCGGTAATAAAACTCTGCGATGTGAGTTTTGTCTGAGTACATATGGTCTGTGTGTAAACGTTGACGGAGAGACAATGGCGGGACTACTAATCTGTATAATGGCGATCTGTCCGTCTTTGATATACGGGTACCTGGGAATTACTTATAACTTGAAAGGTTGGTGATTTAGTTTATAGTTTTACTTTAAAATAAACTGTCCATTAATTAAATTCGTCCTCTCGAGTCGTAGCTCTTCGCCAAAATAGCCCAGATGATTTACTTTCTTACAGTTATCTAAAACATTAGTTTTTTTGTTGTTTTCTTTAAAATGAGGTTACCTTCTAAAAGTCTTGGTGTTATTTCTTCTTCTTTTTCTTCTTTTGTTGATAAACATTTAACTATCGCAATGATCACATTGAATATCACAACCACACTCTTCATGTCAACACTTTATAATAAAATCTTTAAAAAATTAACAATTATAGAAACTATTTTGTTTCGTTTAAAAGTGCATTAATATCTAAAAAAAACAAAACAAAAAACAACACAACCGTTGTCGTTTGATATGTGATTACAGTTGTAATAAATATAATATCTTTGTAAATATTCACAAAACCTTTTTAAATCTACTTTGGTGCTCTAACTACTGAGTCATTTCAGTCACACCAACTTTCATTATAAACTTTTGTTTAAAATTTGGTCGAAAATTTTTGGACATATTTTATTTTTCTAAAACGTTCGATTATTTGGATAACAAATTATCTTTCTAATGCGCAGAGGGCTATCATTCAGAAAATGTGTTGATTGACAACGATTCGTTTATGACTTTGATAAGACGATGACAAAAATATGGAGCACAGACTAACTCTATGAATTAAAAGGCATTGAAACTATTTAAAAATAGTGGTAGGCATACACTAAATCAAATCAATATATTCCAAGTACTGAATCCATTGAAGGATTACAAATCCATGTTACACTGTGATACATATATTTGATGATTCTTGTGGATTTTTACTTTCAGTATCTTATTCGTCCTAGTGTTGACATTTTACCTGTCTTGTTCCCCTATCTGCTTCTGTTTTAAATCTTGACTTGTCGTGTTCTTATATGATGGGAGAATTCTATATCACATTTACCGGGTCCCAAAAAGACCAGTCAATCCAACTGTTATCGTAGCACTTTGTCATGAAATTATTAATTGATTAATCCCAGTTAATGAACCTTAGTATAAAATACATGTGTGTTCATATATGTAATGAGCTCAATTTCAATTTGTTTAGCAGCAATCACGACGATAACATGTAAGCATTTGGCCCATTCTTTGACTTAATTATTTTTATACAGACTGCAATGAAGTTCCCCCGGTCCAGTTCTGCGGCCGTGCCGCCCGGGAAATCCCCCCGATTGTGCTCTACTTTTACCACGCTACTTCCGGGAAATGTGAACCGTTCTTGTGGTCGGACTGTCCCGATTCCCACTCCAACAATGTGTTCCCGACAAAGGAGCAGTGTCAGGACATCTGTAAGGACCCCCTCACAGTGACGAACCCCGGGGACGAGGATTAACGCCGGGTCAAGGCACCGCCCAGCACTACCTGGCCATGTACACCATAAAGCAATAAATTCAAAAATTGTTGTCATGCCATGTTATGTTATTCTATTGATATATGGAGAGTCGTTACAGTGTATATGTTATATCTTCTAAATTCTATATATTATATACGTTATATGTTCTTGAACCCACTACAAAAGTATACAAGTCAATTATTTACATGTTGACATCAACAAAGTGGGGGATCAATTAATGCGAGGGGAGTTATTTAATCTACATGTGCACTTCTTGGAATGGTTGTGTTTAATAGCGAATGGCAATTTATACTAATCTAATGTTTTCGTATCTTAAGATAATAACTATTATGTTTTAAACGCCAATTAACATATAAAAACAACTATATATCAAACCGTATTAACCGTATTATATTTTGCATTTTCAATTCCGTATTAAAATATGGTTCTGTTTAATCAATTTTAATTATTTTTTTTATCATCATAAAACTATGCTATTATGATTACTAAAGATAAGAATGTTAGCCAAGCGTGATCAATCGATTATGAAAAATTCGCAGACAAACTTAAAAAATCAAATCTCCCCGACCACCAATTTTTATTAACGTTTACATTTCATAAACATTAAAAACACAACACAATTACAAATGTAGTTAACTGTCCGTGCACCTCATTGGAAGACACCTATTTACTTAATCTGTAACTGTTTGGTTTGATCATTCATCGATTGATATCCAATTCTTACTCACTGTAGTTTGAAATTAGAGAGGCATTTAATTGCCAGCTGTCTGAAGGACGTCTGTATCCTGATATTTCTCATTTACTCGTTTTAAGTGGTTTAAATGATAATATATGTACATGTAACTATGTAATGTAATTCAGTGAAAAATATTCACTACAAAGCTAGGTATCTTGATTTTCCCTCTTTTTAGAAAAAAAGAAAATCTATATTTGCCACCATAATCAATAGAGAGAGATTTAAATTATTTGTGTTTTTTTTTCAATGATGCCATAGATCCAATACTTCCTAGTTAGTCAGAACCCGTGGCCCGATATGCGCTTGAAACACAATATACTCGAATTGATTTAAATCCACAAAGAACATACTGCGTTTCGTTGAACCAAGCACAATAAACAGAGCTGGGAATTTCCAGCGACCGTAAAATGGAAGTTGGAATACTAGTGTTTTTGATGTGGAATATACATACAATATGAAGGTATTATCATTATAATTTTCATTAATCAATTCTTATATCTGGCATTTTGAAAGACTATAGTTAGCTGCTTCATATTTTCTATTTATTATGTAACTGGGATGAATAAAAAATTACTTCCTCTTTCTTATTGATACCTTTATTTAAAAAAAAAACAACAACAACAACAGACCACACATACAGGTATTTTCTTAAAATGTTATAGATATTTATACGTAACCACGACTTCCAGGATAACTTTGATGGCTCAGTTAATCGCTATAAGTCGTACATGATAATATATACCTGTACTCGGTGAATATTACACAGATCTACAGCATTACGTGGTGTATACTATTGTTGTTGTTTTTTAATATACCCGATACTACGCACAGGACTTTAACTAGACCTGTATACAGTATATATGTTACATTAAAAGTTTAAAATTTATCAGTTTAAACTTAACTATAACAGCTGTTATAGTTAAGTTTAAATTGATAAATTTTAAACTTTTAATGTAACATATACTGAATATCCTATAAACGCCGTTTCCCTGATATACATAGACACACACATAACAGCGTTTGATTTACCGTTTTATCTGTATATCTTATTTAATGGATTTCAAATTTGATAATTTCTTAAGAGGTCTGCAAGGTCATGGCCATTTTCAGACTATATAAATCTGATTTTAAAAAAGCGACCCGTGTGAATATAAAGCAAAGCATTAAAATGTGTAATCTAAAATTAAGTATTCTTAAAAGTATTTATTGAGTTTTTCAGATCTGAAAACCTTCATATCAAAATTATTTATTGAAACACTTTAACCAATCTCAGAGATACAATGTCAGTTCACAATTGTTTATTTTCTAATATACTACATGTACTTTAAAGTAGTCCTTTCACTAAATTTTATATTTTGATAAACAGTTATGGGTAGACAATACGTTAATGATTATATTTATGTAGGTCTACATGTATAGACACTGTTTACACTGATACTTCCAGATCTCCTTGCACCTGTTATCCTCGCTCACCCTCACACAACTTTCCATCACCCTGATTGTTTTTGTTCACTGTGTTGGTAAGTGATCGCATTTATAACATTTCTTTGTATCACTGTCAACAAATTCTACTTTGTTTATTATGAGTTCAAATTTTTAAATCTTGTATTCAGAAAAAGTGTGATAATTGATAAACCACAACAACGAGAGAGAGAGAGAGAGAGAGAGAGAGAGAGAGAGAGAGAGAGAGAGAGAGAGAGAGAGAGAGAGAGAGAGAGAGAGAGAGAGAGAGAGAGAGAGAGAGATTTTACCTCTAAATGGTATATGCTTTATAATAAATTGCACCGAATATAAACGTGTATCCTCACAACCAAACAGTCGTTGAATACCAATTTCCATGGACAAGCACGTAGCATCAGGGGGGGGGGGGCCCAGGGGGCCCGACTTTTTCTTGCAGCAACAACTTTTTTAAAATTTACATATAAAAAATGGAATAATCATGGAGTTGCCCCCCCCCCCCCCCACCCCACTTTTTTGGGAGTACGTAAAAAATTGATATGTAAATAATGAAATGATGAAAAGAGGAGTGAAATTGAAGTTATATAGTACGCCACCCCCCCCCCCACCCCCCACCCCACCCCGGATTAGGATTTTGAAGATTTTGGGAAACTTAAAATTTCCTTTTTTTTTTTTTCTTTTTTTTTTGCTTGCCACGTGCCTGATGGATTTTGCAGATGTGTTGAATAAAAAAAAAAAGAAATAAAATATTTGCTAATGCAGTGTGTTATATATAGCCTACCTTGTTGATTGGGTGATTGGCCTACGTATAATACGTATGATACACAGCATACCCTACAGTATGTATTAAACTGACATAAGCTGTCTCTTTGTCCTTGTCAGAATCGACCTACTACTGCAGCACAGCGGGTGGGGGTAAGTATTCTCCACGAACGGTGTTATGACTTTTAAACGTTTTCATGCAATAGAATGTATCAATGGAATATTGAGAAAAATATAGAGAATAACAGTAGGAAGGAATAAAGAATCATTGCCGTAATGAAATAAAAAATAGCCTGAATGCATTGGACCAATACCAGTCAATATAACTACAAGCTTTAAAGATTTTCAATTCAAACGAACAAACAAGTCTATATACCTTAATACACCATTTTCAATTCTTATTTCTGTGAAAGATAAAGAGATTTCTTACAATGCTTAATTTGTGACGTCACTTCCGTTAGTAGATCCATGTACTCTGGCGGATACCCTGTATGAGCCGTACGCCCGGACAGGTAACTGTGAGTACAACGGTGTGTACGCCCCATGTGACCGCTACATCGTACCAGGCTGGTACAAGAGCGATGACCTCGTCCTGGATAATTGCCCGGTCCTCAACAGCTGTGGGGCAGTGTATCCGATCTGGATGAACGGTCAGTCAAATGACGTCATACTGGCAGTTTATATTGATCAGTCCTTCAAACAATATCTTCTCTATCATATTTTAACAACTTAGTTACACATAATAATATGAATACGTTTTTAAAAATCCCAACAAATTAGCATTTGAGTTTGAGCATTGTTTCGAGAGACTTCTTTAGAATTTCATAATAGGTCGTGCATTTTTAGGACTCTTATTAACATTTGTAAACGTTAAACAGCATTTAAAGAAATTTTGACAAAGCAATTCAGTTTACTAAACAATATTACCGGATACCAAATTAAGTCACTGAAATCGTAGAATACTCTGTTCAAAACATAAAACATTGTTTAAAAAGAAAAAACAACTTTACAGCTAAGCTCCAGAATCAAACGTGTCGTGTCTTCGTGATTTCCGTGTTAGTGGTTTTTGATTTTGAAATGTCTTTAAATCTAGCCATGGGATTTTGAGCTGCTTCATAAGGAGGCATATTTTTATTTTATTTCAAACATGTAGTTTTAAAAAAGGGACATTGTTGCAATAAATTCAATGTAGGATGGCGGATTTCTACATCAAATTTCTATTCCGTTTGATCGTTAAAGGATCATTATATCTGAAACATGATTTCGTTGTAAATATTTAATATTTGCTGCAAAACAAACGAATGAACCAATAATTACGTATCAATAAATTATATTATCTATTCAATTTCTTTATAAAAACTGTTTTTCTGTTGAACTTAATTTAAATTGATAACACTATTTCAGGAACCTTTCCACAAGTCGCCGATGGAGTTGTCTCTAGAACCCTCTGTAAGACTGGGTTTGGGGGCTGCTGTGTGAGACAGTACGACCTACAGATCAAGAACTGTGGGACGTCCTACGTGTACTGTCTACCAGCCTTAGATTCGTGTCCAGAACGACTCTGTTTCGGTAAGTTCTACTCTTAACAAGGAATTTCGATCCCGATAAAAAAAAAACACGTTGGTACTTCTCCCTATGTGCAGCTGCACGTTTTTAGCAAAGAAATGAAAAATATATATAATAAAATGAATATTAAATAAAAATTGGAAAAATGATGCAAAAAATAATAAACACCACCCCAGTCCCCGGGGGAAAAATTACAAGATTCGGTGCAACTTGCTACTATTAAGATAAGACAATCGAATTTTCGTTTGGAATTTGTTTTCGCTATTTTGATTTCCATTTGTCCATGTTTCAGGGACTAACGGAACCTGTGAATATCCGACTACGGTCGCCATAACGACTACGGTCGCCATTACGACCACCGCTGTTGTAGACTCCACGGTGTCATTAAGGGAGTATAAAAGTAAAAAATTGTTTTCAAATTTGAAATGCATTGTCTGTACTTGTTCTGATCTAAACAGAAAAAAATATTGAAAATTTACTCAAAGTTTGGACAATTATTAACACATATATTTTTATAGTATGATAAATAAAAAATTAAAATCCATCACTTCAAAAAAAACAAATATTTATTTTGTTAAGTATTATTCATAAACAATGGAAATTTTTTATGGTAACTTTACAGATCACTATACTATTAATTAAACCTATAAAAATTGGAAAGGAAATTTAATGAATTGTTCAGTGATGTATTTAATGTTGTAGATCTAAAGACGCGATATGTAGTTGCCATTGTGGCGGTGATTCTACTGGTGATAAGTCTGTCTGGATTCGCCACTTTAATGTCCTTTTGCTACATAAAGTATGTTGACTTAAGATATCATAATGACCATTTTGATTATTTAAACTAGTTGGATTAATTATTTGAATTAGTCGATGTTTTTATCATAGAAATACTTAGTTTATAAATGTCTGTTAACATTTAATATATGTTTCATTCACAGAAATTATAATGGTTTAATTGCCATCGAATTATCTTACCATTTCAATTAACGCCATGAATATATGGAATAAATTCCACATTTGTCAATAAAAATCACTTAAATAATGTTTCTGCTCGCAAAGTTATGATTCATCTCTTATATGTTTTTTTTTGTATTTTACAACTCCTTATTATCATTTGATAATCTATATTATTTCAAATCATTCTTATATCATGCCAAAAAGGGCATCCTTCTAAAAATCTTGATATGATCCTACAGCCTTTTGTTAATGTTAAATATAATACATGGTTTGGAGATAAGGCTGTATTATGTATGGGTAGTACTGAATTGAATTCTATATCTTTAGAAAAAGAAGAAAAGATAGAGAAATCAGCCAAAGCCGCGTGGAACTGGCCACAGATGAGACGGGGGTCGAAAGCAACGGATCCCCTCCATATCTAGATGAGACGGGGGTGGAAAGCAACGGATCCCCTCCCCATCTTCATTTTCAACCTAAATGAGATCCGCTGACAGCATTTTTACTAGTTTTAACTTATTGACAGTTATATTATATAAATAGTGCCTGTTTGGGAGGGTAACAGTTGAAATTGACACCCCGAGAAAACCATTGTCAACCGACGCGAAGCGGAGGTTGACAATGGTTTTCGAGGGGTGTCAATTTCAACTGTTATCCTCCCAAACAGGCACTATTTATTTTGTTATACTGAATGTCTCTTTAAAAATTTTTAAGAAAATTTTACTGCTTTTATATAGGAATAACGTGAATTCTACAGCGAACCGTACGCGCATAATTTTCGCGCATGTAACATTTTTTAATGTTACCCGTTGCCAAGTGCGTTGCTAACGCTGAGGGTAATAGTAAATATTATAAACTGCGTCTTAACCAATCAGATTTCAGTATTTAACATGAAAGTATAACAAATTATATTATTAATACTGAAGTTGAGCAGACTATTGTGATTTTTTTCAGCTGATATCCGTTAGTTATTATTTTGTTTTTTTTCCGTTTGCAAGAATGTTTTTGTTATTTCATCTAGTATGTGTAACATTTAAGTTTTATAATTCATGTGAAACAAAAAAAATAGCTGGATGTGTTTTTTTATTGCTAAATGATAGTTTATGGAGAATTATATATCTGTTTAAAGGTTTAAGGAAGACACGACAGTTAATTAAACCAAAGTAAGATATGATATCGTATTTGAAAATATTACGTCTTTTGAAAATATTATCCGAACACTTATACTTCCGCTCGAAATTTCACAGGATTTGAGCAAATATCGGGAAAGTCTCGTGAACTTTCATTCGAGCATCTCTGGATTTATTGTATACTTGGCAACGATAAAGAAAACATTCAGAACACATTCGCAGGGGTGTTTTTAACCTGGTCAATGAAAATTGTCATTGAAAACTATCGTATTGTTTATAGACTTTGTTTTTTATCAACTTTGTATTGTTTTGAGTTATACTTGTGTACTGTCATGAAATTTCTATAAATGTTTATCAGAAAAAATGTCATCATTAACACATCTTTATTGTATATTACATTAATTTTCTTTGTAATTTCTAGACCAAAGAAATTATTGCAAATAACAATGAATTGATCTAAATGGGAGATGGATTTCCGGGAAAAATCACTTTTGAAAATCTCTTCTTTTTTTACATTTTTTTTTTTTTATTTCCTATCGTAATTATTTCTAAAATTTTTGAATTTGCAATTTAAACCTATCTTATTGCTTTGGCACTTTTATTATCAATCTTTAAAGTTGGCAAATACGGTATTTTTCAGTAAAATTGTTAATTTCTGCATGGTTTTTGGCCTAGATATCTTCCAGGACCGGCCTGACCCTAAACAAATCTTAGATATTTGTATATTAATATATTATATTAATCTTAGGCATATTTTTACTTTTAAAAAATTAACGGCGTGTATAAACACCGTTTATTTTTTTAATGAAAAATTAGGCATTTTGTATATTCAACTTCGATCTTCTTCCTCAAATACACATTGCTCTTTTAATTGAAGATATTGATGGTAAAAAGAATATACTTAATTACATGTAAATGCAATCAACAGAAATTATACCTTAATTAGTGTAAGCACGCTTTGTTTAATGTCAAGAAACATATATACTCTGTGTTACTCGAGACATTTATATACGAATTAGTTTTTCAATCGTTGTGAAATAAATACAGTAAGTTCAAATGCAAAAAAAAATCCTGTAAAAACATTGCCTCTGGTTATTGTTGTTGATACGGATTTGTTTCATAAATTTTGAATTATCATGTTCAAGACTGAATGAGATAATACAAAAATAAATACCCGATTATAATGTCATTGTGAACACGACATATGTGAGAACTTAATCATCGTAATAATGATCATGTACGGGAATAAAGTGAAATAGCACATTCCTTTTTTTT
Source organism: Magallana gigas (assembly GCF_963853765.1). Taxonomy (NCBI): domain Eukaryota; kingdom Metazoa; phylum Mollusca; class Bivalvia; order Ostreida; family Ostreidae; genus Magallana; species Magallana gigas. The sequence continues at coordinate 45,687,005 of NC_088861.1, forward strand.
TTTAAAGAACATTGTGTCAATGTGCTCATTATTGATGCATTAATTAAATGACCTTTGAAATTGCGTCACGCGAGACTTTCGATAGTAACTAATTGGCCAAAATCAATTGAGAGAGAGAGAGAGAGAGAGAGAGAGAGAGAGAGAGAGAGACCGGCGTACTTTGAACACCATTTGACCTAAATGACCCGCGTTAGAGTCTGAAACTCTGACTCCGAGGCCATATATATTATAATTCCATGAATCCCTCCAGAGGAATTCATAGAATTATTATCTTACATTTAGTTTATCTCAAATAGACAAGTATTTTCTAAGATTTCAGACATTTTCACTAGAAGGCAACATTAATATTTGTCCCGCACGTGCTTATTAACCTCAGACCTTTAAATCAAACTACTGAGAGTACTGAAAGACGGGGTCTTGAAAGTTTGAATTTGTTATTATTGTACTTGATTTCCTCGAATCAATCGCAACTTCTCGGGCTTTTCCGGCAAGCTCGGTAGAACACCTCGAATGTATTAACATCACCGGATGTTAGAATTTTATACAAAATAAAGGCGCTTCCCATTAAAATAACTATCGGCTAGACAGCCTTATAAGTCGCTTCTGTGTTATATTTTAGGGTATATCATTTACTTTAATAAAGTCTAGCTTACATCTCAACAGATCGTAAAATGTGTTGTATTTACATCAAGTTTTATAAAAAGGTGGGTTGTCATGGACGCCTAGGTAATTACATTCGATGTGTTTTTCCGAGCTTGCAGGAAAGGCCCGAGAAGTTGCGATTGTTCCTCGAATATGCTTCCAAAAATTATGAGTTTGAATTAGTTACTTCAATCTATGTTAATTCGGCTATTTTGCAATTGTCTGATACTTTGTACTTTGCCTAATTTTTACTCAATTCCGGCCTTTATAATTGTAGAAAATTGACAACGGTATTTTATGTAAAATAGGACCCCAAGGAAAATTTTTAAAAATTACTACTAACCGGGAAAATCAAAACAACTTTATCAAGGAAGATAATCTAAATCATTAGATTTATTCAATTTTGTGATCCAATAGAATATCCACAAGTCGGACGGTATCCGTTATACAAGGTTTATGAAAACCTCAAAAACTCTCAAACTGCTGAATTAACAAACAAAGTTAATATTTGTATACCGATAACAAACACAGGCACCTAACGTTAGAAATATTTCTTTTTACAATAAGAATCCTAGTACTCTAACTATAAAAGGTTTGTCACGGTCGCCATTTTGGTTTTTAGACCGACTTATTTGGCACGATTTTCTTGCAGCGATTCATGCAAAATTAATAGGTAAAAATAAATCCGTTCGCCACTTACTACTTTTTTGTGTAAACTCGAACATCACCTACACGAATTACCATACAACCGCTCCGTTCATTAAAAATCATTCTCCGAAAATCAGAGACATAAATAAAAGAGACCGGCCACTCCGCAATAAACGTGTAAATGTTCGGGACCAACCTGACTTTGAACACTACAAGTGCAACAGGAATCTTGTATAAGTCATTAAATGAACCTGATATTGAACATAAACCTGTCTATATGTTTAAGCATGTTTTATATATGAAACATCTATAAAAACTCTTTATTTAGCTTTTAAATAACTTTTTAAAAACTTATTGACTTTTCACAAAGTAATGGTAATTGTATTGCATTACTTTAATCATGTAATGGTAATGCATTACATCAAGAAAATGAAGTAATGGTAATGTAATGCCCTAATTCATGAAACATGGTAATGTAATGCATTACTTTACAATGTAATTCACCCCAAGCCTGATTCCAACTAAACCGGACAACACGAATATTAACATTTAACTTGGTTCTTCAATCGATAAGATTGTATATATTATTTGATGTATTGGTCACCCAAAATGTATAATCACATGTATATAGATTCTGCTTACAGTCCATTGTTCAAAATTTAAATCCAGTTTAATTAATTAAAGAGCCAACGAACGAGAAGGGAAATTCAGACTTGTTTTTATTTTCTATGTACAAAATTCCTCCAGAAACGAACAGCAGTCATACCGCAAGTAGACTGGAAGCCAATGAAACACTTATTTAATATGTAAGACATTTTTTAATATGTAAGCTATCTTTGTATAATCCGTCCTGATTTTAACTTTGGCTTGCGCATGAAGTTCGGTAGTATTCAGGTGAAAGATTGTCAAAATAAAATTCACGACTTTTCAAAAATGGCACATTGCGTTTGGGAACTTTACTTTCGATTCAACCTTCAACTTCTTTTATTGATCAATTAGCTTGTACACCAACTGAATCGTCAACGGCGTTGTGCATTCAGTTACGTAACTCATTCCACATTTGAACCCGAGCAAGAATATTATGATCAATAAAACTATTTGTTTATTTTCTAAATAAAATTTGGTTTATACACAGAGGACTTAAACAGATTTAATGCGTGTTTTTATAATACTTTTTTACTGAAATGCATGAAAACTTTTTGCACTATTTTCTTACGCGCAGACTCAATTCATGTTTTCTACGCGTGCCTTCCGGTTTGAGACTTCGGCTGACAGTAAACTAATAGACGGGGTCACGTAAAAATGGCTTCATGTATATTGAACCATGCTTTTGTTTATATTAATATGTGTTGGAGTATAGACAAATTATAATCATATCTCTATTTTGAACAGCAGTTTATTGGTTCAAATTGAAAAATAAACTGCAATCTCTATCTAAATTTGCTCTTAGAGCAACTGAACAAAATTCTTAATTTTCTCGACCTTTTTGTGAAAAGATAAATTATCCGAGATTAATTTTTTCCGTCCACTAAAAACACGTTGTATTACAGTGACAAACATCTGGTAAATCTCCTATCCGTCAGACACATCAAACAAATAGTTTGTTGATGTTTTTTTCATATATTTTTAACAACTTGAATGATAATGTGAAAAATGACGTATATTCAATGTTTAACACACAATTTTATAACTCGGGAGAGTTTCATATTAGAAACGCATTTTCATGCATCAAAAAATTATCAATGTCCATTCACACCAAAAAGTTTGTCGAGGTGTTTCTTGTCATATAATGTCGTGAAATCATTCGTAGATGGCAGTTGTCTCGTTGAGGTTGCTGACGGTGGTCTTGAAAACTTTTCGGCTGGTGAATCAAATTGGAATAAGTCTGCGGGGTGAAAGTTGCCTCTGGTAGCCATACGTCTGTCACTGTCTGGGTAAATGTTCACTTCATCCTTGTTGGGAGCGACAAGAACTGAATGATCATCACTTTTTCTACAAGCAAAATGATCATAATTCATCTGCGTCTGAGATAAGCATAACTTATGCAATTTTCATAACACTTCAATAATTAAACTTGAAAATTATTTCTGTTAAAAGGACGTATTAACTTTATGGTGGCATTGAACACAACAAAAATCGCTTACTTATTGTAATATTTCTGTTTGATGATGCATCCAATTACCACACAAATTGCAGCAGCGACGATGACATTTGCAGCGATTAGAATTTTGCCGGCAGGTGAGACATCTTCATCCTTCGTGTTTTGTTTGTTTGTTTTTTCGACATTAGATCTACTCCTAGTTGTAGTTGTTTCTGCTTCTTTACAGTCTAGAGAAAATAATTGAAAGGAGTAATTAAAACTTTATTTCTTCTCAATACATGTACATGTATATGGCGAAAAACTATTACATACTATTATTGTTCAAACAAAACTTACCAAGAAATAAGATAAAATTGACATATTCATTGGTAACATGAAAAATGATATAAGTATAATATTTAATCGTGTAATGAATTTCAATTTATAATAACTGTACATACTAATGTAATGAAATAAGCAACACAAATTAAGCATATCGATACCCCATGTCCAATCATACACATTTGACGCGGACAAACATCGCCAACAGCTTTCTTTCTTTTTTAACGTTCCACTTTGTACGCAGGTTCCATTTATGTAACAGTAACCGTTCTATAATGCAAAAACATATACTAATATAGCAATTTTACAACATACACATACTTTTAAGCTCAATCAGAAAAATCCATAAACAACCCTATCATATATATATATATATATATAATTCAACCTTTAATACTAACCTGAAGGGTAACTTTGATGTTTCCAGAAATGTTCTGAAACGTCTGACAGGCAGATTGGTATACGTAAACAGTATACAGAGGCGAGAATTGAGTTCCATCATTAGACATATTGAAATGGAAAGTAGTATAAAACGTCGATCCTGGACCGTATTCAAGACTACAGAATCCTTCATAAAGGGTCCTCTCCTGTAATTCTACTGTGTACGAGGTCTGTGATGTTACAGTATTGTTTTCATCTATCTGTCGAACGTGAATAATAATACTTTATACAATCAAATTGATTGTTCTTATTACTGAACTATTGAAGTAATGCATACATCTTTACAACTATTACCTCTTCTCTGGTCATATGGCAAGTTGTTACCATATTCTCTGAGAAGTAGTGCCCGTAAAAAGTGCTGTCCTCACAAGGTTCCGACGATTTGTCACAAACACCATCACCGGATAATTTGTTTATTGTTGGGGGAGATAACACGTCAAAGGAACAATCGCTTCCCCCGAACCCATAATCACAGGTACAGTTCCCTTAAACATCGATGAAGAAACATGAACACAATAACTTCAATGACAATACAAAAAAGAGGCACACGGACCACATCGCTCCTCAAAAGTAACCAACTAAGATACCGACTTTGTTCTGGTTGTGAGGCCATTTCATTTAAAAAAAATGTTAACATCGCGTTTCGTAACAAGAGACCCATGGACCACGTCGCTCACCTGAGCAACAATAGGCATAGTAAAATCAGCTTAACAAAGTCGTAATACAAAATATCTGGACAATGTGTTTTAATACATGTAGATCCTATACAAATTAAACAAAATCTGTTTCCCCCTGGATATTCTTTTATTTATAATCAAGTTCCTTTGGTAACAGGATGATTTTATAGTCACATCATATGTTAAGTATTGCAGTTCTCAAAAAGACCCTTAACCATTTTTTATATACAGGATATAAAACTTTATCAAACTCTGAACCCCTTGCGAGGCCCAATAATCGTCCAGGGGCCAAAGTTTAAACAATTTTAAAGAATCAGCAATGTATAAAAATGCTTGCATATAAGTACAAGCATATATAATAACATTTCAGTTTTTGTGAATAATTAAAATGTTTTCTTTTGTACAACTGAATCCCCAATGTTGCCCCACAGTACTCCTAAAGATTGTGATTTGAACAAATTTGAATCTACACTATCTGAAGTTGCACTCAACAAAGTTACATCTTTTCTAGGCAACTGTTTTTTTTTAAAGATTGAAAGATTTACTCTATATATACCTATGTAAAAATTCGTCCCCCCACTGTGGCCCTATCCTACATAAGGGTCGTGATTTGCACAACTTGAAATCTACACTACCTGAGGATGCTTCTACTAAAGTTTCAAATTTGCCCCCATCCAGTGTGGCCTCACCCTATCCCCGGGGTTCATGATTTAAACTACTTTGAATCTAAACTACCCGAGGATGCTTCCACACAAGTTTCAGCTTTCCTGGCCTCATGGTTTCTGAGATGAAGATTTTTAAGATTTAGTATAAATTAGTATGTAAAAATCAACACCCCATTGTGGCTTCACCCTACTCTCGGTAGTCATGATTTTCACAATCTTAATTCTACACTACCTGCGGGTGCTTCCATATAAGTTTCAGCTTTCCTGGCCAAATGGTTCTTCAGAAGAAGATAATTTTTTAAAGATTTTACTGTTTATGTTCTTATGTAAAAATTTGATACTCCATTGTGGCCCCACCCTGCCCTTGAGCGTCATGATTTTCACAACCTTAAATCTATAATACTCGAGGATTCTTTCACCTTTCCTGGCTGGTTGCTTTCGAAGAAGAATATTTTAAAGATTTACTCAATATAGTCGATCTCCAAATGTGGCCCCACCTTTTCCCAGGGTCATGATGTTTACAACTTTGAATCTACACTACCTGCTTCTTGCTAGGATGCCTCCACAAAAGTTCCAGCTTTCCTGGCCTAATGGTTCGTGAGAAGATGATTTATGAAAATTTCTTTTAAAAAAATCAGCAATTCCAAATTATCTCCCTTTGCAAAAGGGTGTGATCCTTATTTTGCACAACTTTATATCCCCTTAGCCTAAGGATGCTTTGCGCCATGTTTGTTTGAAATTGGCCCAGTCGTTCTTGAGAAAATGTTGAAAATGCGAAAAGTTTACAGACAGACAAACAGACGGACGACAGACAGAATGTGTTCAGAATATCTCACTTGAATTTTCAGCTCAAGTGAGCTAAAATCCAAAGACTCGATTTAAATATTGTTCATTCAAAACACGCGTCAGTTTGTCTTTCTGATTTGCTTACCTGATGAACATACACCTTTGTTGCTACAGTTGTTAGGACATAAATTGACGATCACCTTAGTGACATCGGGTTGTTCTCTTTCTAGTGTCGAATTCAGCAGGATATAGGTCTGGCACTGTGCAAGGGCAGTGTCCAGGTGTAACTGTGTCAGATTAGGGTTTCCAGTCATCTGTTAAAACGGTTTAAAAAAGGAAAGATATTAAACGTATTAATGTAAATTTATGCGTTTTATCTGTTGCCTGCATTACTGACGAGCATGGTATTTTCATTGCTGGATAAGGTATAATAAAAGATAATCCCTTATTCTAAAAGGCAACAAAATGAACCGTATTACGCATTAAACAATACTCATTCATTAACAAAAGTCCAATTAGCTTGATTTAATTTGATATATTTGACTATTAAAGTATTTATAACAATGATGAGCCATGCTTTATTGCCACTGAACTTACAACAAGATCATTCATGCAGTTGACTAAGGTTTCATTGTTGAAGTTGGGAACGACATTTAGGCACGTGCCGTAGTATGTTGACATTTCAAATGCGCTTTTACAAATCCTATATGCATCCACTTCGCTATATGCCGCTCTTTTGACTCGCTGGAATTATAATATATCTTAAAAATCATTTTATCATTTAGGTTTTAAAGGAAAAATAACACATTTAGTGCTAATTAATCTGTAATGAAATGTTTAACTTAAGTTATAAAAACTCACTGGTTCTTCTTCCATATTCTTATTAATGTTCCCGGGAATTTGGGTGAGAAAGTTCAAGTCTCTTTTCCTCCTTGAGCTGCTATGCAATACACAGTGAAACTCTTTACCTTTAATTCCTGTTTTGCATTCTGTGTATTGCTTGTAGCTACAGTATGTTTTCTCTTTATCGCAGGTGCAAAGTTTGTGAAAATATGAGGAAAGTGGTGTCAACTGATCAAACACCGTCTGTGACATGGATAGAAGATCTTCATTACTACCTTCAGGAAGTCTTTGGATAAAACAAAGCGATTTGTAGCTTTTATTGATATTGACGTAAAAATAAAAAAAAATGAAAATATTCTTATTCTAAGTTACTGTTCTATTGATATTTTTTAATCAAAGAAGGTTCTTTATATAAATATGAACCTAAATCAACATTCTCATAGTAAGATATCTTTAGTGGTGTTATAACAATATTTATGATACAAATAATAGAGAATCATATCTAAGTTTTGTAATTGATATCAATTAAGTGTTATAAGTCGACTTACTGCCATGACAAGGAGAAATCATCCGGTGGGTAACTGTAGCTGTAGGATTTTGTATTTCCCTGGGTACCGTCCCTACGGCGGAGGTCATTAGTCCTATCATTGTCCAGTACTCCACACAGTCCAGACGTTCTATCAACATCAGAAACCGTGGGGTAAACTTCTACGTTTAGGTACCAACTAGAGCTTCCATAATTATAGATAAAAACCTTAACATACGTTCCTGTTGGGAATATTATCTGTAAACAAAATATGTAAAAATGACGTGTAGCTACTTTTATGTGCAATACCAATAACAGGGTAATAATATCCTTCTGAATTTTTGCACATTTTTTTAAAGAAAAAGAAGAGATTGAAATTAGTAGGCAAACCTTATACACTTTGTCAGTTTCTTTGATAACTTTCAGTGAATTTTCGTTGCAAATTGGAAAGTTGATAAACTGTCTTTGATTACAAACATCAATTGTGAACACATCCTGTCCCGATCTAGCCGCCACTGCGCAGACGCAGCGAGCTGTACTCCAGCATATGCTATGCCGGACTTGTACCTGTGAAATAAAATGTTTCAAATACTGTTTACAAATGTCTTATTTCTATCAACCGTCGTAATGACACACCAATGCTCTGCAGACAAATTCAATACCGCGCGTCAGAGCAGTATGATAATTTGTCTGCACCGCTTGGTGTGTCATAGGACCAGAGAGCATTCAATGCTTATATTTATATTCATACTGATTTTTTTGTATGAAGTGTAAATGTATCGTCGCTGTAAAGCCATTATATACGCTCTTAGTCAGGGATATGAAACAGCTATATTAACATTTATTACATACTTAGTAATAAATACAGGTTTTTTGCATATGTGATACAGATGACATCACAAAATCCGTATCGGCCTCCGGGGCTGATACAGGTTATCAGCCCTCCAGGGCTGATACGGATCCGTATCACACCCCTTGCGGAACTCCTCTGCCTTTTTTGGCTACGGCATTTGTGCATGTTTACAGACGAAAAATAAAACATTTTCAGTTACAATCGACATTTTTAAGTGCAGTTGAAAACTTCAAATGCTAGCAAATGTTTTAAAGCAGTCAACGTTTAAACCTGATGAAATTCCGTTCTGTAGCTTCATGTTTGTTAAAACAAGAAGAACTCATATTTTTTATTAAATACATGTACATGTCCAGACTTTTTTCAAATGATATGAATAATCAATTTGTTCAAGTTGATGGGTTTTCTTTTTAAATTTATTACTAAGTATGTAATAAATTTAATAATAGATACCCTTTTCCATATCACAGCTTGTACATGTATCAGCCCTCGACCAATATCATCCCTCGGGCCTTCGGCCCTCGGGCTGATATTGGAGTCTCGGGCTGATACAAGCTGTGATATGGAAAAGGGTATGTATTATTCTCAATGTATTTTAGTACGCTTCCGCGGCTAATATATAGAGTTAGAAACTTTGTAGAGAAAAATCTTTTTAATTAAGGAGTAAATATAATTTGATGATTGTTTTTCAAAAGTACATATTAACGAGGCCGAGTACAGAACGAGTACGCACGCTTTCGCGCAGCGTTTCATTTGGATTGTGACGTCATCTTGTTGCTTGGTTGACGCCATGGCGTGATAGTTTCAACTGCAGATATTCAGCGAAGTTTGTTGAAAATAGCTCGTTTGATGCGTAAAATTAATGTTATATTGTGGAATAAACATAAATGTCTCGAAATATAAGTATATTTGGGCTCGGGTCGAAAACGTGAAGAGGATTCATCAAGTCTAGCCCTCTGTCATGTTTTCTTAACCCGCGTAAATATAGCTTAATTCATATATTTCAAGAAAGTAACCATGTATTTTATATTAATGACTCTTAATATGTGATGTTATATATCTTTTTATTGCTAAAATATGTCTCAATGTTTTAATAATACTATAACGACCACCTATTCCGCCTCTGTCAAATAAAAAATAGCCATTATCAATCAACTTTGATAAGACCCCTGGAACAAACCAGAAGGTAAAAGGTTTTTTTTATTTGACCATTTGATGCCTTTTAGCAATAACTTTTGATATGTAGAACAGAAAAAGAAATCCCTAGGGCAGAAGTTTTAAAAAAATGTAAAAAATGTGCAAAATTGATACATTTCATGCAAAATCACATAGGGACCTATGTTAAAGATTAACAAACTTTGAGATGACCCCCTAAACAAACGGTGTGGTAAATGTCTTATTTTTTAATCTTAAAATAATAATTATATCAGTAGAAATTCATGTAAAAAATTTCATCCAAAAATCTAGGGCAGAACAAATTAGACCCGGCCTAGTTAAATTAGTTATGTAAGGTTGAATGTTTCATATAATCTTACAAAAATGAATATACTCAAGACACTCAAGACACGTGGTGACGTTGACATTTGTGCTCATGGGGCATGCATTAGCAAAGTGTAGTCATAGGAAATTGAACGTTCCAGATTACCAATACAAACATAAGGGGAAATATACACTGAATGTAAATATCTAAGCATTGAATCATTATTTTTTTAAAGAATGATATAGTCTCATAACTGCAGCGATGTGTGCTTATATCTCCATTTTGTAAACTTCTTTCCTTGTCTGGAAATATGATTTTTGCCTTACAAATCATATTTTATCCTAAGGGTAAGTTAATATAAATGGAAGGCCACTGTAACAGCCACAAGCGTGAACTTTGATTTTCTCGCTTGTGACATTGCATTTTGACGTCATAATAAAACTCGTAGTTTTAACTTTTCAGTACCCTGTGTGTGTTACAGTGTTAAAACTGCAGTAGCTTTTGACACACTTTACATGCAAAAAAAATGTGGAATATAATTATTTTGTTTTAAACGACATAACAATCCAGTTTTAAATTTTTTGTGTCACTAATATTTTACCTCTTGTAAATGGAAATCGTTGCTATAAAATATATATGTCTTCTTAGTTTCGCATCCTGTTGCTTGGCATTCATACTTGCTAAAATTATATTCAATATGAGTTTATAACCCAGTTTTGCATAAGTATAGTTCTAAGATACATATTTCTGTTTTATTGATAAAGAATAAAAAAAAGAGCTTATCTTATCATTTTTACGCCTTTACTCTCTCCAAAAATATCCTCATTTCATATTTTGCTTATTACTTGATATTCATAAAAACATTAGGACTCAAACGATGTTCTTTAAAGAGTATGACAGCTTTCTAAGATTTCTACTACGACCGATTCCCTAAGCTTATCAGGTTACCCCGCTAAAATACAGTAAACACGGCTATAATGAACACGCTTATAATGAATTGACGCTTACAGCGAATATTCCCCGTGATTCTATTACATGTTGTACCCTTGATGGATATAACAAATTACGCTTATTACGAAGTTAAATCGCCCTTTCCTGGAACTTCTTTATAAGCGTGTTTTACTAGACTTAAAGTAACCGGGATTATTTCAAATGCATGACTTTCCAATGGACACAAAATGTCAATATTTACCATTATAAATCTCTGTAAGAAACGTGTTTCCGAATTTGTGATTTTCTCCCAGTGCAAAATAATATGTTTCAATGAGAATATATAAAAATTTTGGTAATTTCCTTTCCATCAATTTCAATTGAAAATCGTCCATATGTGACAGTACAATAACTTAGAACGGACTTTAGTTTGTAGAAATAGAAAGAACATAGAGTTCATGTTTATAATAAACAAAGAAGCAGACAATTTGCTTTTGTCTCACAACAATTGCTTACTATCCGTCGAATGTTGTTTGATGTGGGTCCGCATATGAACTACAGCGTTTCCCCTTCCAGGCCTCCTCTTTGTCTACAACATTTATCTAAACCAAAAGACACAGATTTATAAACAAATGACTAAAATAACAATTGACTCTTAGATATATTTAAGCAGTATTCACAAATCTACATACGTGCACGTCACGGAACACAGCATCTGAAAATATCTGGGCACCATCGCCGTTTGGGCTGTTTGTTTCTAGCCGCAACACGAGCTTATGATCCTGCATGTAATAACCATCGTTATCTGAATTAGATATTTCCATGGTATAGATCTTGTTCCAATTGGTCTTATCTTTATACCGCTGACGCTCACCGTATTTAAAACTTTCTATAGGCACAGAACATTTTCTTAAACTACCACTAGTGCTTTGTTGGCATTTCGCTTCAGTGTTCCCGGGAAATGACAGCTGAATGTTTAACGGTGATGTAGATTGCATGCCGTCTTGTCGCTGGATAGTTTCTGATGCAAATGGAATAGTAGGGCGAAGCATTAAGGTCACTGTTCCTTTCCTCTCAATAGTGACAGTGCGATTTAAAAGCTGTGTATTGTATAAAAATAAGTTTATAACAACCAATATGCTTAAGTGTTATTACATTTATATTTCATTCCTCGTTGACTGTATCAAAAGTACATCTTTCATAATATTTCAGCATCAATATGTAGCTCTACGGCATGTGAGCTTAAACTGTAGAACTACACCCCTGTAACTAAGCATAGTAAAATTGTTTATAAAAGTTGTAGCGTTTACTTAAATGGGCTGGATCGTATAGACCATTTTTAGGCTATATGTACCTCCTTTAGACGAATAGCTTTAAATAAAAGTGTAGGAATATGTTATGATTTTACAGCTTAATTGTTTGCATTTTGTTCTTAATAAATAAAAGATCATGGCAAAACAAATCATATTTCATAGTTTCAAACAAACTGGATGGTTCATTTATAGAAAACCAGGACACCTTAAAGAAAAAAAGAATTAAAGTCAGTGTTCGCTCTGCTCCTGTTTTGTAATTTCCGTTCGGACTTTTGATTTTGAACACTGTTCATTATCACCACGTGTCATTTTTTCTCTAAAAATATCTCCTTTTGATGTTGATTGTTTACTATGTCTCATATTTTTTAGTGAGTAAAGAAAGCCAAAGCTTGAGCTAAAATATAAGTTACCTCTATTCCTGCAAAAAATAGTTTACTAGATTTTGTTACACACGGAAACTTGTTTTTGGACGCTTTTATTCCAACCATGCAGTGAATCTGGAAGAAAGAAAAAATGAATGTTTAAACGATGGTGATGCGTTAAAGTAGCAGGTTAGTTTTAACATACTTATTGCTTTTGGCGTGTATGTATAAATCAATTGTGTTAGGATGCATTTTTTGAAACCAACTTTTGTTAGATCGACTACATGCATTTTTGCTTTCCTATTACAATTCAACTTTAGAAACAAAATGTAGAAAAGGGGAAACATATCAATATTTCACCGTTACTTGAAATAATCCAGTCTTGTCGCCGTTAGTGTATTCAGTTTTTGTCATTTGTATTCATAATTTGAGAAATTAAGGCGCGTGTATGTGAAACGTTTAAGAAAAGATAACTTACCCAAGAATTGATCTTTTTCCCCGCCTTGTTTAGATCTGCCGCGGAGAGAATAGCGTCATTTAATGACGACTTGTCGACGGTCTGTCCTTGGATCACAGTCTCGTTATCGACGTACCAGTCAATGTAGTAGAGCAGGGAGTCATCATCAGAAGGGGTGAAGGAACAAATCAGGTTGACAGTAGGGTCGTATCGAAAAACACCCGGACTATTTTCTTTCTCTTTTTCCGTCCACGTTAAATTATGGAAAGAAACGCGAATGTTGTTAACCGTCTTATTAACACCTGTTTAAATTTATTAATAAAGAATTAACATTTCTTGCGGAAAAAACATTAAAGCTCAAAAGAATAATTGTTTTCTTGAGTGCACATATCACAGAAACAAATGGTATTATATAATTTTCCATTTATGTATCATCTTCAAAAACTACTTACAACTGTCGTCAAGCTCTACAACAAATACAACAAGGACATATATTTCACTGAATATTAAATGTAATAAAGTATTGAATTTGAACAATGATTGGGCATAAAACAAATACTTTACCAAAGCAGTATGCAGAATTGCAACTATCCAGCGGTTTTAGCTTGTACACTAGAAAACCAGTGCAGTTTTTCACTTCTATTTTAAAAGCGTTGGAACATTCATCCGAAAACCCCACTTGACATGCGGTTAAATTCTGTATGATTCCATCAGGGGGAGTAGGGTCTAAACAATGAAATAAGTATTAAAGAGTTACAGAAATAGGGTCTAAACAATGAAATAAGTATTAAAGAGTTACAGAAACACTATAAAGCTAATGTTATAGTAAGTATCCATTTTCATGCTTTATATAAGCACTTTTGGTTTTATAATCATGACGAAAAGGGCACTAGATTTTAACTATGTAACAAGAATAAAAAATAAATAAAAATGCTGCTTTGTTAAATGAAGCTTGACATATTTTTTTCACTATTATAATACTCTTAAATAAGAAAATAGCACGTTTTTCCACAGTTTGTATAAACATATTTCGTCTCTAATATATTCTTTTTATTTGTTTAGTCTTTAAGGTAAATGAGCATGATTCACTTGTTATCATATTGTTATGTATGCCCAAATATTGAACCAGGTACACATGCTTGTATATACGCATTATAAAAGATTTAACCTTACCATCTTAAAATGACAACACTTTATAATTTGACAAAGTGTGTGGGTTTTATCCATAATATACATAGTGTCTATTAGAAGATTTTTGAAAATAAAGTGTAAACACTGATTGAGCAAAAATTCGTAGAAGATATAAAAAAAAATCGATGAAATATAAAAAAAATTTAGTTGTTCTTTTTTTCCATTTTTAACAAAAGCGATAATAGGGACGCAAAAACTTTTAATATAATTTCTATGTTCATAATTAAACTTCAATGTCAATCTACCTTTCAGCCAAACTGGATATATTGTGCCACATTTTCCAAACAATGGTGGTGACGTAGACATTACGTGAGTTTTGGATCCGTACCAACCCTCAATCAAGAACATATCACAAGGCAATGTGAAGTCCTCATCATAGGATGGTGATCGTTTAGCCACGTTATCAATCTCACGGAAGTTCCCATCAAGACACGGATCTTGCGCTATAACAATTTGGTAAATAATAAAGTATATGTTAAATAATACAGTAACGTATATTATTTTATAAATTGTTTATAATCCATTAGTATTCAATTGTTCGTTGTTTGTGTTTTAAATAGAACCAAAAACTGTGTATCTCTAATCATAGTAATGATGATTATCAAAATCTTGCTTTAACTATTAATTGTTGTCTGGTTTTCGCATAGGATGAAACTAATATGCCATTCAGTCAACTGAAGTATGCATGAAAGGTAACTGAAAGATAAATATGCTATTGAGTCTCCTTTTCAGACCTTTCAGTAGACATAATAGCAGAGATTCATCATGTGTAGGTTAGGTTTGTTGAATAATAAAAGTTTTTGAAAAACAGAAAAAAAGATTACCTAATGTGACTTCACTCAGTAAAAAGATCACCAACGACAGAACTTGTCGACGTGAATAAATCTGAAACCATAAATGAAATAAACTTTAAATTTAACATTCATCGACTGCATGGTCACTGTCTAGTCTAGAACCTTTTTTCTTTCAATGAGCAAATAAAAATTAAAGATATTTATAAGGTTTAATTTACCATTTTAGGTTTTCGCCAATCATGAATTCCTTCACTCCATTCGTCTTTCATCGGTTGAATCCCATAATGAAATTTAGCAATACATTCTTTGCATCAAAGAACCATAGATGCATACCTATTCTCTGAAAAAACAATTTCAGTAAAGTAAAATGGAAATGACATCATTAACATTTGTTGATATATCATACTCTTTAGTACATCTCGAAATTTACATACCTACATATATGTAGATATCCTGTCTAATGTAGCAACGAAACAATCATCAATTTATATATAACATCGTCCTTGATTGCTGACACGGTCAACCAATCAAATGATTGTAAAGTGCGCGGGTTAATGGCATTTCCATAACGTGGTTTATTGTCCTAAAAATAAACAGGTTTCTTTAAATGAGAACACCTAATATAAAACCCAAGACTCACTTGATAGGTGATCCTTTATGAGTTTGACTTTTTTTTAAAGTTACGACTTACAGTTACAACAATAACTGCATTGATGATAGAAAAGATGCACGCTTATTTTATTTGACTTTGATATTATTTTGATGTATGCTGACTTTCATTTATTTATCTAACCCTAATATGTGTTTAATTCTAATTTGGTTTGAACGTTATATCAGAATTAATTTACATTTGACACAATTAAACTTCTTATTAAGGCTGGTTTTTGGCGCATTCCCTTATTTTTTTCGTTAAGACAATCTTAATTTAACAGTATGTATTGTCGCTTATAAAGATATTTAAAGGCTTTAAAAAAAAGACAAACTTTCATCGGAATGCCCACTTATTGTTTTTGTAAATACTTTTTTCTTTTATTAAAAAACAGTTTTCATTTGTGTAGATAGAGATATAAAAAAGGAAATATTGATATAACGGTCCTTTTTTTTATCAACAATAAATTGCTATGGCAATTTTTAATTTGAGGGTAATTTTTTTTCTGGTAATACATGTACCGCTTTTGAAGTTATATTATGGAATTTGTCTATTACGCATTCGGATAAACCTTTTTCAGACCTCGACAAATTAGACTTCAACGAAAGACTTAATCTTTCAAACTGTCAAAACACAGTCTCGTACTTCCTAATTCAAAGGTGTTAAGTATGTGCGATGAAGACACTAGATTAAAGCTTTTTTGATATAAATTCTGACAAGCCATAAAGAGTTTTGGCTTGAAACAACAGCTCTTTCTGCGAATTTTTACAGCGTGTTCAGTAATCAAAACTCTAATCAAGTTCTGAATTCCGAACCTCCGCATGAATTAGTTTGTACTTGCTGAATAAATCATTTTATCGAGGAAGTTTTAAAGACGACGAAAGCACTATATCAGTTGGAGTCATTAAATGTCATTGATGGACATGGGTATATGTACACTTGAAATTATGCCAAATCGTCATTACCTATTACCTTGCTTCAAGTGACACATATATGGATTTTTTTATCCATAAATTCTTGATTCAGAAAATCTATTTCACGACAAATGAATTATATAATAATCAAAATATATAATAAAAGTTTTACACAGTTTTTGTGTTTGTCCCGTTAATTTATAATTGAAATCTGGAGACAACTTATCCCAATTTTGTTTGACGAGACCAACTCCAAATAATAATGACAATTTTCAATTCTGAATGAAGATAAAAAAAAATTCATCTAAACATTTGCATTAATTATATTACATGCATTACGAAGACTCTGTTTAGAAACAATGGCAAAAAAAAACCCAATAAAGATGTTGCTTTTTGTATACATAAACTAAGTATTATTTGAATGAGAAAAACATTGTAAGTTAATCAACTTGGTTTCTTAACCTTTTGTAATTCTCTTCAATAAAATACATTTAAACCAGACCCAATTAAAACAGGGCATGCTTTTGATTGTACTATGCAGTTTCAGTTTTATTTTTATCATTGCATGCCCATCCACAGCAAATGATTACATTAAAAAGTTTATTAAAACAACTTACATCAAAATTAAGTAATGGTATTCATCAAAAAACAAATTCTGTCGAATGAAATGATTAAATTAATGTATTTGGAATTTTTGCCCAAAGTGCATCATTGAGTTCTGACTTAAATCCACATTCCACTTGTCTTGCACACTTATTTTGATTTAAAACAAATTGTAAATGCACAAACATATTTGAACAAAAAAAAAACCCACATAAACAAAGCACAAAAAAACAAGAAAATTAAGCAAATAAATGCAGAAAATCATCTCTGTAAAATTAGGATGTAAGTGGAATTGCTATATTAAAATATTATAAATAAATGCTAATTTGGTGGAAAAAATCAATATCAAACCTTAAAAAACATTAACGTACTTTTTTGACCGGTTGCAAATAGTCAATTTAAATCTTTTTGGGATGTTTGATATTTAATTTTTGTGAAACCAGTTATCATTTAGTGAGCTAAAATCATTATATGACTGTTTTAATGACTAAATAGAGAAAATATATATGTACCACTCTAATCTAGTTACGACACCGAAATTTAACAGCTGTCTAAAATTTTGCGTTTTAAATCACATTAAAGAATGTATGTTTGCTCGAAATTCATAGACATTTACAAATCATTAACACTCTTTTCATAATAGAAAAAAATTATCTGGCAAAATATTAGGAAATGGAATAGCATTCCATTTTGTCTATTGGTACATGCATCTATTTAACTATTCAGATACTTCTGTGTATGGTCACTTATTCATTAAAATCAATATTAATTTGTCAAAAGAATTTAAAATTAGACAGTTTTCTGTTCATCAAATTTGATACATGAAACTATTACACAATTTCGCTCAATGTAGTATACATTACGTGAAAATTTTTACCAATGACTAGCCAATACACTGGCTTGCTGGAGATGACATATTTGTAATTTAACTTATCTTTTAATGTTTGATAATTATTGTTTGATATTGCTTCTCTCTCTCTTTGTCAACCCACCTCTCCGTACCACTCATTTTTTTGTTGGTTTGGGGGTGTAGTATCTGCTTTATCTAAAAGCGATGAGGCAATGTACCCTAGTGTTGGTAATTTAATGTCCTTGTCTGTTTAAGCCACCAAGAATAATTGTTTGAAACGGTAAAGAACTAGGAAGTCCAACATTTTTATAAGATAGCATTTAAAAATCTATCTCAAAAACCTTTTTGTGTTAATAGACAACTGATCAAAACATGTTTTACGCTTTATTTAAAGACCAAATACTGACGGTATCTTAATGTATTTATGGCAATACCACATGACACAGAAACATAAGGTGAAATCAGTTTGATCTAATTCGTAGGCATTTTTTGCTCTTAGGGTAAACCCCTCTGTATATCGAGAACGGCATTCATTGTTTTAATCAAGCCGGGTTTTTCCATATCTGGAAATGGGTTGCAAAATGTATTCTATCAAAGCCATCTTGCTAAGATCGGAAAACAGCAATACATAGATGACACATATACAGCATGAAAAAGAATAGGGTGTTGGCGCCAGGCGAATTAAAAAAAAATGAATACATTATTACTAAAGAATAAGACTTCTTTTTAAAAATCATTGTTAAGCACTACTACAAATGTTTTTAAAAAAACTTTCCAAAGTTATATTATAAACTAATCATATGCAAACAAATCATTTCAGAATGCAAGAAAATAAAGATCAATTCAGGTGGTTTACATTTGATTTATTAGACCAGAAAAAAATATTTAAATATCAAAATGGAAAAAAAAAAGTTTTCTTATTAATAAGGTAATAAATTGATTGTGTGTGTGTACAAAAAGCGGAACGTTTTTGAGGAGACATCATTGCAATGACAAATTTAATTCTTGATTTCATAAAAAAAAGTTTTTCGATTTGTATTTAAACGCTTTTGGGATGCATACTTGCTATTCAGTCTGATGTGAAAATGGGTTGTTTTGTTGTCAAAGGAATGACCATATGCGTATTTTATTTATAAAGTTCTAGAGCCGTAAAGAGGAATGACATACGCTATTGTCTAAAACAACCTGTCGAAGATCTTTTTTGTAACGCAAACAACTACTTAGCGTGTTTAAACTTAAAAACCAGCGTTTATTTAGAATGTTTAATGGTCTTAAAAACCGAACAGAAGTCATTTGATTAAAGTGCAATCTATCCCATAAGATAAGTTAAAATTGAGCGGAAGGGGTTCCCTAGATATCAACCGAAAGGATAAACATAAAAAATGTATTACAAAAATCGTGTGTTGAAAGAAATATTGAAACTTAAATCCAATTTGACACATTTAAATGTTTACTTTTTCCAATTTTTTTTTTTAAAGACTTGCATTGTATTTGCAGTCAGACATTTAAATCATATTTTTCAGTTGGTTGTAGCAGCAGAAAGATTCCTGTGGGTTTCTTTTACCTTCATTTTATGTATATTTTTTTTAATTTAAAATGTTTTTGTCGTTGTAAATTGATTAAGTTTCTTTATTGGTTTAATATTTATGTCACGCAATTTATTTTACATCTTTAAATCTCTAAGTATTTAAGGATTGCGTGTATGATTAGGCATTCAACAACTGTGAAGTGGTTCCCATAAAGTCTTTTAAAGAAATTTAATGTATCAATTTTCACTCTTTATTTTGCATATTATCAAATCGATCAAAAGGTTTTCGATATACAACTACTGAATGAATTACATGATAACACTTGGTCTCTAGCATAATTTTTTTAACATGAGAGCAGGAAGAATCAATACTTTTATAAATAAAAGAGAGGGAGAATTTTCCCAATCATTGATAACCAGGTAAAAGAAAGATGTGGACTTTTTAACTTCGTCAAGCTTCAACATAATGTTAGAATAAATAGTATGTGTAAGATGTGAACTGTTAGGATATGGTTAATATTTACAGTAGCGGACTGGACAGTTTGCCAGTTGTCTGAGGCAGTAGGCAGTGAATGAACCAAACCTTGACGTCGTATGGCGTAGAACAGCATCCGTTGAATCCCCTCGCTAGTATGACCCCGTCACTCTGACCCCGATTCGTCCCTGGTATGACAGTTGTTTTTTTTTATCGCTTTGTTAACTTATTCTTAACTAAAGAATATAATAAAGTTTAATCATGATAAACGCATTTAGATATTTTCTTGTCCAAACTGTATTCCAGAGATAAAACGTTAAGTTATTCCCCTTTTTCTAAAAAAAAGGTTTTTTTTGATAATGCAAAACACTAAAGTATTATGTTTTATGCATGGATACCGATTATATTCTGGATAACCGTTCATCCAGACTGGATATAGGCCCCACAACTCAAGAGTCCCGGACACTGGGTCAACATGGGGGAGTCCGCCTTGTACCAGCCCGGGGTCAGACTGCTGTCACAATGGCCGTCTCCTTGCTTGTACTCACGGTGCATGGAGCGGGTGCCCGGGTCACTTAGTGCAAGCAGGTTGCTTTCAATGCAGGGATCTACAATCATTATGTAATTATCGTATTGTCTGCCTTAAGATATTTTCCAAATGAATTATCATAAAAATGTTGCCAGTTTACAATATGTTGGTTTTCTTGAAACATTTATTCACACACCTAATGAGAATCATATCCTATTAAAACCGGAATAGACTCAACGATTTGTAACTTTTTCCATCTTAATTTGTAGCAATTGTTTCATTCAAAATATCATATTTAAAGATGTGTAGCATACATATACATTCCCAAAATACCTTTCGAACATGATTCGGACAAAGAAAGTGATGTCTGATCTTAAGTTGTTGTCGTAGTAACAACTACTGATGGCATTAAGGTTTCGCACGCATCAGTGGTTATTAAAAGAAACACACATTTTAATAAGAACAAATTAAGTCATTACTTTGTTGGTATCTCAACTCTAACCAATTACCTATTTTAAACTAGTCTATCGTTATCAATATGTTCACAAATTATAGTTCATATGCTTTGTGCTGTGTGGAAATTTGCCTGGGTAATTCAATCAACAAGGCATTTTTGCTTAGTATTTTTATTTCATACTGGCCAAAACAATATATTCCTGGACACACGTCTATTGTGGCCAAACAATAGGCGTAGAACTACAGTGCTTGATCAGGCTGATATATCAACGATTTCATAGTCTGTGCTCGGCAAAGAATTTATTATACAGACTGAAAATACCAAACAAATTCATTCTATCAAAAAAGTTTAAAAAAGAAACGAAACAGTACATTAAAAAAGTGCTACGCGTTGTCTTGAACTTAAAAAGCTGATATCAATAAAAGTTACAATATGTAGGTAGGTATACTCATTTTATCATCTTAAGAATGATATTGAATAAATAAACTCTTTAAGATGAATTAGAGAATGTGTATTCGATGATGCAATTTTCGGCAGATATTGCATTTTCTCCTCGTCCATTTTTACTAGTATTGGATCTATCGTTTAAGCTACTTACTAAAGTATTTTTGGTATTTTTATTATATTTAAAAACGTACAAAACACTCTTCTTTCATATTTAAGGAGTTGTATACTATTGCGATGTTGCGGATAAGGTTTAATTTAAAGCATGTTTTGGGGTGTATTTTTAAGTTTTCTTTCTCTCTCATTACTCTTTCAGTTTCTGCCACCGATATATTTTACGAAGTTTTCGACATATAACTTTCTATTGATGTAATGTGTAGATAAAACTATTAAATAATGCGTTCTAGGTTCTAAACTCGACAATGTATGCAAGAATACATCAAAGTACTGAAGTACTGACGGGAGTTGATTTTATCGATTATCATTTATTCAAAATCAACGATATGTGATTTTGCATGGCAAACAATATCAGTAATCGAAATATTTCTGAGAAATTGTATGGATCCAGGCAAGATTGAACACTTGTCTTGTTCAACCAAACGCTCGGCTGACTCCGTTTATCTCCGACAAGCAAGAGAGACTCTGTTTTGTCGGATATTAACGGAGACAGCCAAGCGTCTGGTTGAACGATACTACATTGAACTCTAGCGTAGGAATACATGCGACTTTAAAAAATATCTAAACTGTTTGTACAATTTAAAATCTTATTATTTTCATGGTATTAATAAATAATTTTTCTTGAAAAACAATGCTTCAGAATAAATAGAATCGAATTTATCGATTATTTTCAAGCACTAAGTGTTGTCAGCGGTATTGATTTGTGCTTAGGTCCAAACACTGTTTCACTTTCGCTTTGCCCGAGTAAGTGCATAGGAGAGTTGATTAAAATCAACTCCCAAAAATCAATTTATATAAAAAAAAAAACCATGGCTTTGTTGAACTGCAGATTATATAACAAAGGATGTCTGTACTTAATGATATCTGCAAAAAATGAACTTTTGAAAGAAAAGGTTTTTTCTTTCAATTGCAGAAATGTCAACATCCAAACTTCAACTTTAACAGTGTTAAATAAAAGTATGTTGTTACCATTGGTTAGTACAAATTTGTTTTCATAGACTGGGGTCATCACAATTTCTTGAATCTCCATACGATAACGAGGAGGCCCACTTTTTATACCGACTTTTTACATACAGTGCGTGTTTGTCTATTGTTTTCCGTTTAACAGTAGTTGTAGTTTTGCATTATCTAGGTTATGTCAATGGGAGATTATTAAACAAACATGTGCTTATGGTTTAAATGAGAAAAAACTGCTTCTTCTTACTTTCACTTTCACTGTTGAAACCAGTTCTTGATACATGTTGAATATTATATATCACCACTTGATTTTTCACCTGAGATAACTTTGTGAATGCAAAATTCTATCGCTTGACGTGTGAGGTAGCGTGTGATAAAAGGACAAGCATTGATTTGACTTCTTCTGTATTTACATGGGCGTGGTCTTATTGTTGAAACCATAGTAAATAGTACACTTGAATCAAATAGAATAGAAAGAGCGTAAAAATTATCACATATTTTTTTATGTATGGCATTGTTATTCGCGCCAGTCTAATTTTAGTACTGAATTCAATTTCTGAGATTGAAAAGTCATGGCAAATACAATTTTATTTTTTTTGATTCAATTCAGCTTTAAGTCTTTGTTGCACAACTCAGAGAGAAGATAAATTTCATTTATAAGCAATACACAAATACTGAGAGATAGGATGAATGTTTTGTCCTATATTTAGATAGACAACCCACGTATTCTGTATTAACTGGCATGATCTAAAAAAAAAGAATAAAGTGTTTGACCACCTTACCATTTGTTTCCATTTAACATTGATTTTGTGTGTGGTACTTATTCTAGATGAACGTAATATGTATTATCATCATTTATGATCATTCGTGTAAACGTAACGCTCATTTGCATTTGTTTGATAGAACTTGAAATGAAGATTATATCCCTTGTTAAAGCCATCCGTAATTATTGTTTGAAATACGCACATAACAAGAAGGACAACATAAGGACATCTGTTTTAAATTTTTGAAAACCCCAAAACATTAAAAATTATTTAATGTATTGTTATTTAAATTCTAAAAAAAAAATTTGTTTCAAATATACGAATTTCTCATACAAGAGACAATCGTATTTTCATCAGATTGAAAATTGATCAGATTATTTTGTATTGAAAACACCGGGCCAAATTTTAAAGATGTTTGTTATAAACGCTCATAACCGGTATGTTGGCTTTTAATTTAAAGGAAAATGATAAGAATGCTAATTTGCTGACACTATTTCTTACGAGTTATCTTTCTCTAGTCTATCTTTACATGACAGTCATCCAAGTGATCAATTCAGAGGTTATTCCCATATATGTACTTCTGGGGTTATTGCATGTTTAATATGTAAAAGATGTTATTTTTCTCTCATTATTTTTAGCATTATTCACTTGCAATCTATTAGTAAACATATGGTATATGACAATCATAAAACATCAAAAACTTCCTTTAAATCAATCATCAGTCATAGGATATTTCGCAGTTTTTATGATGATTATATATATATATATATATATATATATATATATATATATATATATATATATATATATATATATATATATATATATATATATATATATATATATATATATATATAGTGTTACCTATTTCTATCTGCACTGTTAATATTTAATTTTTTTTAATTAATTTATTAGTCCCCTACCAGTTTCACCGGAGGGGACTATAGCTTTCCCCTGCGTCCGTCAGTCCGTCTGTCTGTCTGTCCGTCTGTCTGTCCGTCCGTCCGTCTGTCTGTCTGTCCGTCCGTCTGTCTGTCCCACTTCAGTTTCCCGTTGTTTTTTTCTGCATGCGTTTGACGAATGATGTGAAACTTGCTGAGCAGCTTCAAAATATCAAACAGCGGACCAAGTTTATACTTTTGTAGCGTCTGGTCAACACAATTTCCAGAAATTTATTTTTTTTTACTCCAAATTTTTTAATGATCGGGTTCGTTATCGGGCTCGGTGTGTACTAAATGAACGAGGACATTATGTGGTCAGTAAAATAATAAATAATATCGTGCATTTCTTGTATCATTACATTTATCATTTCTAATAACAAACAAATAAGTCCTGTAAAATGGTGTCAAGTATTGTGTAAATTTTAACGGCAGGGTTTTATCATTATTATTATTACAATCGGGTTCGTTATTGGGTTTGGGCTGTTGAATAATAGACTAGACTTCTGTGTTTGCTTTGCTTCAAATATGTATTTTTTTAAAGGATTTCTGAGATTGTTTGCTGTTTATTATAATAATTTTTCATAATTTCATACTATACAATTACTACATTTATGATAGGGAATATTTAATATACATGGTCTCAAACTTTTGCCATTCTCAATCAAAGGGGTTACCGGTAGGGGACGTGTATTGCTTATGCAATACTCTCAGAATGCTTGTTTAACAAGACTTCGTGCTATTCTGAACAAAAAAGAAGCGCTTTTCTATGTTTTTAACATGATTTGACATTGTTTATAACTATATATTATTTCCATATACATTTGATATTTTTAATTTTATGCTACAGTGGTAAAAGTTTTGGGTTTTGTAATCACTAAGTCTATTTTTCTTCATATCATGATAACACACGTTATCAATTTTTGAAAAATCTATCAGCGCCTTATTACTTTGTTTCATTTGACTTTGAAGAAAATCAAAACAATTTTTTTTAAATGTATGAAAAAAAAATGATAGCAGAGGGATATAACACCTTAAATCACTATTAATACGACGATAGAATAAAACCAAATTGAATTTTATCCTCATCACAGAAAACATAAAGTCTTTTGTTGATTTCATGATCTCATTTATTTCTTATTTTGATTACTCTAAATATATATCATATGTATACATGCATCATATGTAACACATGCCAATTTATGAATATCTAATGTCAATAACAAGTTAATAATAATTCAGCCTTACGTCCGTTATCTACTTTGAAGTGGAAAACAAAATCATGTATACAATAGATACATACCAAACGTCCAGTCAAAATGATTTGCCGAAGCATTGCAAACAAGTTTCGTTGTTTCTGAATGCTCTAGCTTGAACTCAGTGTTCTTCTATGTAACAATACACAATACCTGAGATAGCTGAGATATCTCACCGGAAGTAGAATTTTTTTGTTGATTTGACATTGCATAGTTAACCTATGTATAGATTTATACTTATATATTTATTTTATGGAAAAGGAATTTAATGCGTAACAATAATTATTTTTGAAGTACTTCCGGTGACAACCGGAAGTTACGACGAACAAAACAAAATAGTTTAAACACATCTTCATGCACAGGTCTATCATCCCACAAAGTTTCGATGTTCAAGTATTTGCCGATTCTGAGATCTCGAGGAATAAAGGTTTTTTGACGCGGCACAGGAAATGGACGATCGGAAATAATTTTTTAAAAATAAAAAAAAAAAACACTTCGAGATTTTATCATTCTCTATCAGTCCTGAAAATTTCAGGAAAATCTATCAAACCACATTTGAAAAATTCTGCCGACAAAAAAAGGGGAAAAAAGAAAGAAACAAAGAAAGAAAAAACACTACAATCACTATAAGATCTTCCGTACTAAACAATTCCAAAGTTTCTATTCACTAGCGCTTTCTGGATTTTAACATCCTTCTTCGGGTAAACGTACATAAGTTATGATAACTTATGTATTACAAATGACAAATGCATCAATTTCATTAAGTGCCCCTTTTTAATGACTGAAATAGTTATGAAAACCAGTTTCTAAAATTGTTTTTATTGCAACAAAATATACGCAAAATATTTGAAACATCAGATAAGATGATAATATTCTGCTAAAACAGAAATGCACTCTTAACAAATTTAATTACTTTGCATTTCTAAAAAGAATGTTCCATCAAACAGAACAAGATTTGATTTCAATTCACAATTTTTATATAAGATAAAACAAAACAAATATACACAATATAAACACATCATGAACAATATAATATGAAGCTCTTTGTTGTCCCAAGTTTCTAGCACGGGCTCCTAGAATGGGCCATCCTGAAGAAACGGATCGAAGATGAGTAGGACCGGTATGGCTTGAGACAGTGGCGGACAGATATTACAAAGGCGATGGACTGTCGGAGACTGGATAAGAACCTTATTAAACAATAAACATATTTTGAGGTACATGATTAATATACCTTACATAAAAATAGGCTAAGTCACACTGACTTAAATTTAAAATAATGGTAACAACAGCACGACATACAATAGCACGAAACCCAACAAATACGAACACGGCATAACGGTAAGAGTATCACATAACTTAACAAAGAAAAACACGTCTTAACGACATAGACAAATTACACGAAACTACACGGTAAAAATAAGAGTATATCTTGCACTTATATCCTAGCATAAATCACACACCCGACACGTGACCACACAGGAACACGCGCAAACAAACACCTATGTTTAACAGTTCTACCTCCTAAAACCGGTATGTCAATCAACGTATTGAAGAACTGACGAGAGTTGAGTAAATCGATTATAATTTATTCTAAAATCAGCGATATCTTATTTTGCATGGCAATCCTATATGTACATGTAACTTACGCACATTTTTATATTACGAATTCTCCGACCACAATTTCGTGAAAACCCCAAATGAATCATGCTGTGTATTATTCAAAGAATTAATTTCATCAAACTACACGTATCAATAATCGAAATATTTCTGAGAAATTGCATGGATTCAAGCAATATTGAACTCTAGTCTCGTTCAACAAGACGCTCAGCTGTCTCCGTTAATCTTCGACAAGCAAGAACGTCAGACCCCCTCCTTGTCGGAGATTTAAGGAGACAGTCGAGCGTCTGTCTGAACGAGACTATATTGAACTTTGGCGTAGGAATGCATACAATGAACGAATACAAAAAATATCTAAATTGTTCGTACCATTTAAAATCTGACGTTTTATAATGCATTAATGAATAGGTTTCCTTGAAAAACAATGCGTTTGAAAATATAACATCGAATTTATCGTTTATTTTCAAGAACTAAATGTTGTCAGCAGTGTTGATTTGTACTTCGGTCTAATCATTGTTTCCCTTCCGGCTTGCCCTAATAACTGCAAAGGAAAGTTGAGTTAAAGTAACAAAAAATACTTAATATACTTAATGTACAAAGTATCTCTTTTTTGCTGTCTGTCTGTTTTTCCGTTTGTCTTTATGTCTGTACATGTCTCTCTAAAGACATGCATTCTTTTTTATATGATAAGAGACTGTGCAGCAGGTTATGCTTTTTTTAATCATTATTTTCATATAATCATATTTAAATTTTACAAGTAATGGCTATAATCTTTCAACACAATTATTGCAAGGAAAGCTAACAACTTCATTTATATATGAATCAGAAATTATGTCAGTGCCAATTGGGCATTATTGCAACGTCAAAGGTCAAAAAATTAAATATGTCATAAGATGAATCATTGTTTAATTAAAAGTGTTCAACAAGAAATATAATTTCTGTAGGATTTATAGAAAATTCATTACGATTTTCAATGTTTCCTGCTCGAAAAAATTTTCTCCTAGAAATTACTTTTTTCCTATGGGATATTAATTTTTAGTGTAAATATCTCACCTGTCAGGTGAGACACACTAAAAACAAATTTAAAGTGGTTATAATATCTTCAGGCAATGGTCTAAATAGTATATATGGAAACGAAACTCCATTTTAAGCAGGTGCACAAATATCACCTTGGCATTGGCATAATTATCCAGCATAGTGTTACATTTTTATATTTTCTAATTTTCCATCATTCGAGTCAGGATATGTCTAATTTCGATAAGTTTTTTTAATTTTCGACATTTCCAATATTTCTAAAATTTTGTTCACTTGATTGAATTTTTTTTTATTGATTGCCTAATATTTTGTTTCTATGAGACATGTCTCTTTTAAAAAAAATAGAATATAATAAATAGATTTTTTTTTATCAATTTTTTTTTTAAACTTTTTTTTTATTTAAAAAGTAAATCGTTTTATTGACAGTGCTGGTCCCGCCGTGGCCAACTTCCCTCAAGTCAATACTTAGCCTCAAGTCTGACTTTTTACCTCTAATCCATGCACTTTTATATGAATTTAAGTTGAGGACTAAAGATTTAAAAATGTTGGTGACGGCGAGGCCTGGATACGACTTATATCACGTATTTTTTCACAACAAAAGTTAAACTCAACAATGCCTACTTGTCATAAAAAATACAAACAAATTCGTATATGATAATAACGACACACATCTTTTAATGAAGAACGAAAATTATCAGAAATGTACGAAAGCCGAGAAGGATCATTCGAGATTCGAGATTCAAAATACGAGATTCGATATACGAGATTCAAGATTCGAAATTCAAGATTCAATATCTAAATTAACCAATCAAATCATGGATCACTCGTACATGCTCTTTCCTACAAATTAATGTCTTAATAGCTCTTATATAGTGGCTATAAAATGGTTAAATTAACATTGATGAATTAACCCCACACAGTATAAACAATTAAATTAGTGATAACACTGTTGGCTTTGCGAATCTAAGAGGCTTTGTTTGCCCTGTATGTATTTTCCCCCGAACAATTTTAACCCGAAGTGTATTCGCCCCAACTGTGTAAAAATCGGCTCGCGAAGAAAGATCTGTTTAATTTAAATAATTAAAACTGAGTGTGGTTTTAGCTATGAAACGAAATTCAATGAAGAATCGACATGTCAAAATATAGGTTATGATAAAGTTTTAAACCATAGAAGATATAATGATTTACAACCTTAACGACAACAATCCAGATAGGAATAGTGTATTGTAGGGTATGGCAATGCCATTGTCGATATGAGAGAGAGAGAGAGAGAGAGAGAGAGAGAGAGAGAGAGAGAGAGAGAGAGAGAGAGAGAGAGAGAGAGAGAGAGAGAGAGAGAGACAAAAAAGAGTTTTGTAGTGTCAAATTCAATTTTGATTTAGAATTTGAAATTGATTTGATTTGATACAAGCATAATATAGACATAAATTAAGCCTCTAAAAGGAGAAAAGAGAGGAGGTAGCAAGGGTAGGGCAGACCAACTAGCAAGCTTTAATTTTAACAGTGTTAGCACACCTGTGATTTACATTCTCTCTCTCTCTCTCTCTCTCTCTCTCTCTCTCTCTCTCTCCACCTAGCATTTTCTTTTCCGTGAAGGGGTTTGGGGCATTTGTGATGTCTTACATTAGCTAGCGAAAATGAAAAAAAAACCATGAAATTTTCTATAAATTGTTTTTGGATGTTGTACTTAATAATCTGTTTTCAGTATATACATTTAAAAAAAAAAGGGGGGGGGGGCTATATAGTCCAAATTAATTTGTCAGTTATTCTGTCCCCACTTTGTTTTCTCTTCGTTTTCCAGGCTTTTTAAAACAAATTTAATTGGCTCGGCAAATTATTTTAAAACTTTCTGTGTAGCTCCATAACGATGCACTGTAAATACTGTAGATTCCTTATTTTACGCGAGTACTTAATTCCAACGGTTTTCCGTCAAAATGCGAGAACATAAAATCGCGAATGCCGAAATTTTATCATAGTTTCATGTAGTTTACATACGTCTGAAAATTAAAAGCGAGATTTTAAAATTCGCGAGTATGAGTAAAGTTACTTTTGATAAACAGGTACATATCCATACTTGATTTTTGATTTGACTCTTATAATCGGATTTAATATTCAAATAAATATAGGGTAGGAAAGAGTATATCCTACTGTACCATTCATTCAACACAGGTATTAGCACTCATCGAGTTCGACTTGCTTTCTTTTTTTTATCCACTGGGTTTAAAGCTATTAATTTTTGAAAATATTTTGAATTTATGGCCTGATTAAATATAAATGAGAGCTGTGCTGGTGCATCTATTTACCCAAATGGACTAAAATATAATCAAATGAATCTAAAAATTTTGACAAAATTAGTTATAAACGTACGACTCATTTTTCGGGTATGATTTATATGTAATTATTGTCATTTTTGGTGCAGGGAAGGGGGGGGGGGTAGCAAACTACAGAGAATCTTAACTTAGCTGTGATACATATGCTTGTCTATACCTTTTATTCTTTCTTGTTGATATATCAATGAATGAATTATAACAAAATACAACAATTAATTTTGAAATATTCATGTACAATCAAATTTTTAAAAAGTTTTACTGTTCTCTGCACAAGAAATCGGCAATGTGAACAAATTGGCACCATATCATCCCTACCTTTAATTGTAGAGAGTATGTATCCTTCTATATTGAAAAAAATTCCAAAGGTAAGACTCATAATAAAATAAGTTGTTTACTGAGGAAAAGGAAAAAAATTGTATTTATTTAATTAATACCGTAATACCATATGATGTGATAATATTTCAATGATTTGTTTATAATCATAGTACTAGTGTTTGATTGTATGCATTCATAAAAAAGATAAGTAATGCTTATATTTATTGGTGAAACCGGACTGATTATTTATATATAGATTATTTAGATACATGTACTAATCTTCATGCGCGGATCTAGAAAGGAGGGGGTCAGGGGATCTGGACCCCCTCCTCGGGAAAATTGGAGCTTATTAAAATTACATAGTAAAATTATTTAAAATTGGCCTTGGACCCCCCTACAGAAAAAATTAGCTACGCTTATGAAGTTTTCAATCATAACCGCATTTTTACACAAAAGGGGTGAATAAACTCGGGGTTTAAACTATTACTAGTGGTGAAATACTCCAGGGTTCAAACGCATCAGGTGGAAATGCACCAGGGCAAACAAAATCACTTAGATCCGCGAAGCACACTGCATTATATCTAGTCTACTTAGATATTCTGTGAAAAAGTAAATACAAATAATAATTTAGTTAGGTAGGGAGAAGTGAACATAGCATTTATTTGTATATAAGAGCTTGTACGGATGATTTTTATTTAGAATAGTTTGATGTCGCTAGGATACATATTTTCAGATCCTTGATTTGATTGGTTAATTTAGATATTGAATCTCGAATTTCGAATCTTAAAATCTCGTACTTTGAATCTCGAATCTCGAATGATCCTTCTCGGCTTTCGTAGAAATGATACTTTATCTATTCATAAAATGAAATTTTTGTGTAGCTTATGACCTTGAAGCCCTATTGAAAATTGTAAACCATGAAAACATTTAAAGGGACTTGGACACGATTTGTGCTCAAAATTTTCAAAATTTATTTTTTTCGACTTTTATGTCTAGAACTGTTAATATAGATGTTTTCAATGCATTGACAAAATTTGAAAGTCAAATATCGAGTTACAAGCAAATTAAAGAGGTTAGAATTTTTTCTTTAGTAAACAAAGCTCGAGTTCAGTTAATGTTTACATATTTGTTGTATTGGTATAAGTTTCAATCGAATGTTGTTGTTTGTTGTGATGAAATTATTTATGAACCCACTGAATCAGTCTTCAGAAATCTTATTTCCTTAAGTTATTTTGATAAAGAAATGGAATTTCTTTACTTTACAGTATTTGTCAACAAATATAAGACTCGAGCTCTGTTTACATAACACCGACTTCTTTTCTCTATATCTCGCTTGTAACATGACTTCTAACGTTCAAACTTTGGTCAATCATTCCAAATACAGAAATCAAAAATAAAATTTTCATCTTAAATCGTGTTCATGTCCTTTTAACAATGCATGAAGACAAAGCGTAAAATTTAGGTCAGAGAAATCTTCTTTTGAAAGAAAATACACGAAAATCTAGGATGCAACAACTTACCAATATTTTTTTTTCTAAATCTTAATGTATCAAATGGAAATATACATTGATGCTAGAGATACTCCCAAAAAAACAGGAATAATCAGTGAAACAATATCGAAAACATGACTTGTGTATTAATATATAGCATGCGTTGTGACCTTTTGAGTTGACAACAATACATACAACTAAATGCATACTTATCAATTATGTTATTGTATAAAATGAATAGGTTAAAACAAATTTGATAAAATTAGCTATTACAGGATGCAGGTTAACTTCACTTACGTTTAATATGGACATTATACTACATTAATTTCGAATGTTTGATAATGTTGTCATCATATGTATAGAGTGTGAAATAACAAAAAAATATATATTATTATGACCTTATTTTTCAATGCAAGACCAAACGATGAATTTATTAATATAGTTCGTTGATCCTAGGCCTCAACTCGTCGAAAAAATGAAACTTTAACAATTTAAAAAAGAAAAAAATGCAAAATTCAAAAGTAGTTAAAAGTGACTTAATTTTGGGTACTCAGTTAATCGTCAGGTCCTAATATGCACCACTAAGATTAGATGATTCGAGTATTAAAAGTAAGGGTGTAATTAAGTTTTAAATGAATGACATTTCATTAAGGCACATATAGAATGCTACGCGAAATCTTTATTGTACATTAAATAGTACATATTTAAACATGATTTTGTTGTTTAAAAATATCTATGCTCATATATTTCATAAGAGTTTTATTCATTTTTTATGAAAAATTTGAAATCTGTATTAGCTGTGAATAAGACATTGTATAGTTTAAGATTCATTGTGAAATGACAAAATGACAATAACAAACTGTGAACCATCTCAAAAATCCATAAAACGAAATACAAATTCAAAGGAGAGCAACACATACCTCCAAATAGATAAGAAGTAGGATCAGGTGCCTAGGAGGAGTAAGCCTCCTCTACTGACCGGTCACATCCGCCGTGCGCTCTTTGTCGTAAACGGGGAGAAAATCGGAAAAGTCCGTAGACTATTATGTCATTAATTATGGTCTAACAATTAGTATGAAAAACGGCAGTCAGCATGCAACCCAGAGGAAGATTGTATTTGCTGACAAGGTTGTTGTTTCGACCATAGAACTTACGAAAGGATGACTTCAAACAAGACTGTTGATAGTCCTGTTTTGTCGACTTGTTTGTCAGTAGCTTGCTTCGTCTTAGAAACTGTTCATACGAAGAGCATGCCATTGCGTATCGAATCAACTGAGAGACAAAACACCATATGAAGGTGATGAAGGTATATTGCTACATAAGTTAGGAAAGTTGACTATAGAAAAATTGTAGTTATTGCGTTTATCATAAAGCTTTGTTGTTAGGTTACCATCAATGGCCATGTCCAGTAAAATATCCAAATATGAAACACAGACTCTGTGGTATCTTTTATTTCAAGTTCACTGGGATATATCGAGTGGACGTAATTATGAAAATAACAATTGTTAATTGATAATACGTCGTCGATAAACCTTAATGTTGAGTTGAAGGCCACAGCTAGTGATTTTTTTTCACGTACAAGTTTTTTTTATAAATTCAGCTTCATAAGAATACAAATATTGATCTACAAACAATGGGACACAATTGGTACCCATTGGAATTCAATCAAATTGTTGGAAGACTTGATTTCCAGTAACTACATAGATGTTGTCTATCAGAAACTCAAGCATATTTTTAATGTCAACTTTAGAGTACTTTTGTGTGAAATCAGAATGGGTTTTGACAAAATAATTTTTTAGATTTCCAATGCAAAGTAAGCATTTTTACGACGTCCATTTTTTTTAAAGAAACAAATGTCGATGATATATAAAAGCCTAGATTTTAATTTGTCATGGGGAATGATGCAGAAAAATACATGCAATACATACTTAATAAATATAATTTATTGAGTTATGTCAGTGACAGGCTATTTTGTTTAAATAGAAAATGATCCATGAAAATAAAATAAATATTGTGAACTAATTTCGACTGCATTTGATCAATTACCACTAGCAACTAATCGCTATATCAATATTCTTCTGCTTGAAACTGCTA
Organism: Magallana gigas; assembly: GCF_963853765.1. Taxonomy (NCBI): domain Eukaryota; kingdom Metazoa; phylum Mollusca; class Bivalvia; order Ostreida; family Ostreidae; genus Magallana; species Magallana gigas. The sequence continues at coordinate 45,721,454 of NC_088861.1, forward strand.
TAAGCGTAACTATCTTTGTCATATAATAATTTTTACAACCGATATACATTAAATTTTAACGACATCATTAAATTGTTATCCAAAACAAGTACATGTGCTTTTAAGTTTCTTGTATTTAAAAACAAAATTAATCAATATTGAATTTTATTAATCAAGTTAAAGCGAGATAACTATGGATTGTAATTTAAAGACTAGGTTTCTCTGACGTTATTTGTAGGTATATACATTGTACTCTTATAACATTATGGGGCTACTTCATGGCAGAAACATGCCTTTGTAAGAAAATATTTAAGTACACTAACAGACAAAAAAGATTCACCAATTTCACGCTGCATCATTAAATCTAAAATATGCGCTTATTGAGGATTTCAGTGAAAATGCAAAATATTTTTTTAATAATCATTGAATATCAATTATTGCTAAGACTTATCTTTATAATTAGCTGCATGTCTCTAAAGCTCAATATGTCAACTGAGTTCACTTACTGTGTCCAATTTTTTGTTTTTTACTTTTGTAAAACAATACGATATATTTTTAAAATGTTTGATGTTCAGAAATGTTTTCCATATTATTTGCTATTGCATTGTGTAGTTACATTTCTTGTAACAGTTTTCAAATATTTTAAGAATTGTTAAACATTGTCAAACAAAAACAAGTGGTACTTTTGATAAAGCAAAAAGTGACAATATTATAAATAGCAAAAACTTCTTTGTTCATTATTTCCCGTGAAATATCCTATTTGTGAATTTGCAGTTTTTTTTCTTCCTTTTCTGTTCATAACGCACATGTTTTAAAGATATATCAAAACTGCAGTTTTTGCAATGGTATCTCTAAATGCTAATCGGAATTTCGACATTGAAACCTGAATTCTTCATGCCCAGTAAGGGATTTTTCCAGTGCATAAGGACAAATATTACAATAGACACATTATCTTTTATATAATTAAATAACTCTTCAAGTGCAGGGACAATGACCCATGTCTTTAAACTAAATAAAAAAAACCACAATCGTGACCCTGTGGGGTCGGCTGCATGAATATGTACGTTTAATAGACAGCAATGATTGAAATATAGAGATAGATCATTGAATTGACGGGTAGGTTTGTTTAAAACCTGTTTTTAAACTATGAAAAGAAGAATTGTTCTTGTATTTGAAAATATACTGACTATATTTATTTCCTCGTTGCTTGCCGTTTTGTAAGTTCTCTGATCACGTTTCCCATTTACTAATAGACATTGAACAGCAGTTTGGCTACATGTATTTAGTTAGGTCAGGTTGTGTTATTGAAATCAGTTGATTATTTATACATGGAGTGACTTTATCGAAATTGAAGAGATGATTGTTAAAAGAAAATGCTCACATTCTTTAGTTTAACCTTTAAAATGTTAAAGGTACAAATTAACGAAAATTATTCAAAACTTTGCTGTAAATTTACTGATAGTACTAAAAGGATAATTGTGAAACAATCAAGAGAATTTTAGAGAACATTCCTGTCTCAACTTTTAATGTTTGATGCAATTAGTACAATCGAAGTCGAATTAGAAGTTATCCAGCATGAATACTAAAACATTTGTCTGACAGAATATTGCAATACTGCAATTGTGTTTGTTCTATATTTCGGCAAGAAGATATTCAAAAACGTGAAGTTACTCGTCAGATATCAGATTTTTAAAATTGCATAAATTCTCTTACTTGACTTTTTCCATCTCAACCTAGAGACAATGTTTAGATAGTCCTAAATTGGAATCTTTTAAGATATCTTCAAAAGAATTTCGTAATATCCATCTTTTTTGTCAAAATGTACCTTTTTTTGCGATGTTTTAATATTGTTTTAAACATTAGGTATAAATTTGGCAGTTTTACGTTCCCGCCTATTGATCGTATATATTTGCAATTTACATGATAGCTTTTGCTAACAACTGATCGTTCTAAAGTATTCATACTTGTATGAAATGAACAAAATTCTTATTACATTTTAGATATTTACCAAGTAGGTTCTAAAAATTAACGCTGGTATCAATTTATAAGATTATTTGGTATTTATTTTATAAGAAGGTACTGTAATATTGACGTAGGTCTACTACAATCAATAGCGAGGTATTCTTATACATACATGTAATGATTTGTACGAACATTATTAAAATAATTTGTTAAAATACAGTAAATAGAAAAAAAATCACAAATTTTCCTTTAAATAACATACATACAATGAATGTTCCAAAAATAATGACACTTGGCTGTTTTCATCGACATTAATAAATTGCTAGATTCACTTGTTAAACAATCAAATTACCTTTAGAAACATTTCTCGTATTCCTCGGGACATTTATCATACACTAATTGATATCTTTTTCCAGATAGGTGGAATTTAATTTCTGGGAACAAAAATAGTCGCACGGGCTTACTTTTGAGAAAACGGGGTTTGGGGGTTGTGGTAAGCAGTAACATTTTCCGCCCCAAAATATTCGGTCATGATGCGTGCTTTGCGTGCAGTTGTATTGTCATGGAAAAGTGGGAGATAAATACCAGTCTTGGAGCGACGACTTTCGTAATATTTCTTAATTTATTTTAATAACAACATTTTTATTTAAATTGCCTGTGTCTTGGTTGCACTTTGACACATGAATTAGCATTACAGGCCTTTATTGTCAAAGGATATATTATATAAACTATTCTTCAAGGTTTTGAATCTTTTAGCAGTGCTAGGACGTTTTGCATTCTTTGATACCACATTCAGTTTGAACGTTTTGGCTCAAAATACTAGAACCAGACCCCGGGAACGTACACGTTAGATTAGATTACATTTTTGACCTCAGTCTTACTTTTACAAAAGGAATATATATTGGAAAAGTAAGACAGAGAACAAAAGTGGGCATTTCCAACTGTTATGGCCTTGCCCGGGGCCAGGACTCATTACCGGTAACTAAATTATCAAAATATTTGATATATTTTTGATACAATATTTAATAACTTCTTTGTATTTTAAGCAGGTACTATTTTGTTCATCGCTAAGCAATTCATTTAAGTTTAATATTTGTAAGAAATCTAACCTATGTACTTATTTACCCATAAAATCCTATGTTTTTTTCTTTAAAGAGCAGCTCCGCATTCTGGTGTATTGATTATACTGAATTTAGTTTTTCTTAAGAATTCGGCTCATGCAAACTAGCACGTGGAAATTACATCGTAAAGTATGACGTGTTTGACATTTCTGTGTTAGCAAAAAGGTATTTTGTTGAGTTCGAGGACATAGATCGGTGCAGCTGTACTCTAACAGGCATTTTTTAAATGTTTGATTATTATCATCTTCTGCTTTTGTTAATTTCCACTGAAGATAGATTTTATTAACGAAAAAATCTGATGGAAATAAAGATATGATGTAATTCTAGGTGACTATTTCTTTTAGGCATTTTGGTGATCAGGTAGCGATAAAACACATTGCCATTGTTTTCTGTGCCCGTCGAAAACAAAATTATCCCGTTGTATTTGTCTTAAGTTTAGAAGGGCTATAAACGGGTAAAAATGCGTTTTTAAGGTAATTAAAGTATGTACAATTTATTATATATCACAATTTACAACGCAAAACGTTCTAAAATGAAAAGAAATGAGAAATGATTTAATAGACGGATGCAGTAATAGGCATTGTCTCAGCTTACTCATTCCATGAAGAAAAATTCTACATATTCGTAAAAATATCATCCGTTTCCAAATACATTAAAACATGCTAATAACGAGGTCCCAGGTACGGGCAATTTTACTTCGTTGTGAGCGTAATTCATTTTATCCGTCAAGTTTGCAACATGTAATAAATGCATAAACGGGAAATGAATCAATTTTGCCGTAAGCATCAACTTACCGTAATGCTGTTTATTACAATACATGATCTACGTGATTCCCTTTTGTTTAATCACGAGTTCAAGTCTCTCTATAGCGTAATTGATCACGTTTCTGCACGTCTGGAGTATTTTTTTTTGTATTTTTCGGGGCTTTGCTACTTTCAGGTCTTCCAGAGTGTTTGGCGTTGGTGCATACACTGTTTTTTTTTTAAACTACACCCATAAAAATCAATTTGGATTACATCAGGAAGAGTGTTGATGAACCACAGTCCGTCTGAACGAAATCAGTTTATGACCGAATGTTTTCTGTAACCATTCAAGAACCTGTCCCGACGTGTGCGGGGTAACTCCATCTTGGTGGACAATTAAAAATCAGCAGTATGATTTTGCTCCAGGTGTGCAGTTTCCGGTCTGAAAAATTTGGATGGACGACCTGGGAGCTACAGTGCCTCCCATAGTAAAAATCTGCAATTTACGGCGCACAAAAATCTGCGCTAGTTTTGGACTGATTTGCCTTATTTACACACAAATTCTGTGAAAAATATTAGTACCATTAAATTATTCTTGCAATTTTCTACTGACGTCGTCTCTTTATTTGCCTCAAACTTTTTGCATGTAAACAAACTGCACCACTTCACAGGACTGGTTATGCTGTTTAAAAAAATAAAGGCAATTAAAGTGACGATATCTGTAGTAAAATGTCCGAATATTTTTTTTTAATTAAATATTTGTACAGAATGTGCTCGGAAATAAGATTAATTAGTCCAAAACTAGCGCAATTTTTTGTGCGCCGTAAATTGCAGCTTTTTAACTATGGGAGGCACTGTAGCTCCCAGGTCGTCCATCCGAATTTTTCAGACCGGGAGCTAAAGATATGCAGCTACAGTACGATTGTGCAGTATGATCTGCATAAAGCTGGAATAAATTTATTCTTCACTAGGTAGAAGTAACAACTACTGTTAACAGTCTTTACCCTTCCATCAGTTTCAAAAAACGAATTGCACGATTTTAGTTTTTTCAGAACTACAAGCTGACCAGACTGTCACCTTATTATCATATAGTGGTTTTTCGTTCCTATACCGAGTCTCTAGGGACTATGAATTCTAACTGATTTGTCATGTCTAAAGATAGTATGCTTCTTTTTAAAACAACTATGAATTCTAACTGATTTGTCATGTCTAATGATAGTATGTTTCTTTTTAAAACAACGTATATACCTCCTATTATATCGTACGAGAACTAGATTGCCTGATATGTGTATAAAGCAAGAACAACTTCGTATGCATAATCTGCTATCCATTTGATGACTGCTCATGGATCATGGAACGCGCGAAGGTCAGTAAAATATTGAGTTCATTATACTGAAAAAGGACAGGTAAAGAAAAAATAAAAGAGATGTTATTTGTATTTTCTTAACTTACACATATTTTAAGAAATCAATACATCAATATTTTTTTCCATTTAGAAATATATTGCCGAATTCAATCGTGCAGTTCAAACCAGTGATTTACCTAAATGAAATTCATTTGTCGACTGGCAGAAATAAAAAATGGTATTTAAAATCATTATCTATCAAGAAAAAAATTTTAAGTAATGACAAAAAGAGGCTTAAAATATTATTTATTAGAAAAAAAGAAAAGTCGGGGAGTAGTGATCAAGTATTGGAAACATGTGAAATTAATGGATGCTACTTTTAGATTCACTCACGAAGAAAAAGAATGTTTTCTTGGCTGGGATTCTATTTTCTGTTTGCCGTGATAAAAGGTAATTTTTCTTCATTTCAAAATAAGCTAGCGTGTTCTCTATACTTAAGTTTTTAAAGCATTTAATGTAGAAAAAGTGTTGTAAAAATGTTGAATATTTTTTGTAAACTGTGATTATCAATCCATTTAATATGATAAGATTAAAAAATGAATTTAAAACACGAATAACTGGATTTAACTGGTAGTTTATATATCAAGTACATTGTTTTGCAAGTGCCCGTTGCAAGATGTACTCATACTGCATATTCCTTCATGTTGTGGTTACGTTCTCTTTATCTGATCTACAATAGCGTAAATTTGTCATATCGCATCCTAATCATTATACTCTAAATCACTTTCGGATAATGTTATGCTTTATAATATTATATCACTAAATGCGAATTGAAAAATATGCTTGATTTGTCATAATTTTCAAACACATATGACAGGCATTCTATTAAGGCTGACTGTTAATGTTGGAATAATTATTCATTTAATGAACATTGGACATTGTCAAGGAGAAAAATGTCTATTGCTTTATATATTATATAAATGATATTTGCCAAAGATTTAAAATTAAGCGCGATCACAGGTTCTTTAATTTGCCATGCTTTATGAATTGCAATAACCCTTGTTTTGAATGTTAGTTTATGTTTGCCTTGTGTTTTTGAAAGCTACTCTTTGATGTGATGACAAGTGTTGAGTATTTTTTTGTTACTCATCACTATAAATGATTTAAGAATATTAGCATTCCAAACTATTCTTGTTCATTTATATAAATACGTCAACATTTAAATATTATTTTCAGGATCATTGTCAGTAATATTATTTTGTTTTTGTTTCCTTTCACAATTTTGGAGGGGAAAGTTGTAGCAGAAAGACATCTAAAGCAAAGATTTTTGAATATATGAAAATATATGCAAATCAAAATGATAATTTAAGATTTGGGTACTTTAGTAAAAATTATCCTAATTAAACAATTATGATATATTATGTTGATGATAAACTTAGTTTAATTGTTGCAATTAATCTATCTGGGTTTTTTCTGATGAATTTTTAAGATTAAGTGACTACATAATTAAACTGCCTTACAGATATCTATACTTATAAATTAAATCATTTTGCAAATAAACTACGAAATGCCTGCACCAGAGTACTTGCTTACACCTACGGTATTTTAACACATGCGTGATGATGTCCGTAAGGTATATCTGAATTTAACTGATACGTTATTATTGTGAAATTAATCAAAAACCCACTTACATTCTAGAGCCCGAAATAGCAAAAACGTGGGTAAGGCGGTGGACACACATTGAAGGATCCAAGTCAGGGATAGTCTCAATCAAAATATATACTTGCAATGAAATGATATTGAATGATTACGTAAAAAGTGAATTGTATTTCCTCTTTGGAAAATACATAGACGTTAAGATTTGACAAATACTGAATAAATAAAATGAGTCAATTCGTTTCTTAAGTGGGCGATTTTAGTTTTGATACTCATTCACTTACAAAGCACGACCTCTGGTGAGAGAATGGGGTAGAACTTTCCAGAACGGGGTAACCAAGGACGCGGATTGACTAATTGACGAAAAGTGTAGGACGAGTTCATCATGCATCGCGGGCAGATACTTTGGATCGGTCTTCGATTATAACAAAAAGTTAATAAATAAAATGGAACAATTATTGGGCCTTAAGTATGAATGGGGAAAAAAAACTTTCTAGAGCGGGCTGCACAGATACGGGTTGACTAATTGATATCATGGCGAAAAGTTTAGGGCGAGTTATCCATCGGGGAGATACTTTGAATCTGACAACTTTGGTTTAAAATATGCATGCAAATGAATAATAATGCATAATTTTGCGTGTTTTAACTTCACACATTTTCATACCACGACAGATTGGTTGTAAACCTTAGACATTCATTTGTAAACATTAATGGACAGACTATTGTATTCCATATCTATATGGATAAATTATGTATGCATAAAACGGGGGAGTTAAATGGAGATGCTCCTCCCCATCTCTCTCTCTCTTCCCCCCCCCCCCACCAGATTGTTTTTATCTAAAATTCTTTTTTGGGACAGTAATAGAAATTATATTGAAAATTGACCTTAAGAACCAAATTTAGAGATACACTTAATACACATCCACTGGTTTGAAATAGATACAATAGAAAAAGAGATTGTTTTTATTTCAATTTATAAAAATAAGATAAGGAAAAAATTGGACAAAGTATATGCAAAAATGAATAAAAAAATATGGTTTTAATATATTAAGCATTATATCATGATAATGTGTAAAGTGTTATTTCCTTCGCTTGCGCGGGTTATCATCTAGTATTCCTTAGTCAAACATATAGCATTTCAATCATTTGATTGAACACAACCAAAAAACAAAGAAAAGGATAACAATTGCTACAAAAATTTTGAAACAAATTAAATCGATCGATATTTTAAACAATTAATAAATATTTTTTTTCTGTTTGGTGCAGTCTTGTTATGCTTCTCTGGAAAAATTGAGCGACAAAATTTATTAGAAAAATTTCAAATCTATTTTTTTTCATATCTGAGCCCTCCTAGTCCCATGAACTTTTGCATTTTAAAACCTACACAAGAGCACCCCAATCAATATGGCTAGTGATTCAAATCAATTACATATTCGATTAGCACTTTCCACACCTTGTACAGGTATCATTAATATTTCACTTTCGTGTTAGATACTGAAATCTGAATGGTTTAGACGCATTGATAATTCGTTCTATTACCCTCAGCGTTAGCAACACACTGAACAACGGGTAACACAACGAATTGTGTGCAAATTATGCGCGTACGGTTTGCCGTAAAATTTGCGTCATTTCATTATAAAAATAATAAATTGTTCTTTAAAATTATACAGAAAAAAGGTGAATTCTACGGCGAACTGTACGCCCATAATTTACGAGCATATAACAATTCGTTTTGTTAACCGTTGCCAAGTGTATTGCTAACGCTTAGGGTAATAGAACGGATTATCAACTGCGTCTAAACCAATCAATATTTAACATGAAAGAATAATAATTGAATTTTACACCACTCGAAAATCATTGTCAATCTAACAGTCGCGTCGGTGAACAATGGTTTTTTGGGATGTCGATTCCAACTGTTGCCCTCCCAAACAGGCAATTTTTGGGAAATGATTTTAATCAACTCTCCTAGGCAGTTACTCAGACAAACCGAAAATGAATCAGTATTTGGACCTCAGCACAAATCATTGCTGCTGACAAGACTTAGTTCTTGAAAATAATTGATAAATTCGATGTAATGTATGCTAAAGCTTTGTTTTTCAAGGAATCTTATTTATAAATTCCTTGAAAATAGTCAAATTTTAAATGGTACAAACAATTTAAATATATTTTGAAGTCGTATGTATTCCTACGCCAAAGTTCAATATAGTCTCGTTCAACTCGACGCTCGGCTGTCTCCGTAAATCCTTGTAGGAGATTTACGTTGTCAGCCGAGCGTTTGGTTGAACGAGACTAAAGTTCAATATTGCTTGCATCCATACAATTTTCGAGAAATATTTCTATTACTGATACATAGTTTGATTGAATTAATTTTATCTTTAAATATTATTTAACATGATTCATATGGGGGTTTCTCGACATTCTTGTCGAAAAAGTCCAAAAATTCATATTATAAAATGTGCAAAATTCAAATTAGAAACTACATGTACTTGTCATGCAAAATAACATATCATTGATTTTAAAATAAATAAACATCGACCAAATCAACTCCCGTCAGTTCTTCAGTACTTTGATTATATATTACCAAGACCAAGATCGCCATATCGACTACTATATTTTGATAATTCGGGGTAGTTATCGAAAATGAGAGTTGGGATTTAACGAATTTTGATTTATAAATTGCAAATGAGATGAAATTTCTTTTGATTTACGGACATCATTTGATTTAATTATGTTGAAACATTGAATGTGTAAAAACAAATTCTTGTGCAAGCATTTCGTAGGATACTACTATTTGCAACATTTTTCCATCTATAAATATATATGCGAAGTTTTTTTTTAAAACAACACTTCTTATCGTAGATGTGTAAAGAAAAATAACACTATAAGAAACTAGATTAAACATTTTTGGTGGACGGCACTTATAATTAAAGGATTATATATAAATGTTGATAATAATTTTACCATCTGGGCTTGTTAACCTCTAACCATAAAACATTATTGATGCAATTCATTAATTAGTTCAGTGGATTTTATGCTTAAATTAAAATACTAATTTTTTATATGACGAATTTACTTTAACGGTATCATAGTTGTGGATCACTCTGTAAAAAGGTTATACTTAATAAAAATAATTCTCTTTTTTAATTTAATCACGTATGGCAAAGTACCCCATTTAAAAAGGTTAAATAGCAAATTTAATTCTGAAAAAAAGAGTATCATAAGAAACAGAAGATTATTTGAAAAAAAAATTGGACTTGGGGTATGTTCGTAATTAAATAAATTGAAATTAATTGACTGTGTCAATAAGAATTACAACAATTACGATTCGTTATACAGTATAAAATTAAAACACGTTTTATTTTTACGGAATTTTAAAAAGCTTTGATTATCATTACAAAGTTGGGTTATTTTAGTTAAAAAAAAACTTGTTTTCAAAATTTATTTCCTTGAGAGAGTTTTGAACAATTTGAATGTTTTGGATTGTGTATGTTTTAGAATGTAACACGACAGTAACCACAGAACCAGCAACCACATCTTTCCATCCAGCTTCCTCCACATCCTCAGCAGATCTTACAACCACTTCTGACCATCCAGATTCCTCCACATCCTCAGCAGATCTTACAACCACTTCTGACCATCCAGATTCCTCCACATCCTCAACAGATCTTACAACCACTTCTGACCATCCAGATTCCTCCACATCCTCAACAGATCTTACAACCACTTCTGTCCATCCAGCTTCCTCCACATCCTCAGCAGATCTTACAACCACTTCTGTCCATCCAGCTTCCTCCACATCCTCAGCAGATCTTACAACAGTTTCTGTCTATCCAGCTACCTCCACATCCTCAGCAGATCTTACAACCACTTCTGTCCATCCAGCTTCCTACACATCCTCAGCAGATCTTACAACCACTTCTGTCCATCCAGCTTCCTCCACATCCTCAGCAGATCTTACAACCACTTCTGTCCATCCAGCTTCCTCCACATCCTCAGCAAATCTTACATCAACAACAGTTCTTATGGCTTCCTCGGAAACAAATCAAACCTCTAGAACCACCCAAAAATATGAAGATACCAAAGAGGTTTTACAATTGGAAGTAATAGGTCTAATCGTTGCAGTTGCTGTCTTTGCGATTATGATTTTGTTAGTTACTGGATACATGGTCAAACAAAAACTATTATCAAAGTAAGTAATATTTTATGGTTAAAAAAAGTTTAATAAAACGTTAGTGGTATGATATTCAAATATTTTTATTTTTCATTTTAAATGCAAACAGTTGTAGAAGATATTTTTAATATCTTTAAAGCAAATGGTCAGTGTAGTTGTTATCATATTACATTATTAAAGGTCAAGCATGAACAAATTAAAGCCAACCCCGGATGACAACTATCGAGATAGCAAGACCCAAGACGTTATGTGGCTGTTTCAGAGGTCTGATCAACTGTATTCCAGACCACCGCTTTCACATTTCATTTACGATATGCCACAAACTAATGATCTCCGCAGACTTTATGAAAAACCAGCCGCCCAACCGGTACAATTTTATGTCAAACAACAAGATTTTCATGGCAACTAAACTGAAAATGAATGAATTAGAACCTTTTGTTGACACCAAACGTTATTTTCTTTCTCACATATCTACTACTATATTTTCGTGAAAGTTTGATTTAAAAGTTTGGCATTTGTAAAAGACTATTTTTCTCTGGTTTAAACATGTAATATGATATAAAGATGGGGGCTTAAGATGTTCATTTATTTTATTTGGAAATTTGGGGCCCCAACAGAAATGATAATTTCCCTGAAATTGCTGCTAAAATTTAGCATGGATATTACTTATTTAAAAAAATCAAACAAATATTTATCTATTGATCTATTATATAGTTATGACTCAATACAGTATGAAGATGAACATATGTAGTGACCATAAAAGTAATATCTAAGTAAAAGGTAAAAAAAAATTGCTTTACTGATGGCTTAAAATGCCTGTACATAATGAATGCATCAGCAATTGTAAAGATTGTTTTAACAGTTTGGAGTAATCAAATTATAACGCAAATAAAAATAATAGTAATGCCATTTTCCCAAACCTTTCATACTAACAGACATATTTAATGTCCCACAGGGAGTAAAAAAGTAGTGGTCACATTTAAAAAAAAAAAAAATAAGCTTATTTAAGGCACAAACTAGTATTATTTTTTTATTTTTTGGATTCTATGAAATATAAACTAAACATGCCAAAATAGAACTATCAAAATATTTCGATAGAAATTCAAAATATTGTTCATATATGTTTTTTAAGAACATGAATATATCGTAATACACAAACTATCTGGAAGTTAAGTCTGCGCTAAAAATTAGGAGGCTAAAATAACAGTACTCTAAAACTATTGAGCTATGAAAATCGTTCATTTTCTTCTTGAAAACCATCTGCCACAAAATATAGTTCCCTCCTAAACTCAGTAAATATATAATTTTCTTTAAACAATTTTATTCAATATGGTTTATTTGGCATTGTAAAATATAAATATACAAATAGAATCAATATATGATTCAAAATTTTCAGATAAGAGGTTATCCATAAAGAGAGGAGCGAACCTCTTTAAAGCAAAAGTAACTATAATTCTGATAAAAGTTTTGAAAATATGTCTTTGTTTTGTCAATTGTTGTTACCTGATTATATCATTTTTAAATATTAAATTAACATGTTTACACTATATTTCAAATATAAGATTTTGTAAATACTTTTGTTTACTTCATTGCATTCATCTTTTACAATTTATGACCAACCCATTTTCCATTTTTGAACACATAGTGTTTAAAACAAACCATATTAAGCCGAACTAATGAAACGGCAGTGTGTTTTAGTGTGATTTGGTTTTTCCAAATGTAGGTAAATTAATATTGATTTAAATGTTACTTCTTTTTTTAAATGTTAACAGATGCTGGTCATATATCAATTGTAATGCGTTTACATTTTTATAGTAAGTTTAGTGTTAACATTAACATGGCACTCATAAAGGACAATATTTCATACTACTTGCCCGTAGTCCCATATAACTCGGTGTATTGGATAACATATGCCATGTTTTTATAACTTCTATCCCCCCCCCCCCCCAAAAAAAAGAAATTAACGCATGTTGATCAAAATAAGTATGTGTTGTTTTCTAATTGACGCAGTTTCGATAGTAGTTTTTAGACCAAATATCCACTATTTTTTCTCTTCTTGAATCTCTTAGCTTGTTAATGGTTAAATGAAATGCCGGGATGGATCTTAGAACAAAAGACGCTATGCAGATAGAGTACATTGAACCCGACACATATTACGTGTTAAGTTAAATCTCGAAATCTCAGCAATTGAAAACAAACTCAGCGGTTGAAAATACAAATTGCGAAAAAAAAATGTATTCTTAGGAATTACATATACATACATCAATGTATAGTCAAGTCGAATACGTTTCCTTAAATATGTACAAAGTTACTTGTGTTAGAAGAGAAGACCAAAAAACGAATAAGCAAAACGGGGAACACTTTCTTTTTTTAAAGTTTAGATAAATAATAAAATACGTTGACCAGATAAACAGAAAATGAATATGAATGTAGCTAAATGGGTTTGTTAGAATTGTTAGAATTGTATGTAAGCACCAAATTCCTACGATTCATAATGGTGTAATTTCAACGGCAATCTTTTTAGATATATTTCTAGCATTGGTGGAGGTACATTTCTTATCTCATTTTTTTAATACAATTTATCAATCTATAACGATATATTACTAGGATTTTTTGAAGTGTCAATAATACTTTTTTTCTAGGTGTTATCTGTCTGAAGAGCCGACATGGCTGAAAGCGCTAACAGTAAACAATTTATTTAATTTGGACTGTCGCATTCTGTTTTATTTATTTAAGTATTTATTTAAGTATATATATATATATATATATATATATATATATATATATATATATATATATATATATATATATATATATATATATATATATATATATATATATATATATATATATATTTATGTGCGTGCGTGCGTGCGTGCGTGTGTGTGTGTGTTTGTGTGTGTTATTCAAACACAAATGGAGATGAGATGAGCTCAGACTTTTTTTTCAATTCTAATTCAATTGACAACCTTTGTATTATGTTTTCTTAAGATTTGACCTGGAAATAGTAACGAGTGCCTCTCTCTCTCTCTCTCTCTCTCTCTCTCTCTCTCATTCTGTAATAAAGTTGATTTGTATATACTGGTGTTTATATTTGTGTTCCTCTTTAATTTTGTTATGAATGGGTTACCGTATGTGGGTGACGAGTGTCGGTTGAGTGTGCTATTTTTAAATCGAGTATTTAAAGTGACCAATTTGGCTGTAGTGGTCAGTAGAGGGTCCGGTAACGACATCAGCCGGGTGCCACGTTTTGCAGCTCCTGATTTAAGATATGGCGAATATCTTCAATTAGTATTGTTCTGAGAAGAAACGGATAGCCATTGAATTCTGGATTCTGTTAGGCGGGCACATGTTTTTCTAGCCGGTAAGGTTGTTTTGTTGTTATTTCGTACATTTCGCTGGTAATTTAGTTCTTAGAGTAATTGGTAGTATGTTTGTACGTTTATCGGGACTTTATTAGTCACAGTGTGTTATTTTCAGTGCGTAAGGGTGTTTGGTATGATTTCCTGAAATACAGACTGGTGTGCTAGATGGGAATTCTCCTATTGAAGGTCATGTGGGCAACTGACGAATGTCGGGGACGCATTCTGTGCTGAGTGGGGCGTGGTTTTCTGTCCGGGCAGTTGTCGTAGACTGGAAGCGAGAGACCTGCGAGTCCGGGGCTTTCAGTTAGGATAGCGACTAGAGGGACAGGAAATTTGACGAGGGCAGGGGCGTCTTGAGTGCATAGTGACCTTGAGTTCATTTTCAGAGAGAGGTTTTAAGTGTTTAAAAGCGACTGTTATTACTGGCTAATTTTCATATACATAATTTTGAGCTGAAATTTGAAGTAATTCTAATATCACGGTATTTTGAATTATTGAACTTTAACATATTTTTTTTTGAGTAAATTTTTCAACAAGAGTTTTATTAGTTGAAATAGCTTCTTAACAATATTTTGTAGTTTACTTCTATTTTTATATCTGATACAGTTTGATTTAACTTTGAATTCAGTTGATAGAATCAGATATTTGTTCATTTGTTTAATTGAAGTTTTATTTTTTTTTTTTTGGTGTGTGTTTGAATAAGAGTGGCGTGAAAGGGGGAGAGAGATTAATGACTTGTTTTGGTTATTGATTTTTTTTTCAAATTAAACTTGTTTATTTTCTTACAAATTCTTATTATTCATTCAGCCGACAAAATCCAAAAGAACTCATTACACATTCTTTCTCTATTTTTCTCTCTGATCATTAAGCGGATTCATTGCGTAAGTAATAGCCAAATTATAGCGACATGCACGGTGTTATGTTGACCGGTTGTTGGCTGAAAAACAGTTGAAATCGTTCAGCGCACAAAATTGTAGTTTCAACTTAGAAGAAAACGTATTTACATCCAATAAATAAATATTGTTATCTTGTTCTTTGAAACATTCTAAATACTTCGAATTCGAATTGTAAAGTTATTGTGCCCCAGAATACATAATTGTATACTAATAGCTAAGGCCATTCTATAGTTAGAAATCTCGTTATCAAACAGAGTGTAAAACTTGTTTGGGAATTGTTTAAAGAGTGTGTACAACTGAACAACCTTATCACGAGTTGTTCCCAATTACGACAAAAAGCACACGGCGGGTGTAACCGGTCAGCAGAGGATGCTTACTCCACCTAGGCACCTGATCCTATCTCTATCTTAATAGAGGTCTGTGAGGTAAACATGTATTTTATAAGGATTTTTTTAGATGGTTGACTGTTTTTATTGTCATTTTTCATTAATACGCTTATAAACTTCATTAATGCATTTATAATGACTCATTGTGTCTATTTAGTCTGTCGATATGCTATTACACATCAAATGAGCCCGGATAAATATACCTTAAGTTCTTTGTAACTTTACATCTGTTTTCCTACTTCTATGAATTATATTAAAAACAGGTATTATTTTCTCTCTCTTTCTCTCTCTCTTTCTCTCTCTCTTTCTCTCTCTCATTTTCTTTAAGTATGTTCATCTGACCTTTTCTAGTTGTACCTGATTTAATGTCTTTATCCTAATAAGCCGTTATTTTGTGTAAACGTGACCTCTTATAATTATGTTTGCTAGTTCTTTGAATTAAAATTAAACCGTCTGTTAAAGTTCCCTGAAACCATAGTCTGGAACATGTACACACTACGTAATTCAACATAAGGACACTTGTGTCAAAATTCAAAACCTTAAACTGTGATAACACAGTTTGAATATCTATTTAAAGATGATTCTAAATAATTTTTAAATTATGAATTATATAAAACTTGAAATGCCTCATGACTTAATTAGTTTTAAGAAAATATCTACATGTGCATTACATGTACAACTATTCATGGTTATATCTTGTATTTGTTTTACTAAAGACTAAGATCAAAGACCTCACTTTACTTTACTTATTTCGGATAAATAGAAATGTTTTACAATGTACATGGATCTCATATTTTTCAGAATTAAGGTGGCTCTATACACCCACAGTTTATTCCAATTTTCAATAGAAGACCACAAAACATTTACTTATCAAATATTAAAATGACGATAGGGATACTACAGGTATTTTTAAAGATTTTTTAAATGTTTTTTCGTGTTTTGTTAAATATTTTTTTAAAAGACAGCTATCGACAAATTGAGAGAAATTATTTTGTCATATGATGGATATTTCCTTCGGACACATAAAAAAAATATAACACTTCTTAACATTCAAAAATGTTATTATTGCAATTTTTTTAGTATTTCCCCAAAACATAATTTTTCATATGTTCTTACTCTGTTGACAAATCATCTGAAAAAGTTGCTTGATGTTATAAGACAATGTATTTTAATAAATGTGACATAAAAAATTGAATGAAAACCATTGCAAATAAACACAAAAAATATTTTAAATTTTATTTGGTATGAAAGTTCCTCATGTAAGGGTTATCGTTCCTAAGTCCCAAGGCCTAAACACCTTGGGGACTTTTCATTTCTGAGTTGAAGAACATTTCCTAAATATAATGTTGGAATGATAAATACATACATATTTCATTATAGATTTGTCCTGTATAAGTGAATATATTCGCTTTAATGCAAAACTATCAGTGAATAGGCTAATAGGATTTATGTATCCCAACCTGAGAGAAATTCAAAGCAACCCTCTCTTCCCGTTAGGTGTCGATATTAATGTGCATTAAAGTATATTATAATTGAAATATTTTCACCTGTTTAGAATTTTCTTTCACGGTATTCAACCAAAATATACGTTTTAGAAATTTTTGGAAAGTTAAAAAATTTATTGTTCTCAACGGGAATCGAACTCATGACCTACTGGTTTGCAGTGAACCCACTAACCCACTGCGCTACGGTGTAACATATCAATGATGCTAAAGAAACTCTTAAAAATTTTATACTTGATTTCATTGTTTATTTCGATAAATAATACCACACAACGTGAAGGTGTCACATACCACATTACTTGTAGTCATGAATTTTCCAATTATCAAATTAAATCTATCCATTTACAATCGGCAATCCTCGGCTGATTCCACTACGCTCCATACAAATGTTAATGTCGAGTGCGCGAGACATCCGAGTAGTTCCGAGTGAGCCATTTAACAAATTTTTCAAAATAGCGATTCCCATACAATTCAGCTCAGTTTAAATCAGCCAGTACCGGAAATGCATGTTTCCAGATTTACTTTTTTGCGTACTGCGTCATCAAAAAGTGGTGTATAGAGCCACCTTAAACGGCACTGAACAACTTTTAATTTGTCAACTTAAGGCTAAGCTAATGCCGTTGCTCTACCAGCCACATAATTGATATATCGATGTCAGATTGATATTAGAAAAAGACCGTTATCTTCAACTAAGCCGATTCCACTTTCACTCATCGAAAAATGCATTAAATGTAATCATGGTGGGCAATGTTTTTTCTCATATTTATATCTTAATTCAAAATATTGTTTGGTGTTCTTTTTTTTTTCGAAAAAAAATCATTGTTTACACGTCCTGGGCATATGGTGGAAACATACACTTAGCAGTCCAGAAAGAGAGAGGGTTTAATATGTTTATAATATTTTACATCGTCTAGCTCATTGCAAGTTTTGGAATAAAATATTGTCTTTTTTTATTTTTAATGACTGTTTCGCAATTAAATTAATATAGTTTTGTTTGAAACAAAAACCACACATTTAAAAGAACAATATTATGTGTAATTTGGTAATTTAATTAGTTTTAAAATAATAAATCGATGTTTTTGAGACTATAAGATTGGTTGAAGAATTCAAAATGGCGTATTTTAACGCGTATTTTACCGCAACCTTCATGTACCGTGTTTGAAGAACACAATCATTTTAATGGACATGTTTGCGACTCGATTAATAGATGGGTATAGTCCACTAATGCATTTTCCATAGGGGGTAATGTTAACGTTAGGGTTCATAGCTCCGGCCCTATTTTTCGTTCAACAACGAGGGACCTCTTGAATGAAAGCTCATCAAATTGTCTCTTTCCTGTTAAAATTTCGTGGTTTGAAGTCAGATTCGTTTTCCGGCAAAATGCGTCTGTATTGAAAAACTCTGAAAATGAAATTAAAAGTACGGAAATTCTCAGTTTTGGAAAGGGTGTACATCAAACAATTTCAATTCTTTTCTTCAAATAATAATTCAAAACACTTGTTTTTAAATTGAAAATCCTCTTTTATGACATGTGTCAAGCATTCTGATTGAAAATGTCCCAATAAATGTATATACACTCTGAAAGTATAGGGACTATTTTGCTTAAAGGCACTACTTTGTTGTCCTACCGATTCTAAAAATAGTTAGAGGGATATACCCAGATGTGATGAGTGTTTCCCGAGCATCATGACGTTGTTATGACAAATAGAAACCATCTGGTGGGTACCTGTAGTTGAAGGAGTGTATATTGTCCTGGATACCGTCCCTTCTGCGGAGGTAATTGTCCCTGTCATTGTCCAGTATTCTACATAATCCAGAAGTTCTACCAACATCAGAAACCGTTGGATACACTTCAAGATTAATATACCAATTAGAGCTTCAATAGTTTGAACATGTTCCTGTTGGAAAAATTAACTGAAAAATAATTAATGAACAAGACAAATA
Source organism: Magallana gigas (assembly GCF_963853765.1). Taxonomy (NCBI): domain Eukaryota; kingdom Metazoa; phylum Mollusca; class Bivalvia; order Ostreida; family Ostreidae; genus Magallana; species Magallana gigas. Next base: position 45,740,524 of record NC_088861.1, read on the forward strand.
TGAGCGAGCTTTTTAAGCAAAAATATTTTGACCTTTTTGCCCTGATAAAGGCTATTTTTATCCATTACAAATTTAACATGTAATGAAATTATTTATAAGTCTCAAACTAAGTTCTATCCTTTTTACATCAAATGAAAGAAAAGAAACTTTTTCAAAACTTTGCATTTTTACTATGAATGTGCATTTATGTTATGAATATGTATTAATGCAGATATCTATTATGTATGTATATATATATTTATATACGCCCACCCTCCGAGGGAGACAGTCCCTCTGTTGTATACAAGGGTTTCTAACATGGACACAGACTTTGACTGATGGTAGTGAAACCCTTTGTTATGTGTGGGCCAAAAAATTACATATAAATTATCAATGCAATGATTTTTTTCCACTTGTTTCTGATTAACACATACAGGTAGCATCTTTATTTTATAAAAACTTGATCTATATCGTTTTTTCAACATATATTGATTTTTTTCTTTTTTTCTGATTAACTCATATACATATACAGTGTACATTTTTAGTTTATAAAAACCTGATATATATTGTAAATATTTTCACCATATGCTATTTTCTGATATGTTATTATATACTTGTTTATAAGGAATCAATAAATGGTATTAAAAAAAAAAAAAAAAAAAAAAAAAAACATGTTTTGGGGTGTATTTTTAAGTTTTCTTTCTCTCTCATTACCCTTTCAGTTTCTGCCACCGATATATTTTACGAAGTTTTCGACATATAATTTTCTATTGATGTAATGTGTAGAGAAAAACTATTAGATAATGCGTTTTAGGTTCTAAACTCGACAATGTATGCAAAGATACATCAAAGTACTGAAGTACTGACGGGAGTTGATTTTATCGATTATCATTTATTCAAAATCAACGATATGTGATTTTGCATGGCAAACAGTATCAGTAATCGAAATTTTTCTGAGAAATTGTATGGATCCAGGCAAGATTGAACACTTGTCTTGTTCAACCAAACGCTCGGCTGTCTCCGTTTATCTCCGACAAGCAAGAGAGACTCAGTTTTGTCGGATATTAACGGAGACAGCCAAGCGTCTGGTTGAACGAGACTACATTGAACTCTAGCGTAGGAATACATACGACTTTAAAAAATATCTAAACTGTTTGTACAATTTAAGATCAATTCTATGTAAGAATCAATGATTTTGTAAAAGGGTCTGGCCACACATAGTCACTAATTTTCCATATATTTCATACATCGACACACCTAGGTGTAAAACGCAAAAAACCACTAAAAGTTGGTTGCTGGGGGTAACCGTTGCCATGGTAAGCGAGGCGTAAGATGGGAAAATAGCAAAACCTACCTACTTTGAAGTCATATTAGAAGGTTTTGCCCACTAATGTAAACTATCAAAGACATAAAACAGCCTTTGTCCTATTTTCAATTATTAAATTATTTAAGAAAATTGATGGAGAAACCAATACTTTTAAAATGTTACCATGGAAACCGTTACAAATTTTTGAAATCAGTTTTCTGCGGTTTTTTAATAAGCCAAAATGGGAAACTGTTAAATTTTTACATCCATATCAATGTCCATGCAATATATATTTTATCATGAAAATTCACATTCGTTGCTATGGCAACAAGGCCCAAAAATTAAGAACAACTGAAAAATTGAAGATTATTTTGATATGCTTTCATTCCTGATTTTAGAATTTATTTGCAATTGTTTTACTTTGAACTTGTAAAAATATATCTAAGTTTTCATTATACACCACAAAAACCTTTGTTATGCAACAGAGAAGTGTTGTTGCTATGGAAAATTAAGTTGCGTAAAAAATCACACAGAAATTCTTACTTTTTGAAAAGTCCATAGCAACGGCAGTTATTTTTAGAAAATTCCAGATTTTTTTTCAATTGTCATAATAGTTAAGGACATACTTTATTTTTTCTCACCATTTGATTTTATATATTTATTAATTATAAGTGAATACTATCCATTTAAAGATGCCTAAACATATTATAATTTTCCTTATTTGTTAAGCTTGTTACCATAGCAACGGTTCTCAATTTTCATTTTTAAATTTTTAATTGCACAATCATAATAGTGTTTACCAAAAAATCCAAGATTTGCATTTTTTATTCAAATTAGGTGAAGAAAACAGATTTTAAAATTTCTGTTTAGTAACCATGGAAACGCTCTAAAAATATGCGTTTCTCAATGAATTTTTTTTCTTTCTTTTGAAAAATGACAACTATTTTTAATAATATATTCTACCCTGGAAACCCCAAGTTCTGCACATTACTTAAAATATGTTCTCAAATAAGCATTAAAATGCCATTTTTACATCTTTACCCTCGGTTACCATGGCAACAGGACCACATAGCAACAAACAAATGGTGTTATGCTTTTTTACTCATCAAAATCTATCAAATTGTCAAGTATGAAGAAAATCCGTGACTATGCGTGGCCACCGAATTTTGATTCTTACATAGAATTGATCTTAAAATCTTATTATTTTCATGGTTTTAATAAATAAGTTTCTCGAAAAACAATGCTTCAGAATACATGGAATCGAATTTATCGATTATTTTCAAGCACTAAGTGTTGTCAGCGGTATTGATTTGTGCTTAGGTCCAAACACTGTTTCATTTTCGCTTTGCCCGAGTAAGTGCATAGGAGAGTTGATGAAAATCAACTCCCAAAAATCAATTGATATATAAAAAAAAACATGGCTTTGTTGAACTGCAGATTATATAACAAAGGATGTCTGCACTTAATGTTACCTGCAAAAAATGAACTTTTGAAAGAAGAGGTTTTCTTTCAATTGCAGAAATGTCAACATCCAAACTTCAACTTTAATAGTGTTAAATAAAAGTATGTTGTTACCATTGGCTAGTACAAATTTGTTTTCATACACTGGGGTCATCACAATTTCTTGAATCTCCATACTATAACGAGGAGGCCCACTTTTTATACCGACTTTTTACATACAGTGCATGTTTGTCTATTGTTTTCCATTTAACAGTAGTTGTAGTTTTGCATTATCTAGGTTATGTCAATGGGAGATTATTAGACAAACATGTGCTTATGGTTTAAATGAGAAAAAAACTGCTTCTTCTTACTTTCACTTTCACTGTTGAAACCAGTTGTTGATACATGTTGAATATTATATATCACCACTTGATTTTTCACCTGAGCTAACTTTGTGAATGCAAAATTCTATCGCTTGACTTGTGAGGTAGCGTGTTATGTGATAATAGGACAATGTTTTAAAACACGTTAAGTTGTCAAGCATTGAATTGACTTCTTCTGTATTTACATGGGCGTGGTCTTATTGTTGAAACCATAGTAAATAGTAAACTTGTGTCAAATATTATAGAAAGTGCGTAAAAGTGATCACATATTTTTATGTATGGCATTGTAATTCGCGCCAGTCTAATTTTAGTACTGAATTAAATTTCTGAGATTGAAAAGTCATGGCAAATACAATTTTATTTTTTTTGATTCAATTCAGCTTTAAGTCTTTGTTTCACAACTCAAAGAGAAGATATATTTCATTTATAAGCAATATACAAATACTAAGAGATAGGATGAATGTTTTGTCCTATATTTAGATAGACAACCCACGTATTCTGTATTAACTGGCATGATCTGAAAAAAACGAATAACGTGTTTGACCACCTTACCATTTGTTTCCATTTAACATTGATTTTGTTTGTGGTACTTATTCTAAATGCACGTAATATGTATTATCATCATTTATGATCATTCGTGTAAACGTAACGCTCATCTGCATCTGTTTGATAGAAGTTGAAATGAAGATTATATCCCTTGTTAAAGCCATTCGTAATTATTGTTTGAAATACGCACATAACAAAAAGGACAACATAAGGACATCTTTTTTAAATTTTTGAAAACCCAAAAACATTAAAAATTATTAAATGTATTGTTATTCAAATTCTAAAAAAAATTTTGTTTCAAATATACGAATTTCTCATACAAGAGACAATCGTATTTTAATCAGATTGAAAATTTGATCAGATTATTTTGTATTGAAAACACCGGGCTAAATTTTAAAGATGTTTGTTATAAACGCTCATAACCGGTATGTTGGCTTTTAATTTAAAGGAAAATGATAAGAATGCTAATTTGCTGACAACATTTTTTACGAGTTATCTTTCTTTAGTCTATCTTTACATGACAGTCATCCAAGTGATCAATTTAGAGGTTTTTCCCATATATGTACTTCTGGGGTTATTGCATGTTTAATATGTAAAAGGTGTTATTTTTTTCTCATTATTTTTATCATTATTCACTTGCAATCTATTAGAAAACATATAGTATATGACAATCATAAAACATCAAAAATGTCCTTTAAATCAATCATCAGTCATAGGATATTTCGCAGTTTTTATGATGATTATATATATAGTGTTACCTATTTCTATCTGCACTGTTAATATTTAATTTTTTTAAATTAATTTATTTAACAAGACTTCGTGCTATTCTGAACAAAAAAGAAGCGCTTTACTATGTTTTTTAACATGATTTGACTTGTTTATAACTATATATTATTTCCATATACATTTGATATTTTTAATTTTATGCTGCAGTGGTAAAAGTTTGGGTTTTTAATCACTAAGTCTATTTTTCTTCATATCTTGATTACACACGTTATCAATTTTGGAAAAATCTAGCAGCCCCTTATCACTTTGTTTCATTTGACTTTGAAGAAAATCAAAACAATTTTTTTAAATGTATGAAAAAAATAATAGCAGAGGGATATTACACCTTAAATCACTATTAATACGACGATAGAATAAAACCAAATTGAATTATTTCCTCATCACAGAAAACATAAAGTCTTTTGTTGATTTCATGATCTCATTTATTTCTTATTTTGATTACTATAAATATATATCATATGTATACACGCATCATATGTAACACATGCCAATTTATGAAAATCTAATGTCAATAACAAGTTAATAATAATTCAGCCTTACGTCCGTTATCTACTTTGAAGCGGAAAACAAAATCATGTATACAATACATACATACCAAACGTCCAGTCAAAATGATTTGCCGAAGCATCGCAAACAAGTTTCGTTGTTTCTGAATGCTCTAGCTTGAACGCAGTGTTCTTCTATGTAACAATACACAATACCTGAGATAACTGAGATAGCTCACCGGAAGTAGAAGTTTTTTTGTTGATTTGACATTGCATAGTTAACCTATGTATAGATTTATACTTATATATTTATTTTATGGAAAAGGAATTTAATGCATAACAATAATTATTTTTGAAGTACTTCCGGTGACAACCGGAAGTTACGACGAACAAAACAAAATAGTTTAAACACATCTACATGCACAGGTCTATCATCCCACAAAGTTTCGAAGTTCAAGTATTTGCCGATTCTGAGATCTCGAGGAATAAAGGTTTTTTGACGCGGCACAGGAAATGGACGATCGGAAATAATTTTTTAAAAAGAAAAAAGAAAACACCTCGAGATTTTATCATTCTCTATCAGTCCTGAAAATTTCAGGAAAATCTATCAAACCACATTTGAGAAATTCTGCCGACAAAAAAGGGGAAAAAAAGAAACAAACAAAGAAAGAAAAAACACTACAATCACTATAAGATCTTCCGTACTAAACAATTCCAAAGTTTCTATTCACTAGCGCTTTCTGGATTTTAACATCCTTCTTCAGGTGAACGTACATAAGTTATGATAACTTATGTATTACAAATGACAAAGGCATCAATTTCATTAAGTGCCCCTTTTTAATGACTGAAATAGTTATGAAAACCAGTTTCTAAAATTGTTTTTATTGCAACAAAATATACGCAAAATATTTGAAACATCAGATAAGATGCTAATATTCTGCTAAAACAGAAATGCACTCTTAACAAATTTAATTACTTTGCATTTCTAAAAAGAATGTTCCATCAAACAGAACAAGATTTGATTTCAATTCACAATTTTTATATAAGATAAAACAAAACAAATAAACACAATATAAACACATCATGAATAATATAATATGAAGCTCTTTGTTGTCCCAAGTTTATAGCACGGGCTCCTAGAATGGGCCATCCTGAAGAAACGGATCGGAGATGAGTAGGACCGGTATGGCTTGAGACAGTGGCGGACAGATATTACAATGGCGATGGACTGTCGGAGACTGGATAAGAACCTTATTAAACAATAAACATATTTTGAGGTACATGATTAATATACCTTACATAAACATAGGCTAAGTCACACTGACTTAAATTTAAAATAATGGTAACAACAGCACGACATACAATAGCACGAAACCCAACAAATACGAACACGGCAGAACGGTAAGAGTATCACATAACTTAACAAAGAAAAACACGTCTTAACGACATAGACAAATTACACGAAACTACACGGTAAAAAAAAGAGTATATCTTGCACTTATATCCTAGCATAAATCACACACCCGACACGTGACCACACAGGAACACGCGCAAACAAACACCTATGTTTAACAGTTCTACCTCCTAAAACCGGTATGTCAATCAACGTATTGAAGAACTGACGAGAGTTGAGTAAATCGATTATAATTTATTCTAAAATCAGCGATATCTTATTTTGCATGGCAATCCTATATGTACATGTAACTTACGCATATTACGAATTCTCCGACCACAATTTCGTGAAAACCCCATATGAATCATGCTGTGTATTATTCAAAGAATTAATTTCATCAAACTACACGTATCAATAATCGAAATATTTCTGAGAAATTGCATGGATTCAAGCAATATTGAACTCTAGTCTCGTTCAACCAGACGCTCGGCTGTCTCCGTTAATCTTCGACAAGCAAGAAAGTCAGACCCCCTCCTTGTCGGAGATTTAAGGAGACAGTCGAGCGTCTGTCTGAACGAGACTATATTGAACTTTGGCGAAGGAATGCATACAATGAACGAATACAAAAAATATCTAAATTGTTCGTACCATTTAAAATCTGACGTTTTATAATGCATTTATGAATAGGTTTCCTTGAAAAACAATGCGTTTGAAAATATAACATCGAATTTATCGTTTATTTTCAAGAACTAAATGTTGTCAGCAGTGTTGATTTGTACTTCGGTCTAATCATTGTTTCCCTTCCGGCTTGCCCTAGTAACTGCAAAGGAAAGTTGAGTTAAAGTAACAAAAAATACTTAATATACTTAATGTACAAAGTATCTCTTTTTTGCTGTCTGTCTGTTTTTCCGTTTGTCTTTATGTCTGTACATGTCTCTCTAAAGACATGCATACTTTTTTATATGATAAGAGACTGTGCAGCAGGTTATGCTATTTTTAATCATTATTTTCATATAATCAAATTTAAATTTTACAAGCAATGGCTATAATCTTTCAACACAATTATTGCAAGGAAAGCTAACAACTTCATTTATATATGAATCAGAAATTATGTCAGTGCCAATTGGGCATTATTGCAACGTCAAAGGTCAAAAAATTGAATATGTCATAAGATGGATCATTGTTTAATTAAAAGTGTTTAACAGGAAACATAATTTCTGTAGGTTTTATAGAAAATTCTTTACGATTTTCAATGTTTCCTGCTCGAAAATGTTTTCTCCTAGAAATTACTTTTTTCCTATGGGATAATAATTTTTAGTGTAAATATCTCACCTGTCAGGTGAGACACACTAAAAACAAATTTAAAGTGGTTATAATATCTTCAGGCAATGGTCTAAATAGTATATATGGAAACGAAACTCCATTTTAAACAGGTGCCCAAATATCACCTTGGCATTGGCATAATTATCCAGCATAGTGTTACATTTTTATATTTTTTAATTTTCCATCATTCGAGTCAGGATATGTCTAATTTCGATAAGTTTTTTTTAATTTTCGACATTTCCAATATTTCTAAAATTTTGTTCACTTGATTGAATTTTTTTTTATTGATTGCCTTATATTTTGTTTCTATGAGACATGTCTCTTTTAAAAAAAATGGAATATAATAAATAGATATTTTTAAATTAATTTTTTTTTGAAACTTTTTTTTATTTAAAAAGGAAATCGTTTTATTGACAGTGCTGGCCCCGCCGTGGCCAACTTCCCTCAAGTCAATACTTTGCCTCAAGTCTGACTTTTTACCTCTAATCCATGCACTTTTATATGAATTTAAGTTGAGGACTAAAGATTTAAAAATGTTGGTGACGGCGAGGCCTGGACACGACTTATATCACGTATTTTTTCACAACAAAAGTTAAACTCAACAATGCCTACTTGGCACAAAAAATACAAACAAATTCGTATGTGATGATAACGACACACATCTTTTAATGAAGAACGAAAATTATCAGAAATGTACGAAAGCCGAGAAGGATCATTCGAGATTCGAAATTCAAAATACGAGATTCGGTATACGAGATTCAAGATTCGAAATTCGAGATTCAATATCTAAATTAACCAATCAAATCATGGATCTGAAACCTGTATCCTAGCAACATCAAACTGTTCTAAATAAAGATCATTCGTACATGCTCTTTCCTACAAATAAATGTCTTAATAGCTCTTATATAGTGGCTATAAAATGGTTAAATTAACATTGATGAATTAACCCCACACAGTATAAACAATTAAACTAGTGATAACACTGTTGGCTTTGCGAATCTAAGAGGCTTTGTTTGCCCTGTATGTATTTTCCCCCGAACAATTTTAACCCGAAGTGTATTCGCCCCAACTGTGTTAAAATCGGCTTGCGAAGAAAGATCTGTTTAATCTAAATAATTAAAACTGAGTGTGGTTTAAGCTATGAAACGAAATTCAATGAAGAATCGACATGTCAAAATATAGGTTATGATAGAGTTTTAAACCATAGAAGATATAATAATTTACAACCTTAACGAAACAATCCAGATAGGAATAGTGTATTGTAGGGTATGGCAATGCCATTGTCGATAAGAGAGAGAGAGAGAGAGAGAGAGAGAGAGAGAGAGAGAGAGAGAGAGAGAGAGAGAGAGAGAGAGAGAGAGAGAGAGAGAGAGAGAGAGAGAGAGTTTTGTAGTGTCAAATTCAATTTTGATTTAGAATTTGAAATTGATTTGATTTGATACAAGCATAATATAAACAATAATTAAGCCTCTAAAAGGAGAAAAGAGAGGAGGTAGCTAGGGTAGGGCAGACCAACTAGCAAGCTTTAATTTTAACAGTGTTAGCGCACCTGTGACTTACAGTCTCTTTCTCTCTCTCTCTCTCTCTCTCTCTCTCTCTCTCTCTCTCTCTCTCTCTCTCTCTCTCTCTCTCTCCACCTAGCATTTTCTTTTCCGTGAAGGGGTTTTGGGTATTTGTGATGTCTTACATTAGCTAGCGAAAATGAAAAAAAAACCATGAGATTTTCTTTAAATTGTTTTCGGATGTTGTACTTAATAATCTGTTTTCAGTATATACATTTCAAAAAAAAAAGGGGGGGGGGCTATATAGTCCAAATTAATTTGTCAGTTATTCTGTCCCCACTTTTTTTTTCTTTGTTTTCCAGGCTTTTTAATACAAATTTAATTGGCTCGGCAAATTATTTTAAAACTTTCTGTGTAGCTCCATAACGATGCACTGTAAATACTGTAGATTCCTTATTTTACGCGAGTACTTAATTTCAACGGTTTTCCGTCAAATCGCGAGAATATAAAATCGCAAATGCCGAAATTTTATCATAGTTTCATGTAGTTTACATACGTCTGAAAATGAAAAGCGAGATTTTAAAATTCGCAAGTATGAGTAGAGTTACTTTTGATAAACAGGTACATATCCGTACTTGATTTTTGATTTGACTCTTATAATCGGATTTAATATTCAAATAAATATAGGGTAGGAAAGAGTATATCCTACTGTACCATTCATTCAACACAGGTATTAGCACTCATCGAGTTCGACTTGCTTTCTTTTTTTATCCACTGGATTTAAAGCTATTAATTTTTGAAAATATTTTGAATTTATGGCCTGATTAAATATAAATGAGAGCTGTGCTGGTGCATCTATTTACCCAAATGGACTAAAATATAACCAAATTAATCTAAAAATTTTGACAAAATTAGTTATAAACGTACGACTCATTTTTCGGGTATGATTTATATGTAATTATTGTCAATTTTGGTGCGGGGAAGGGAGGGGGGGGGGGGGTAGGAAACTACAGAGAATCTTAACTTGGCTGTGATACATATGCTTGTCTATACCTTTTATTCTTTTTTGTTGATATATCAATGAATGAATTATAACAAAATACAACAATTAATTTTGAAATATTCATGTACAATCAAATTTTTAAAAAGTTTTACTGTTCTCTGCACAAGAAATCTGCAATGTGAACAAATTGGCACCATATCATCCCTACCTTTAATTGTAGAGAGTATGTATCCTTCTATATTGAAAACAATTCCAAAGGTAAGACTCATAATAAAATAAGTTGTTTACTGAGGAAAAGGGAAAAAAATTGTATTTATTTAATTAATACCGTAATACCATATGATGTGATAATATTTCAATGATTTGTTTATAATCATAGTACTAGTGTATGATTGTATGCATTCATGAAAAAGATAAGTAATGCTTATATTTATTGGTGAAACCGGACTGATTATTTATATATAGATTATTTAGATACATGTACTAATCTTCATGCGCGGATCTAGAAAGGAGGGGGTCAGGGGATCTGGACCCCCTCCTCGGGAAAATTGGAGCTTATTAAAATTACATAGTAAAATTATTTAAAATTGGCCTGGGACCCCCCTACAGAAAAAATTAGCTACGCTTATGAAGTTCTCAACCATAACCGCATTTTTACACAAAAGGGGTGAATAAACTCGGGGTTTAAACTATTACTAGTGGTGAAATACTCCAGGGTTCAAACGCATCAGGTGGAAATGCACCAGGGCAAACAAAATCACTTAGATCCGCGAAGCACACTGCATTATATCTAGTCTACTTAGATATTCTGTGAAAAAGTAAATAAAAATAATAATTTAGTTAGGTAGGGAGAAGTGAACATAGCATTTATTTGTATATAAGAGCTTGTACGGATGATTTTTATTTAGAATAGTTTGATGTCGCTAGGATACATATTTTCAGATCCTTGATTTGATTGGTCAATTTAGATATTGAATCTCGAATTTCGAATCTTAAAATCTCGTATTTTGAATCTCGAATCTCGAATGATCCTTCTCGGCTTTCGTAGAAATGATACTTTATCTATGAAAAATTAAATTTTTGTGAAGCATATGACCTTGAAGCCCTATTGAAAATTGTAAACCATGAAAACATTTAAAGGGACTTGGACACGATTTGAGCTCAACATTTTCAAAATTAATTTTTTTCGACTTTTATGTCTAGAACTGTTAATATAGATGTTTTCAATGCATTGACAAAATTTAAAAGTCAAATATCGAGTTACAAGCGAATTAAAGAGGTTAGAATTCTTTCTTTAGTAAACAAAGCTCGAGTTCTGTTAATGTTTACATATTTGTTGTATTGGTATAAGTTTCAATCGAATGTTGTTGTTTGTTGTGATAAAATTATTTATGAACCCACTGAATCAGTCTTCAGAAATCTTATTTCCATAAGTTATTTTGATAAAGAAATGGAATTTCTTTACTTTACAGTATTTGTCAACAAATATAAGACTCGAGCTCTGTTTACATAACACCGACTTCTTTTCTCTATATCTCGCTTGTAACATGACTTCTAACGTTCAAACTTTGGTCAATCATTCCAAATACAGAAATCAAAAATAAAATTATCATCTTAAATCGTGTTCATGTCCTTTTAACAATGCATGAAGACAAAGCGTAAAATTTAGGTCAGAGAAACCTTCTTTTGAAAGAAAATACACTAAAATCTAGGATGCATCAACTTACCAATATTTTTTTCTTCTAAATCTTAATGTATCAAATGGAAATATACCTTGATGCTAGAGATACTCCCAAAAAAAACAGGAATAATCAGTAAAACAATATCGAAAACATGACTTGTGTATTAATATATAGCATGCGTTGTGACCTTTTGAGTTGACAACAATACATACAACTAAATGCATACTTATCAATTATGTTATTGTATAAAATGAATAGGTTAAAACAAATTTGATAAAATTGGCTATTACAGGATGCAGGTTAACTTCACTTACGTTTAATATGGACATTATACTACATAAATTTCGAATGTTTGATAATGTTGTCATCATATGTATAGAGTGTGAAATAACAAAAAAATATATATTATTATGACCTTATTTTTCAATGCAAGACCAAACGATGAATTTATTAATATAGTTCGTTGATCCTAGGCCTCAACTCGACGAAGAAATAAAACTTTAACAATTTAAAAAAGAAAAAAATGCAAAATTCAAAAGTAGTTAAAAGTGACTTAATTTTGGGTACTAAGTTAATCGTCAGGTCCTAATATGCACCACTAAGATTAGATGATTCGAGTATTAAAAGTAAGGATGTAATTAAGTTTTAAATGAATGACATTTCATTAAGGCACATATAGAATGCTACGCGAAATCTTTATTGTACATTAAATAGTACATATTTAAACATGATTTTGTTGTTTAAAAATATCTATGTTCTTATATATTTCATAAGAGTTTTATTTATTTTTTTATGAAAAATTTGAAATCTGTATTAGCTGTGAATAAGACATTGTATAGTTTCAGATTCATTGTGAAATGAAAAAATGACAATAACAAACTGTGAACCATCTCAAAAATCCATAAAACGAAATACAAATTCAAAGGAGAGCAACACATACCTCCAAATAGATAAGAAGTAGGATCAGGTGCCTAGGAGGAGTAAGCCTCCTCTACTGACCGGTCACACCCGCCGTGCGCTCTTTGTCGTAATCGGGGAGAAAATCGGAAAAGTCCGTAGACTATTATGTCATTAATTATGGTCTAACAATTAGTATGAAAAACGGCAGTCAGCATGCAACCCAGAGGAAGATTGTATTTGCTGACAAGGTTGTTGTTTCGACCATAGAACTTACGAAATGATGACTTCAAACAAGACTGTTGATAGTCCTGTTTTGTCGACTTGTTTGTCAGTAGCTTGCTTCGTCTTAGAAACTGTTCATACGAAGAGCATGCCATTGCGTATCGAATCAACTGAGAGACAAAACACCATATGAAGGTGATGAAGGTATATTGCTACATAAGTTAGGGAAGTTGACTATAGAAAAATTGTAGTTATTGCGTTTATCATAACGCTTTGTTGTTAGGTTACCATCAATGGCCATGTCCAGTAAAATATCCAAATATGAAACACAGACTCTGTGGTATCTTTTATTTCAAGTTCACTGGGATATATCGAGTGGACGTAATTATGAAAATAACAATTGTTAATTGATAATACGTCGTCGATAAACCTTAATGTTGAGTTGAAGGCCACAGCTAGTGATTTTTGTTTCACGTACAAGTTTTTTTTATAAATTCAGCTTCATAAGAATACAAATATAGATCTACTAACAATGGGACACAATTGGTACCCATTGGAATTCAATCAAATTGTTGGAAGACTTGATTTCCAAAAACTACATAGATGTTGTTTATCAGAAACTCAAGCATATTTTTAATGTCAACTTTAGTGTACTTTTGTGTGAAATCAGAATGGGTTTTGACAAAATAATTTTTTAGATTTCCAATGCAAAGTAAGCATTTTTACGACGTCCATTTTATTTCAAGAAACAAATGTCGATGATATATAAAAGCCTAGATTTTAATTTGTCATGGGCAATGATGCAGAAAAATACATGCAATACATACTTAATAAATATAATTTATTGAGTTATGTCAGTGACAGGCTATTTTGTTTAAATAGAAAATGATCCATGAAAATAAAATAAATATTGTGAACTAATTTCGACTGCATTTGATCAATTACCACTAGCAACTAATCGCTATATCAATATTCTTCTGCTTGAAACTGCTATAAGCGTAACTATCTTTGTCATATAATAATTTTTACAACCGATATACATTAAATTTTAACGACATCATTAAATTGTTATCCAAAACAATTACATGTGCTTTTAAGTTTCTTGTATTTAAAAACAAAATTAATCAATATTGAATTTAATTAATCAAGTTAAAGCGAGATAACTATGGATTGTAATTTAAAGACTAGGTTTCTCTGACGTTATTTGTAGGTATATACATTGCACTATTATTACACTATGGGGCTACGTCATGGCAGAAACAAGCCTTTGTAAGAAAATATTTAAGTACACTAACAGACAAAAAAGATTCACCAATTTCACGCTGCATCATTAAATCTAAAATATGCGCTTATTGAGGATTTCAGTGAAAATGCAAAATATTTTTTAATAATCATTGAATATCAATTATTGCTAAGACTTATCTTTATAATTAGCTGCATGTCTGTAAAGCTCAATATGTCAACTGAGTTCACTTACTGTGTCCAATTTTTTGTTTTTTACTTTTGTAAAACAATACGATATATTTTTAAAATGTTTGATGTTCAGAAATGTTTTCCATATTATTTGCTATTGCATTGTGTAGTTACATTTCTTGTAACAGTTTTCAAATATTTTAAGAATTGTTAATCATTGTCAGACAAAACAAGTGGTACTTTTTATAAAGCAAAAAGTGAAAATATTATAAATAGCAAAAACTTCTTTGTTCATTATTTCCCGTGAAATATCCTATTTGTGAATTTGCAGTTTTTTTCTTCCTTTTCTGTTTATAACGCACATGTTTTAAAGATATATCAAAACTGCAGTTTTTGCAATGGTATCTCTAAATGCTAATCGGAATTTCGACATTTAAACCTGAATTCTTCATGCCCAGTAGGGGATTTTTCCAGTGCATAAGGACAAATATTACAATAGACCCAATATATTTTATATAATTAAATAATTCTTCAAGTGCAGGGACAAGGACCCATATCTTTAAACTAAATAAAAAAAACCACAATCGTGACCCTGTGGGGTCGGCTGCATGAATATGTACGTTTAATAGACAGAAATATAGAGATAGATCATTGAATTGACGGGTAGGTTTGTTTAAAACCTGTTTTTAAACTATGAAAAGAAGAATTGTTCTTGTTTTTGAAAATATGCTGACTATATTTACTTCTTCGTTGAATGCCGTTTTGTAAGTTCTCTGATCACGTTTCCCATTTACTAATAGACATTGAACAGCAGTTTGGCTACATGTATTTGGTTAGGTCAGGTTGTGTTATTGAAATCAGTTGATTATTTATACATGGAGTGACTTTATCGAAATTGAAGAGATGATTGTTAAAAGAAAATGCTCATATTCTTTAGTTTAACCTTTAAAATGTTAAAGGTACAAATTAACGAAAATTATTCAAAACTTTGCTGTAAATTTACTGATAGTACTAAAAGGGTAATTGTGAAACAATCAAGAGAATTTTAGAGAACATTCCTGTCTCAACTTTTAATGTTTGATGCAATTAGTACAATCGAAGTCGAATTAGAAGTTATCCAGCATGAATACTAAAACATTTGTCTGACAGAATATTGCAATACTGCAATTGTGTTTGTTCTATATTTCGGCAAGAAGATATTCAGAAACGTGAAGTTACTCGTCAGATATCAGATTTTTAAAATTGCATAAATTCTCTGAATTGACTTTTTCCATCTCAACCTAGAGACAATTTTTAGATAGTTCTAAATTGGAATCTTTTAAGATATCTTCAAAAGAATTTCGTAATATCCATCTTTTTTGTCAAAATGTACTTTTTTTATGCGATGTTTTAATATTGTTTTTAAACATTAGGTATAAATTTGGCAGTTTTACGTTCCCGCCTATTTATCGTATATATTTGCAATTTACATGATAGCTTTTGCTAACAACTGATCGTTCTAAAGTATTCATACTTGTATGAAATGAACAAAATTCTTATTACATTTTAGATATTTACCAAGTAGGATATAAAAATTAACGCTGGCATCAATTTATAAGATTATTTGGTATTTATTTTATAAGAAGGTACTGTAATGTTTGACGTAGGTCTACTACAATCAATAGCGAGGTATTCTTATACATACATGTAATGATTTGTACGAACATCATTGAAATAATTTGTTAAAATACAGTAAATAGAAAAAAAATCACAAATTTTCCTTTAAATAACATACATACAATGAATGTTCCAAAAATAATGACACTTGCCTGTTTTCATCGACATTAACAAATTGCTAGATTCACTTGTTAAACAATCAAATTACCTTTAGAAACTTTCTCGTATTCCTCGGGACATTCATCATACACTTATTGATATCTTTTTCCAGATAGGTGGAATTTAATTTCTGGGAACAAAAATAGTCGCACATGGCTTACTTTTGAGAAAACGGGGTTTGGGGGTTTTGGTAAGCATTAACATTTTCCGCCCCAAAATATTCGGTCATGATGCGTGCTTTGCGTGCAGTTGTATTGTCATGGAAAAGTTGGAGATAAATACCAGTCTTGGAGCGACGACTTTCGTAATATTTCTTAATTTATTTTAATAACAACATTTTTATTTAATTTACCTGTGTCTTGGTTGCACTTTGACACATGAATTAGCATTACAGGCCTTTATTGTCAAAGGATATATTATATAAACTATTCTTCAAGGTTTTGAATCTTTTAGCAGTGCGAGGACGTTTTGCATTCTTTGATACCACGATTCAGTTTGAACGTTTTGGCTCAAAATACTAGAACCAGACCCCGGGAACATACACGTTAGATTAGATTACATTTTTGACCTCAGTCTTACTTTTACAAAAGGAATATATATTGGAAAAGTAAGACAGAGAACAAAAGTGGGCATTTCCAACTTTTATGGCCTTGCCCCGGGCCAGGACTCATTACCGGTAACTAAATTATCAAAATATTTGATATATTTTTATACAATATTTAATAACTTCTTTGTATTTTAAGCAGGTACTATTTTTTTCATCGCTAAGCAATTCATTTAAGTTTAATATTTGTAAGAAATCTAACCTTTGTTCTTATTTACCCATACAATCCTATGTTTTTTTTCTTTAAAGAGCAGCTCTGCATTCTGGTGTATTGATTATACTGAATTTAGTTTTTCTTAAGAATTCGGCTCATGCAAACTAGCACGTGGAAATTACATCGTAAAGTATGACATGTGTTTGACATTTCTGTGTTAGCAAAAAGGTATTTTGTTGAGTTCGAGGACATAGATCGGTGCAGGTGTACTCTAACAGGCATTTTTTAAATGTTTGATTATCATCGTCTTCTGCTTTTGTTAATTTCCACTGAAGATAGATTTTATTAACGAAAAAATCTGATGGGAATAAAGATATGATGTAATTCTATGTGACTATTTCTTTTAGGCATTTTGGTGACCCTGAATCAGGTAGCGATACAACACCTTGCCATTGTTTTCTGTGCCCGTCAAAAACTAAATTATCCCGTTGTATTTGTCTTAAGTTTAGAAGGGCTATAAACGCGTAAAAATGCTTTTATAAGGTAATTAAAGTATGTACAATTTATTATACATCACAATTTACAACGCAAAACGTTCTAAAATGAAAAGAAATGAGAAATGATTTAATAGACGAATGCAGTAATAGGCATTGTCTCAGCTTACTCCCCGTACGAAAATGTTGGCCGTTTTCCGGCTGGACTCAGGGTGAACTTAGACGTATTCCGGTTAAAATGTAGCCGTACTTAGGAATATCAAAGGCGTACCTGGAAAACGCTTTGAATGTTAGACGGATTCCATCTTATTCATAACCGGACCTAGCCTCAAACCTTAGCCGTATTTTCAGCATCTAGCCGATTCTGTCAAAGTTAACCGTATTATTTCTCACTGCCCGTTTCCCCCTTTACCATCATTAAATATTCTGCCTTAACCTAGCTAATTGGCAATTCTTTGCAAGTTATAATATAAAATTTGCGGCTAAAACTTGACCATATCGTGTTAAAAGCGCACAACAGTTCATTTTCTGTTCTATAAATAGCTTATTCTTATGAACTGTCTGTTGCTTTCACTCAATAAACTTTAATTCTTTCTTCAATTTGTTTAATTTTGTAACCTTAAATTCAAATTGATAATCCGATGACACTATCAAACAGGTTATATATGTATGTTCTACACACAGGCTGGTTAATTTCATCTTGACCTCAATACACAGGCTGCCATTTGTTAACAGGCAAGAGCCGCAGCCTCTCCCTGTATTGCAGAGGGGCGTCAACAGGGAAAATCTTTTTTTTCTATCATAATTTTAAACGTACATACTATTTTAGCCGCAATGTTTAATTAATATAAAGACAGGAACGAGTTATGAACACGCTAGCATATTTATTGTACTTTTAAACTGCTACTAAAAATTGTTTTACTATGGCCATCAAGCACTTGTAAACCTAAAATCAGCGTTACCCCTTATCATATTTCTGGCCTCAGAGGCTCGCGCTTTGTGAGTTTTGAATTTGGCAACAACGGCCATGCCTAACTTTCCTGATCATCTTTGTGTTACAAAATTTAGACATGTGTAAACCGTCATGAGGATTATTTTGGGGGGAAATACATTGAAACTTATTTACAGCTATTTGATGTAAACAAAGTATTATGGAGTTAAGCAAAGTGTGCACGTTATGTGGACTAAGGGCATGAACACGGGAACCTCTATGTTAATATCGAAAGTAAGTCAATATAAATGTTAATTATGATCATGACTTTATCAATAATAGTTCTAAAGTACAGTTAAAATTGTGCTATTTGTATGTGAAGAAAAAATAGGTTTAAACTATTCTTCATTTAAAAGATATTAGACAGTGCGTAAATGTCACACAATGTATAAACTATAGAAATCCCTTCATTCCTTTAGATTTGAAAGCTGTTGAAAACAACTGACATTATGCTAAACAATTAAAAAACAAGGAAAGCAACAATACCAACAAGTCATTCGGAGGGTGCCAAGCTGCCTTCTTATATGTAAGCTGTCCTAATATGAGCATTGAGAAACAGCCTGATAAGAAAAAAACTAGCTCAAAAGCAGGACAATGGACATGGGAGACTAAACAGTAGAATGTCAGTCATACCATTTCAACTTTTCAAGGAACTACCTGTACAAAAGAGTGAAAACGTGGACTTAAATCAAAAAGTTCAACTTATTATATTAAGTGGAAGACAAACATTAGGAAAATAAAAAGATATTCTGGATGTGATGTCTGCATTATGGTGTGTTTTAAAAAGGAAATACACAGGAACTATAGATGGTTTTATGTTGTAAGTCTGGCCACTGATTTAAAAAAGAAATGAAGGCAATGATTCCACCCCATCCGGTGCTAATTTAAAAGGATTTAGTCACTGGATTCAAAAGCATAAATCAAAAGAAGTTTTTCTGTCCATTGTAAAAAGTGTTCATCTTTACCCTAAGGCGGATTCGGACGCAACCTTTTAATAAGGCGGATTCGACCTTATACTAAGGCGGATTCCACCTTATATTTAAGTGGATTCCACCTTATTTTAGGGCGGAATCTTGCGTATTCCACCTTATATTAAGGCGGATTCCAATTTATCATAAGGTGGATACCACCTAAGATTAAGGCGGATTCCTTTTTGGTTTTAAGGCGGATTTTTATTACCCGGAATACGCTTAATCTCATTTCAATATTTTGAGCCATATACCGCCCGGAATCCACCCGGACTCCACCCTGAATCTGTGGTATTAGTTATACATTCAGAGGAATGAAAGATGGAATCCGCCTTTCAAATTTCGCCTACATTCCGCCTTAAGTCAGGGTGGAATTTTTCGTACGGGTGACATTCCATGAAAAAAAATTCTACATATTCGTAAAAATATCATCCGTTTCCAAATACATTAAAACATGCTAATAACGAGGTCCCAGGTACGGGCAATTTTACTTCGTTGTGAGCGTAATTCATTTTATCCGTCAAGTTTGCAACATGTAATAAATGCATAAACGGGAAATGAATCAACTTTGCCGTAAGCATCAACTTACCGTAATGCTGTTTATTACAATACATGATCTACGTGATCCCCTTTTGTTTAATCACGAGTTCAAGTCTCTCTATAGCGTAATTGATCACGTTTCTGCACGTCTTGAGTATTTTTTTTTTGTATTTTTCGGGGCTTTGTTACTTTCAGGTCTTCCAGAGTGTTTGGCGTTGGTGCATACACTTTGTTTTTTTTTTAAACTACACCCATAAAAATCAATTTGGATTACATCAGGGAGAGTGTTGACGAACCACAGTCCGTCTGAACGAAATCAGTTTATGACCGAATGTTTTCTGTAACCATTCAAGAACCTGTCCCGACGTGTGCGGGGTAACTCCATCTTGGTGGACAATTAAAAATCAGCAGTATGATTTAGCTCCAGGTCTGCAGTTTCCGGTCTGAAAAATTCGGATGGACGACCTGGGAGCTACAGTGCCTCCCATAGTAAAAATCTGCAATTTACGGCGCACAAAAATCTGCGCTAGTTTTGGACTGATTTGCCTTATTTACACACAATTTCTGTGAAAAAAATTAGTACCATTAAATTATTCTTGCAATTTTCTACTGACGTCGTCTCTTTATTTGCCTCAAACTTTTTGCATGTAAACAAACTGCACCACTTCACAGGACTGGTGATGCTGTTTAAAAAAAATAAAGGCAAGTAAAGTGACGATATCTGTAGTAAAATGTCCGAATATTTTTTTTTAATTAAATATTTGTACAGAATGTGCTCGGAAATAAGATTAATTAGTCCAAAACTAGCGCAATTTTTTGTGCGCCGTAAATTGCAGTTTTTTAACTATGGGAGGCACTGTAGCTCCCAGGTCGTCCATCCGAATTTTTCAGACCGGGAGCTAAAGATATGCAGCTACAGTACGATTGTGCAGTATGATCTACATAAAGCTGGAATAAATTTATTCTTCACTAGGTAGAAGTAACAACCACTGTTAACAGTCTTTACCCTACCATCAGTTTCAAAAAAAGAATTGCACGATTTTAGTTTTTTCAGAACTACAAGCTGACCAGACTGTCACCTTATTATCATATAGTGGTTTTTCGTTCCTATACCGAGTCTCTAGGGACTATGAATTCTAACTGATTTGTCATGTCTAATAATAGTATGTTTCTTTTTAAAACAACGTATATACCTCCTATTATATCGTACGAGAACTAGATTGGCTGATCTGTGTATAAAGCAAGAACAACTTCGTATGCATAAGCTGCTATCCATTTGATGACTGCTCATTGAGCATTGAACGCGCGAAGGTCAGTAAAATATTGAGTTCATTATACTGAAAAAGGACAGGTAAAGTAAAAAATAAAAGAGATATTATTTGTATTTTGTTAAAATATACATATTTAAAGAAATCAATACATTGATATTTTTTTCCATTTAGAAATATATTGCCGAATTCTATCGTGCAGTTCAAACCAGTGATTTACCTAAATGAAATTCATTTGTCGACTGGCAGGAATTAAATGTTGTATTTAAAGCAATATTAGCTGTATTTTTTAGAGTTTTATTTTGCTGCAAAAACCTGCTAGTATGATAAGTCTGCCTGTAACAAACTTTTGTGATAAAAACAGATTTGTAAAAATCATTAATTTTTTCAGGAGAAAGATTTAATTTATAAGGAATATATAGCAGATCAATTTTTGTACAGGACGACAATAATTCAATTTTACTCCAATTAATGCTTCTTAATGGCTTTTCCCACTAAAACAAAGCTAACAGAAATTTTAAAATCATGATATTTTATGTCATTTTAGTAGAAAATAACATTTTTCTCTTTAAAAATTTTCAACATGAAAATAGCAGCTCATATTGCTTTAAAATCATTATCTATCAAAAATATTTTTTATGTTATGACAAAAAAAGGTGTAAATTTAGTTTTGCTGATTCGCATAAAGGCTTAAAATATTATTTCTTAGAAGAAAAGAAAAGTCGGGGAGTAGTGATCATGTATTGGAAACATGTGAAATTAATGGATGCTACTTTTAGATTCACTCACGAAGAAAAAGAATGTTTTCTTGGCTTGGATTCTGTTTACTGTTTGTCGTGATAAAAGGTAATTTTTCCTCATTCCGAAATAAGCTAGCGTGTTCTCTATAGATATGTTTTTAAAGCCTATAATGTAGAATACGTGTTGTAAAAAGGTTGAATAGTTTTTTTTAACTGTGATTATAAATCTATAAAATATGAAAAGATTAAAAATGAATTTAAAACACGAATAACTGGATTTAACTGGTGGTTTATATATCAAGTACATTTTTTTCGTTTGTGTATTTTTTGTTGTTGGTTTTTTGGGGATTTTTTATTTTGATTTTTTTTTGGGAGGGGGGAGGGGGGTTAGGTATAAGTTGGTAGATTCAAGATAAGTGCCCGTTGCAAGATGAACTCATCTTACACATTCCGCAATGATTTGGTTCTAATCAAATCTACAATAGCGTAAATTTGTCATATCACATTTTAATCAATATATTCTAAATCACTTTTGGATAATGTAATGCATTATAATATTATATCACGAAATGCGAATCGAAAAATAGGCTTGATTTGTCATAATTTTCAAAGACATATGACAGGCGTTTTATTAAGTCCGACAGTTTATGTTAGACTAATTATCCACTTAAATGAACATTGGACATTGTCAAGGAAGAAAAATATTTATTGCTTTATATATTATATAAATAATATATGCCAAAGATTTAAAATTAAGCGCGATCACAGGTTCTTTAATTTGCCATGCTTTATGAATTGCAATGACCCTTGCTTTGAATGTTAGTTTACGTTTGCCTAGTGTCTTTGAAAGCTACTCTTTGATGTGATGACAAGTGTTGAGTATTTTTTTTTGTTACTCATCACTATAAATGATGTAAGAATATTAGCATTCCAAACTATACTTGTTCATTTATATAAATACATCAACATTCAAATATTATGTTCAGGATCATTGTCAGTAATATTATTTTGTTTTTGTTTTGTTTCACAATTTGGGAGGGGAAAGTTGTACCAGAAAGACATCGCAAGCAAATATTTTTGAATATATGAAAATATATGCAAATCAAAATGATTTTTTTTAGTTTTGTGGTACTTTAGTAAAAATTATCCTAAGTAAACAAATATGATATATTATGTTGATGATAAACTTGGTTGAATTGTTGCAATTATTCTATCTGTTTTCTTCCTTATAAATTTTTAAGGTTAAGTGACTACAATATTATACTGTCACACTGATATTAATACTTATAAATTAAGGCATTTTGCAAATAAACTACAAAATGCCTGCACCAGAGGACTTGCTTACACCTTTGGTATTTCAACACATGCGTGATGATGTCCGTAAGGTATATCAGAATTTTAACTGATAAGTTATAATTGTGAAATTAATCAAAAACCTACTTTCATTTTCGATAAACAAGCCCGAAATAGCAAAAACGAGAGTAAGGTGGTGGACACACATTGCCAGATCCAAGTCAGGGAAAGTCTCCATCAAAATACATGTATATACTTGCAATGAAATAATATTGAATGATTACGTAAAAAGTGAAATGTATTTACTGTGATCCTATTTGGAAAATACATAGACGTTAAGATTTGACAAATACTGAATAATTAAAATGAGTCAATTCGTTTCTTTAGTGGGCGATTTTAGTTTTAATACTCATTCGCTTACGAAGCTCGACATCTGGTGAGAGAATAGGGTAGAACTTTCATGAACGGGGTAACTTAGGACGCGGATTGACTAATTGACGAAAAGTGTAGGACGAGTTCATCATGCATCGCGTGCAGATACCTTGGATCGGTCTTCGATTATTACAAAATGTTAATAAATCAAATGGAACAATTATTGGGCCTTAATAATGAATGGTAAAAAAACCTTTCTAGAGCGGGTGCACAGAAACGGGTTGACTAATTGATATCATGGCGGAAATTGTAGGGCGAAATATCCATCGGGGAGATACTTTGAATCTGACAACTTTGGTTTAAATATGTATGCAAATGGATAATAATGCATAACCTTACGTGTTTTAATTTCATACATTTCCATACCACAACAGATTGGTTGTAAACCTTAGACATTCATTTGTAAACATTAATGAACAGATTATTGTATTCTATGTCTATATGGATAAATTATGTATGCATAAAACGCGGAACTTTAATGGAGATGCTTCTCACCCTCCCCTCCCCCCCCCCCCCCAGATTGTTTTTATCTAAAATTCTTTTTTGGGACAGTAATAGAAATTGTATTGAAAATTGACCTAAGATCCAAATTTAGAGATACACTAAATACCCATTCACTGGTTTGAAATATATACAATAGAAAAGGAGATTGTTTTTTATTTCAATTTTAAAAAATAAGATAAAAAATAAATCGGACAAACTATATGCAAAAATTAACCCAAAAAAATGGTTTAACATATTAAGCATTATTTCATAATAATGTGTAAAGTGTAAATTCCAGCGTTTGCGCGGATTATCACCTAGTATTCCTAAATCAAACATATAGCATTTCCGTTCCAACATGATTGAACACAACCAAAACACAAAGAAAAGGATAACAATTGCTACAAAAATTTTGAAACAAATTAAATTGAACGTTATTTTAAACAAATAATAAATAGTTTCTTTTCTATTTAGTGCAGTCTGGTTATGCCTCTTTGGAAAATTGAGCAACAAATTGTTTTAGAAAATCTCAAAACTATTTTTTTTTCGATATCTTAGCCCTCCTAGTGAACGTTTGCATTTTAAAACCTACACAATAGCACGTTAATCAATTTGGCTAGTGCTTCAAATCAATTGCATATTCGAATAGCACTTTCCACACGGTGTACAGGTATCATAATTATTTCACTTTCGTGCTAAATACTGAAATCTAATTTGTTTAGACGCATTGATAATTCGTTCTATTACCATTAGCGTTAGCAACATATTGAACAACGGGTAACACAGCGAATTGTGCGTAAATTATGCGCGTACGGCTCGCCGTAAAATTTGCGTCCTTTTTTTTAACAATAAAATGTTCTCTAAAATTATACAGAGAAAAGGTGAATTCTACGGCGAACCGTACGCGCATAATTTATGAGCATGTAACAATTCGTTGTGTTAACCGTTGCCAAGTGTGTTGCCAACGCTTAGGTAATATAACGGATTACCAACTGCGTCTAAACCAATCAGTATTTGACATGAAAGTATGTCGTTTCCAACTGTTACCCTTCCAAACAGACACCTTTTATTTATTACAGTTTGTCGTTTTGATCAATGTTTTGCTAATTCGGTGTAGTTATCGAAAATGAAAGTAGGTATTTAACGAATTTTGATTTATAAATTGCAAATGAGATGAAATTTCTTTTGGTTTACTGACATCATTTGATTTAATTTATTTGAAACATTGAATGTGTAACAAGAAACTCTGGCGCAAGCATTTCGTAGGATACTATTATTTTCAACATTGATCCATCTATAAGTATATATGTGAAGTTTAAAAAAAAAACAACAACACTTCTTGCCGTATTTGTGTAAAGAAAAATAACACTAAAAGAAACTAAATTAAACATTTTTGGCGGACGGCACTTACAATGTAAGGATTATTCATAAATGTTGCTAATAATTCGACCATCTCGGCTTGATAACCTCTAACCATAAAACATTATTGATGCAACTAACTAATTAGTTCAGTGGATATTATGCTTAAATTAAAATACTAATTTTTTATATGACGAATTTACCTTAACCGTATCATAGTTGTGGATCACTCTGTAAAAAAGGTTATACTTAATAAAAATAATTCTCTTAATTAATTTAATTACGTATGGCAAAATACCCCATTTAAAAAGGTTAAATAGCAAATGTAATTCTGAAAAAAAAAGAGTATCATAAGAAACAGAAGATAATTTGAAAAAAAATGTATTAAAATAATATTTTGTTTATATATCAATCAAAAGGATCGTAAAAACTTATCAGTAATAGACTTAGAAACTTTAATCTTGTTGTACTTCTGTGGTGTTATAGCTCAGAATCCATGTCTTGACGGGAACTATTATGAGATTGACCACGTAACTAAACGATCGCCATCTTTTGATATGGACTCCACACCTATCTGTGATAGATATATTACAGAGGGATGGTACCGAGCCAAATCTCACGTGATGTCTACGTCACCACCAATCCTGGGGAAATGCAACACATTATACCCAGTTTGGTTAAAAGGTATATTGTTCGAAAATTTTCATTTCATAGATTGCATAATATGTGCTTTTCATAACATCTTTTTGAAATCAGTTTTCATCATAATTTTTTCTATAAGACTGTTTTTGATGACGATATCAGTTATAGTTTTTGTCAAATATTGAATGAATATTGACTTTCTAAGCAGCAACTATGGCCAGTTAACATTTTAGAAATATCGTATAAGAGCATTTGAATATTTTTCTGTGGTGTTTTAATTATAATCACATCTTTGATGTATGGACATATAGTAAGAATATTAATGCTTTTGTCTGTTTTTCAAAATATGTTTTGTTAAGTTTTTTTTTTTTTTGTTAAGATCCTACGCCTCCTGATGGGGACACAGAGACATTAACAGCATGTGAAGTGGGGTTTTTTGACGACTGTTCCAACACGTATGAAATAGATGTCAAAAACTGTTCAACATTTCTGGTTTACAAGCTAATACCACTGGATGTCTGCAACGCTGCATATTGCTTTGGTAATCATGTTGCATTATTTTATACATGCAATCGCTATGGATATCACAAAATTTAGACTGATAAAATAACTTGTTTTTATCTTTACTTTTTCCATGAAATGATTTTTTTTTCAAATGTTGCAGAGCTTGGACACGATTGTAAGTACAACATAGAGGTGACTCGGTTATAAATGATAATTAAATTAAATTACAAAATTGTTGAATTTGCACATTGGAGAACTCAGTCTCACTTCTAAGCATTATCCATATTATTTAAAAAAAAACGTCTTAACTCTCTTACAGGTGTGGATGAATTTGTAGACAACGTTCGAGTTTCCTTCCACAACATCACGTGGACAGAAAAGAAACATGCGATAGTTCCGGGTCTTTTTCAGTACGACCCCTCTGTCAACCTGATTTGTTCCTTCACCCCTTCTGATGATGACTCCCTGCTCTACCACATTGACTGGTACGTCGATAACGAGACTGTGATCCAAGGACAGACCGTCGACAAGTGGTCATTAGATGACGCTATTTTCTCCGCAGCCGATCTAAACAAGGCGGGGAAAAAGATAAACACATGGGTAAATTAATTATGTATATTAATACAAGCGTTTCTTTCAGTAGCTTAAGGGACATGAAAACAAAAACAAGAGATAAAAATCATGATAAGTATACATGTAGAAGTGTCATATGTGTGTAATTTACAAGGTATGGTACTTGTTTTTAAAGGGGTATGAATAAATTTTGCGGGAAGATGTGATGGGACGAAATAATGAGATGATCTAAATGCTGATGTAGAACTATTAACAATGAAATAAATAAAACAAAATGTTCACATATTCTAATTTAGCTAATAATAAATTCATAATAGTGCGTTTCGTTACTCTAGTTGTTGTTTGTCTTATCTTATTTTAGATTCGCTGTGCTGTAGGAGTGAAGAAGTCAAAAAACAGCCTTCCGTGTTTTTCAAAATCCAGCAAACTGTTCTTTGCAGGAATAGAGGTTTCAAAAATACTAAACTCTATCAAATTGTAATGTTTAAAAAAGACATAAACTGTTTTCATTAGAATGTTTTTGTTATATGCATCCCATTTACCTAAGCATTAGACAATTTGATAAAATATGTATATGTGTTATGAAGTTATTTTTGGATTTTGTGGCGAAAATTGCGAAACGACAAACAGTAAAATAAACAAAACAAAATGAATTCATTTAACCAAAAATGAAATCAAAATAATAGAATAAGAAGTTACTCACACCAAGAAACATCCACTATCACTCTCACTAAGAACGAAATGTAACTCTAAATTGTAAATCAATTACCACTGACAATGAAATAATATGGATTAACTTTAAACACATTCAATTGTCTGTATATATAAGAAACAAATAAATGCTATAAACACAAGCTAAGTATAGCAATAAATTTATGTAATAGAATAAACAAACAAATCAAAATTGTTAATACTGTTATATGTAATTTTTCAGAAAAAATTGGAACATTATCTGTAATTGAAGAAATACCTGTTATCACTAGCTTATGTAACACATCATTCAATCATTGAATAGAATTGAAAGTTTGACTTCAAACAATAGCAACAGCCGCCCTAAAAATAGTCACCACTGAGCCTCCATAGCACACAAAATGTCCAGTCTGCAGTTCCGGACTCGAAGGTCTCTCACTGAAAGACTATCCACGCAGAGCTCCTGACCATTGACATTCACCATCCACGGGCTCCCGTACGTCCCTCTTGCGTCATGCCTTGTTCCGTTTATATTTCACGGTCCTAGTTCTCACCTACATATTCTACGCTTAGCCTTTAACTGACCTTCACTACTGACACACCTGGTTTGACCCTATAACCCTCACTCCACTGAAACAATAAGTACATATTCAAAAACCTTTAGACGTATTAGCTAATACAACGAAACTTAAAGACCACGTTCCCCTAAATATACCTTAAAACTGACAAAATATCTACATAAACGTACCGGCTGGAGAAAAGCAAATGTCCAAACCGATTTACAGTATTTCTGGCTACCAGTTTACCAGACTAAATTCTGGAATTCGCCATTAGTTACAACCTGGACGACAAGTTCACCAACGTGGCCGCACACTTGACAAGCAGTCATGACTGCTTAACCGACCAAACCGGTTTTGCTAAAAAAAAAAAAATAGCCCTACTACGACAATCTCGATTGGAAATATGGAACACAACTTAGCCCAAAATTATAATTATTTACACAAATACAAAACTAAAATAAACTGAATTCAACTTCATCACAATATAATAAGACATTTGCTGAATTCTATATAATAATGTATTATTACAGATCTTGAATCATACTCTAAGTATTGAGAGGAAAGGAAAAGTTACGTTAATGATGCGACCCACAATTCCATTTGCATCTGAGACTATTCACACTCCAGATGGAAAGCAGTCGGCTTCTCCTTTGAACATCCAGTTGTCGTTTCCTGGAAAATCTGAGGCAAAGTGCAAAAGGAGTTCGATTGGTAACCTGAAAAAATGTTCTGTGACTATAGACAGTCACATTTTTAGAGAAAAGCAAAATTATGAGGATGAGACAAAATGGTACAAGATCCATACCATAGAGATATTCAATTCAGATGATGAAGGTTATTACATGCCTGACCACAAGCTCGTGTTGCGACTAGAAACAAACAGCCCAAGCGGACAGGGTGCCATGATATTTTCTGATGTTGTTTTTCATGACGTTCATGTAAGTTATTTTAATTTAAAACTGTTAAAACGTGTTTGAGTGTCAATATATTGCATTTTGACAATAATTGGATGTATTTAGCTCACCTGAGCTGAAAATTCAAGTAAGCTATTCTGATTACATTTTGTCTCCATTAAGCTGATTTTATTATGCCTATTGTTGCTCAGGTGATTGCTGTGGCCCGTAAGCCTCTTTTTTCTCTGTTAGATCAACGTTGTAGACGAGAAGGAAGCATGGAAGGGGAAACGCTGTAGTTCGTATGCCGATCCACATCAAACAACGTTCGACGGACTGTGAGCTATACTAATGTATATTATTTAGGTGTTTATTTAGACTGGTAGTCGCAGTATGCGAACAAAATGAACATTTTTCAAAAAATTGTTCTAATCAGGCGTAAGTTTACAAAGTGATAAATTCTTTAAGCATTTAATGTTTTTTAAAATATGAACAAAAATTACCTTTAAAATTCGGAAGAAATTATATTACTATCATTACTATCATTGTCCTTTTAGCCATTATGAATGCCAAAGCACGGGATGTATTACCGGAAAGACGTATATATTTTATAAGAACGCTGCTCATTTACAGGAGGTAACCATTTTGTAAAATCAAAACTATATTTCTCAGCGTTAAATATAAACGTCAAGTTGTTATGATTATACGAATAAAACTATAGGTGCAAGTCCGCCACGAAAACTGCTGGGGACGACCTCGTTGCGTCTGCGCAGTGGCAGCTCGATCAGGACAGGATGTGTTTACCATCGATGCTTGTTATCGGAGGCAGTATATCAACTTTCCTATCTGTAAAGAGAATTCTCTCAAAGTCATCAAAGAAACAGACAAAGTTTACAAGGTTGATTTTAATTTGCTGTCGATGGAATATTTTTATTTTTGATTCTTGAAATTATTGAATCAACCTTTCTTTTGTTTTCATTCATCTGTTAACACCTTGGCCTCTCAAGAAAGCATAACTATATGTTCTATTAATTTTGATGCATCTTTTGTTCATGATTTTAATTTTTCTTTGAGATCATATTTCCAACCGGAACATTTGTTAAAGTCTTCCTTTACAACTACGGTTGGTCTTTCTGGTACATAAACCTAGAAGTGTACCCCACAGTGGCTGATCTAGGTAAAACGTCTGGATTGTGTGGAGTACTGGACAATGATAGGACTAATGACCTCCGCCGTATGGACGGTACCCAGGACAATATATACTCCTACAGCTACCATAATCCACCTGATGGTTTCTCCCTGTCATGGCAGTGAGTTTAATAACGATATTTGTTTTTCTTTTAAAGTAATAACATTTAATTTTACTGTTGATTTTACTGCTGCTCTAATTGCTATAACATTTTGATAAGTGTTTATGTTGATCCGTTCACAGACTTCCCGCTGGTAGTTCAGATGACCTTCTAGCGGATTCACAGACTGTTTTTGATAGTTTGACACCGTTGTCCTCATATTTGCACAAACTTTGCACTTGTGATAAAGACAAAACACTCTGCAGCTACAAACAGTACACTGAATGCAAAACAAACGTTAGAGGCCGGGAGTACCACTGTGTACTCCACAGCAGCAGCTCAATGAGGAAAAAACGAGACCTGGAGATTCTCACATCCCTTCAAGAAATGGACGCGAAATCAGTCAAACAAACGGTAAATATGTTCTAACATCAGAGGATGGTCTTATTAGTCCCCTACCGGTTTTCACCGGAGGGGACCATAGCTTTTCTCTGCGTCCGTCAGTCCGTCTGTCCGTCCGTCCGTCCGTCCCTCTGTCCGTCCGTCTGTCTGTCCCATTTCAGTTTTCCATACTTTTTTTCTTTATGCGTTTGAGGAATAATATGAAATTTGCTGAACAGATTCAAAATGTCAAACTACAGATCAAGTTTACACTTATGTAGCGTCTGGTTGACATATTTTCGAGAAAATTAATTTTTTATATTCGAATTTTTAATGTTCGGGTTCGATATTCTGTATAACAGTGCATTGTTTTCACAATTTCCACAAACCGGTAGGGGACGTGTATTGCTTATGCAATACTCTCAGAATGCTTGTTTATAGTTGTTTTATGCATTTGTAAATAAATCACAGATTTTTTTTCTATTGGCTAATAATATGATTACTCAGTGCTCAATGATATATATGATGAATAACGAGATAAAATTTTACAATTAACTGGTATCTGAATAACTCTGATTTTACTAACAACATACACATTTACCTTTAAAATCCTTTCAAGAAAAGATTTTACTTTTGTATATAACTTTTTTTTTCTAGCGAGTCAAACGACAAGCAGTTAGCGAGGTAGATGCCTTCAATATATGCGATGATGCATTTCAACAGTCTGCACACTATAATATTTGCCTCCAGGTTGTTCCAAACTTCACCAATGAAACGTTTGCTAACTGCATTAATGATCTAACAGTAAGGTCATTTGTTGTATTCATGCTATATTTTCTCGGACCTGTTTTTTCCCCATGTTTTCCTGAAAAAAGGGTAAAGGAAAATGTTTTTTGTAATATTTGTAATATTCTCACAGATTACCGGGGATCATAACCTTACTCAGTTGCATCTCGATACAGGCCTTGTACAATGTCAAACATATATATTGTTGAACTCTACATTTGCAAATGAGCATCCGGATATTGCGGCATTTATCACTAGTTTATGCCCAAACAATTGTAGCAGTAATGGAATATGCACATCAGGTATGAAGAAATATAAATAAACAAAAAAACATTGAAAGCATTATGTAAAACAAGAAAAAAATACTGAACCTTCTTTGTGATTGAAGGGAATTGTACCTGCAATGACGGATACGGGGGAAGTGATTGCTCGTTTGACGTTTTGTCTCCACCTACAATAACAAGATTATCTGGTGACGGTGTTTGTGACAAATCATCGGCGTCTTGTGACGACATTACGCTTTATGGCAATTACTTCTTGGAAAATATGAGGACATCTTGTTTTGTGACAAGGGAAGAGGTAAATATGCAATTGTTCTTACATTAACAAAACAAAATGATTTTGCAAATTATTGATTAGTAGCACCATTCGTTGCTTCCACAGTTTTTTTTGTTTATTTAGAACAATGAAAATAATACCGTGGCATTATCAACATCATATAACACAAAACTAGAAGAAAGAACCATGTTTGAGGGGTATTGCAGCCTTGAGTATGGATCTGGAAATTCATGGATTACGTCATTTCAGTTTAATCTTTCTAATGATGGCACTCAGTTTACGGATTTGCATACAGTATTCATTTACCAGTCTGCCTGTCAAACATTTAATAACGAATCTGGGAGTGTTTATTTCACACTTCAGGTAT
Organism: Magallana gigas; assembly: GCF_963853765.1. Lineage (NCBI taxonomy): Eukaryota > Metazoa > Mollusca > Bivalvia > Ostreida > Ostreidae > Magallana > Magallana gigas. The sequence goes on from NC_088861.1 coordinate 45,773,271, forward strand.
ATTTTAGTTTTCAAATGATATCAAGTATAATTGATATCATACCTACCTCTTGACATTTTCCTTCAAATTTGTGTGTTTTATGATTTACATTTAACATAATTTAAAAGTCAAGCAACTTTTAACTTATTCATTACGATAATCATGCCCTCTTTTTTCCCTCAAATGTGTGTGTTTTGTGATTTACAATTAACATAATTCAAAAGTCAAGCAACTTTTAACTTATTCATTACGATAATCTTATGCCCTCTTTTAGAATGGATTTTGTTACATAAATGGAACGTGTATAGAAAGGGGAACATCTAAAAGCAACGAAAGCTGTTGGCAATGCTTGCCGTTATTCAATACATTTGATTGGACTTGGGGTATGTTCGTAATTAAATTAATTGAAATTAATTGACTGTCAATAAGAATAACAACAATTACCATTCGTTATACAGTATAAAATTAAAACTAAAACACATGTTTAATTTTTACGGAATTTTAAAAAGCTTTGATTATCATAACAAAGTTGGATTTTTTTAGCTAACAGAAACTTTTTTTTCAAAATTTATTTCCTGGAGGGAGTTTTGAACTATTTGAATGTTTTGGATTTTGTGTATTTTTTAGAATGTAACACGACAGAAACTACTGAAACTACAGAACCAACAACCACTTCTTTCCATCCAGCTTCCTCCACATCCTCAGCAGATCTTACAACCACTTCTGTCCATCCAGCTTCCTCCACATCCTCAGCAGATCTTACATCAACAACAGTTCTTATGGCTTCCTCGGAAACAGATCAAACCTCTAGAACCACCAAAAAATATAAAAACAGACACGAAGATACCAAAGAGGTTTTACAATTGGAAGTAATAGGTCTAAGCATTGCAGTTGCTGTCTTTGCGATTATGATTTTGTTAGTTACTGGATACATGGTCAAACAAAAACTATTATCAAAGTAAGTAATATTTTATGGTTAAAAAAAGTTTAATAAAACGTTAGTGGTATGATATTCAAATATTTTTATTTTTCATTTTAAATGCAAACAGCTGTAGAAGATATTTTTAATATCTTTAAAGCAAATGGTCAGTGTAATTGTTATCACATTACATTATTAAAGGACAAGCATGAACAAATTAAAGCCAACCACGGAAGACACTTGTCGAGATAGCAAGACAACGATAATAACAGGAATTTCAAACCCAGACGTTCTGTGGCTGTTTCAGAGGTCTGATCAACTGTATTCCAGACCACCGTCTTCAACTTTCCTTTACGAAATGCCACCAACTAATGATCTCCGCAGACTTTATGAAAAACCAGCCGCCCAACCGGTACAATTTTTTGTCAAACAACAATATTTCCATGGCAACTGAAAATGAATGAATTAGAACCTTTTGTTGACACCAAACGTTATTTTTTTTTTCACATATCTACTACTATATTTTCGTGAAAGTTTGATTTAAAGGTTGACATTTGTAAAAGACTATTTTTCTCTGGTTTAAACATGTAATATGATATAAAGATGGGGGCTTAAGATGTTCATTTATTTTATTTTGAAATTTGGGGCCCCAACAGAAATGATAATTTTACTGAAATTGCTGCTAAAATTTGGCATGGAAATTACTTATCTGAAAAAATCAAACAAATACTTATCTATTGATCTTTTATATAGTTATGACTCAATACAGTATGAAGATGAACATATGTAGTGACCATAAAAGTAATATCTCAGTGAAAGGTTAGAAAAATTGCTTTACTGATGGCTTAAAATGCCTGTACATAATGAATACATCAGCAATCGTAAAGATTGTTTTAACAGTTTGGAGTAATCAAATTATAACACAAATAAAAAAATAATAGTAATGCCATTTTCCCAAACCTTTCATACAAACAGACATATTTAATGTCCCACAGGCAATAAAAAAGTAGTGGTCGCATTTAATAAAAAAAAAAAAAAGGTGGTACGTGAAATAAGCTTATTTAAGGCACAAACTAGAGTTATTTTTTATTTTTTGGATTCTATGAAATGTTAACTAAACATGCCAAAATAGACCTATCAAAATAGTTCGATAGAAATTCAAAATATTGTTCATATATATTTTTTAAGAACATGAATATATCGTAATACACAAACTATCTGGAAGTTAAGTCTGCGCTAAAAATTAGGAGGCTAAAATAACAGTACTCTAAAACTATTGAGCTATGAAAATCGTTCATTTTCTTCTTGAAAACCATCCGCCACAAAATATAGTTCCCTCCTAAACTCAGTTAATACATAATTTTCTTTAAACAATTTTATTCAATATGGTTTATTTGGCATTGTAAAATATAAATATACAAATAGAATCAATATATGATTCAAAATTTTCAGATAAGAGGTGACATAAAATAGTTATCCATAAAGAGAGGAGCGAACCTCTTTAAAGCAAAAGTAACTATAATTCTGATTTAAGTTTTGAAAATATGTCTTTGTTTTGTCAATTGTTGTCACCTGATTATATCATTTTTAAATATTAAATTAACATGTATACAATATATTTAAAGTATAAGATTTTGTAAATACTTTTGTTTACTTCATTGCATTCATCTTTTGCAATTTTCGACCAACCCATTTTCCATTTTTAAACACACAGAGTGTTTAAAACAAACCATATTAAGCCGAACTAATGAAACGGCAGTGTGTTTTAGTGTGATTTGGTTTTTCCATATGAAGGTAAATTAATATTAATTTAAATGTTACTTTTTTTTTTAAATTTTAACAGATGCTGGTCATATATTTATTGTAATGCGTTTACATTTTTATAGTAAGTTTAGTGTTAACATTAAAATGGCACTCATAAAGGACACCATTTCATAATACATGCCCGTAGTTCCATATAACTCGGTGTATTGGAAAAAATATGCCATGTTTTTATAACTTCTACCCCCCCCCCCCCAAAAAAAAAAGAAATTAACGCATGTTGATCAAAATTAGTATTTAGTGTTTTTTAATTGACGCATTTTCGATAGTAGTTTTTAGATAAAATATCCACTATTTTTTTTCTTCTTGAATCTCTTAGCTTGTTAATGGTTAAAAGAAAAGCCGGGATGGATCTTAGAACATAAGACGCTATGCAGATAAAGTACATCGAACCCGACACATGCAGTAAAACACGGTTATAGCGAACACGCTTATAATGAATGGACACTTACAGCGAACGGACTTTCATTCCCCGTGACTATATTACATGTTGTAAACTTGACGGATATAACGAATTACGCGTACGCTTATAACGAAGCAAAATCGTCCGTCCCTGGCGCTTCGTTATGACCGTGTTTTACTGTATTATGTGTTAAGTTAAATCTCGAAATCTCAGCAATTGAAAACAAACTGAGCGGTTGAAAATACAAATTGCGAAAAAAAAATGTAGGAATTACATATACATACATCAATGTATAGTCAAGTCGAATACGTTTCCTTAAATATGTACAAAGTTACTTGTGTTAGAAGAGAAGACCAAATAACGAATAAGCGAAACAGGGAACTCTTTCTTTTTTTAAAGTTTAGATAAATGATGAAATACGTTGACCAGATAAACAGAAAATAAATATGGATGTAGTTAAATGGGTTTGTTAGAATTGTTAGAATTGTATGTAAGCACCAAATTTCTACGATTTATGATGGTGTAATTTCAACAGCATTCTTTTTAGATATATTTCTAGTATTGGTGGAGGTACATTTCTTATCTCAGTTTTTTAATACAATTTATCAATCTATAACGATATATTACTAGGATTTTTTGAAGTGTCAATAATACTTTTTTTCTAGGTGTTTTGTTTGTGAATATATTTTTTTGAGAGTGTCTATTGTTTTAAATTTCTTATATCAATAAACTTTCGTTAATGCCGTGTTCATGTTCTTGAAAGATGAAATCTAAAAAAAAAAGCAGTGTCAAACCATCGATCGTGTTGAGTAGACATTAAACACTTTTAAATTTAAAAATGTTCATCCATCAAGATTTAATTCTTTGGTACTTTTATCATCATTATCAGCATTATCGTCATCCTAATATCATAACAGTTATGTATAAGTTCAAAATGACATATGGTGATATCGAACAGTGTTCAAACTCTAAAGTCCAAAAGGAAAATTACAAAACAGGAGCAGACCGAACACGGACCTCTTTAAAAATTGGAGGGTGGATCAGGTACCTTGGAAGAGTAAGCATCCTCGAGTTACCGGTCACACCGGCCGTGTACACTTAAAAGAAGCATTATCCTCAACAAGCTAAAATAATCTCCCCTTTCGATACTTTAAAACCTCACTGCAAAAAATACTAGTCTTTTGATATCGGCCATTATATATGTAGATTCTCATTCTCTCTCTCTCTCTCTCTCTCTCTCTCTCTCTCTCTCTCTCTCTCTCTCTCTCTGTGTCTCTCTCTCTCTCTCTCTCTCTCTCTGTGTCTCTCTCTCTCTCTCTCTCTCTCTCTCTCTCTCTCTCTGTGTCTCTCTCTCTTACGCGTACCTGTGAAAAAGAAAAAAAAATCTTTCTGGTAATCCTTAAAGTGACATTACCTCCTTACAGTTTTCAATGATTTGTTACAAAAACAGATGATAACAACCGAGTTTTTAATGCCGGTGAAGCAAATTTAAAAGAATGGCGACTGTTAAAAAGCATTATAATTATATATATATATATATATATATATATATATATATATATATATATATATATATATATATATATATATATATATATATATATATATATATATATATATATATATATATATATATATATATATATATGTCTCTGCGTGCGTGCGTGCGTGCGTGCGTGCGTGCGTGCGTGCGTGCGTGCGTGCGTGTGTTTGTGTGTGTTATTCAAACACAAATGGAGATGAGCTCAGACTTTTTTTTCAATTCTAATTCAATTGACAACCTTTGTATTTTTTAAAGATTTGACCTGGAAAAAGTAACGAGTACCTCTCTCTCTCTCTCTCTCTCTCTCTCTCTCATTCTGTAATAAAGTTGATTTGTATATACTGGTGTTTATATATATTTGTGTTCCTCTTTAATTTTGTTATGAATGGGTTACCGTATGTGAGTGACGAGTGTCGGTTAAGTGTGCTATTTTTAAATCGAGTATTTAAAGTGACCGGTTTGGCTGTAGTGGTCAGTAGAGGTAACGACATCAGCCGGGTGCCACGTTTTGCAGCTCCTGATTTAAGATATGGCGAATATCTCCAATTAGTATTATTCTGAGGAGAAACGGGTAGCCATTGAATTCTGGATTCTGTTAGGCGGGCACATGTTTTCCTAGCCGGTAAGGTTGTTTTGTTGTTATTTTGTACATTTCGCTGGTAATTTAGTTCTTAGTGTAATTGGTAGTATGTTTGTACGTTTATCGGGACTTTATTAGTCACAGTGTGTTATTTTCAGTGCGTAAGGGTGTTTGGTACGATTTCCTGAAATACAGACTGGTGTGCTAGACGGGAATTCTCCTATGGAAGGTCATGTGGGCAACTGACGAATGTCGGGGACGCATTCTGTGCTGAGTGGGGCGTGGTTTACTGTCCGGGCAGTTGTCGTAGACTGGAAGCGAGAGACCTGCGAGTCCGGGGCTTTCAGTTAGGATAGCGACTAGAGGGACAGGAAATTTGACGAGGGCAGGAGCGTCTTGAGTGCATAGTGACCTTGAGTTCATTTTCAGAGAGAGGTTTTAAGTGTTTAAAAGCGACTGTTATTACTGGCTAATTTTCATATACATAATTTTGAGCTGAAATTTGAAGTAATTCTAATATCACGGTATTTTGAATTATTGAACTTTAATATTTTTTTTGGAGTAAATTTTTTAACAAGAGTTTTATTAGTTGAAATAGCTTCTTAACAACATTTTGTAGTTTACTTCTATTTTTATATCTGATACAGTTTGATTTAACTTTGAATTCAGTTGATAGAATCAGATATTTGTTCATTTGTTTAATTGAAGTTTTATTATTATTTTTTTTTGGTGTGTGTTTGAATAAGAGTGGCGTGAAAGGGGGAGTGAGATTAATGATTTGTTTTGGTTATTGATTTTTTTTTCAAATTAAACTTGTTTATTTTCTTACAAATTCTTATTATTCATTCAGCCGACAAAATCCAAAAGAACTCATTACACATTCTTTCTCTCTTTTTCTCTCTGATCATTAAGTGGATTCATTGCGTAAGTAATAGCCAAATTATAGCGACATGCACGGTGTTATGTTGACCGGTTGGTGGCTGAAAAACAGTTGAAATCGTTCAGCGCACAAAAGTGTAGTTTCAACTTAGAAGAAAACGTATTTACATCCAATAAATAAATATTGTTATCTTGTTCTTTGAAACATTCTAAATACTTCGAATTCGAATTGTAAAGTTATTGTGCCCCAGAATACATAATTGTATATTAATAGCTAAGACCATTCTATAGTTAGAAATCTCGTTATCAAACGGAGTGTAAAACTTGTTTGGGAATTGTTTAAAGAGTGTGTACAACTGAACAACCTTATCACGAGTTGTTCCCAATTACGACAAAAAGCACACGGCGGGTGTAACCGGTCAGCAGAGGATGCTTACTCTACCTAGGCACCTGATCCTATCTCTATCTTAATAGAGGTCTGTGAGGTAAACATGTATTTTATAAGGATTTTTTTAGATGGTTGACTGTTTTTATTGTCATTTTTCATTGATACGCTTATAAACTTCATTAATGCATTTATAATGACTCATTGTGTCTATTTAGTCTGTCGATATGCTATTAGACATCAAATGAGCCTGGATAAATATACCTTAAGTTCTTTGTAACTTTACATCTGTTTTCCTACTTCTATGAATTATATTAAAAACAGGTATTATTTTCTCTCTCTTTCTCTCTCTCTCTCTCTCTTTCTCTCTCTCATTTTCTTTCAGTATGTTCATCTGACCTTTTCCAGTTGTACCTGATTTAATGTCTTTATCCTAATAAGCCGTTATTTTGTGTAAACGTGACCTCTTATAATTCTGTTTGCTAGTTCTTTGAATTAAAATTAAACCGTCTGTTAAAGTTTCCTTAAACCATAGTCTGAAACATGTACACACTACGTAATTCAACATAAGGACACTTGTGTCAAAATTCAAAACCTTAAACTGTGATAACACAGTTTGAATATCTATTTAAAGATGATTCTAAATAATTTTTAAATTATGAATTATATAAAACTTGAAATGCCTCATGACTTAATTAGTTTTAAGAAAATATCTACATGTGCATTACATGTACAACTATTCATGGTTATATCTTGTATTTGTTTTACTAAAGACTAAGATCAGAGACCTCACCTAACTTTACTTATTTCGGATAAATAGAAATGTTTTACAATGTACATGGATCTCATATTTTTCAGAATTAAACGGCACTGAACAACTTATAATTTGTAAACTTAAGGCTAAGTTAATGCCGTTGCTCTACCAGCCACATAATTGATATATCGATGTCAGATTGATATTAGAAAAAGACCGTTATCTTCAACTAAGCCGATTCCACTTTCACTCATCGAAAAATGCATTAAATGTAATCATGGTGGGCAATGTTTTTTCTCATATTTATATCTTAATTCAAAATATTGTTTGTTGTTCTATTTTTTCCTTCGAAAAAAAAATCATTGTTTACACGTCCTGGGCATATGGTGCAAACAAACACTTAGCAGTCCAGAAAGAGAGAGGGTTTAATATGTTTATAATATTTTAATCTTCTAGCTCATTGCAAGTTTTGGAATAAAATATTGTCTTTTTTTTTTATTTTTGATGACTGTTTCGCAATTAAATTAATATAGTTTTGTTTGAAACAAAAACCACACATTTAAAGCTATACACGCTATAATTTGCGTCAATTTTGAATAAAGGGGAAAATGTATGTGTTTGATTACTAATAAAAGTTACCTTTATTCTGTTAATTATAATGCTCAATTCGATCAAGTAACAAATATATCAAATATTAAACAATAAAAAATATTTATTTTCCTGCCAGGAAAGTAATGCCTCCTCGTGAATATCAATCTATCACGTGATATCGACAGCTAAATTTAGCCTATCATACCAAAACTGGTGAAGGGTCAACATCTTCATAATTGTGATAGTTTCACAAAGGAAAGGATATTTTCAGTAAAGCATAAATTTGTCAGATATACGAGTACAAACAACAGAAAAAAATACAAGCCTGTGAGTAGATATGAATACTTCCTTTAAAAAAATGACGTAGACCTGTGTTTCCCCTATGTGCTATTTATAGATCCTATAAGTGTTAATGCAGAAGTAAGGGTATCGTAAATGGCAAGCGTATTTTACTCATTATACATGTATGTATTTCAAATTAACAACTGTTAAGCATATTAAAAATCAAGTTGGATATTTAATTAGGCAAACAATAACGACCACCTAGTTCTCCGCGGACATGCGCAATGAGGTCGGTTTGCTCTTCCTTCATCAATATTCATGAAAAGGTATATTTTCCTGGCAGGAAAATAAACAATTAAAAATCTATATCTTTGTAACGAGATGGAATTCACCCTTGTAATTTACAGATTAAGGATAACTTTTATAAGTAGACAAACACATGCGTTTTCACTGTCATTCAAAATTGACGCAAATTATAGCGTGTATAGCTTTAAAAGAACAATATTATGTGTAATTTGGTAATTTAATTAGTTTTAAAATAATAAATAGATGTTTTTAAGACTATAAGATTGGTTGAAGAATTCAAAATGGCGTATTTTAACGCGTATTTTACCGCAACCTTCATGTACCGTGATTGAAGAACACAATCATTTTAATGGACATGTTTGTGACTCGATTAATAGATGGGTATAGTCCACTAATGCATTTTCCATAGGGGGTAATGTTAATGTAAGGGTCCATAGCTCCGGCCCTATTTTTCGTTCAGCAACGAGGGACCTCTTGAATGAAAGCTCATCAAATTGTCTATTTCCTGTTAAAATTTCGTGGTTTGAAGTCAGATTCGTTTTCCGGCAAAATGCGTCTGTATTGAAAAACTCTGAAAATGAAAGTAAAAGTACGGAAATTCTCAGTTTTGGAAAGGGTGTACATCAAACAATTTCAATTCTTTTCTTCAAATGATAATTCAAAACACTTGTTTTTAAAATTGAAAATCCTCTTTTATGACATGTGTCAAGCATTCTGATTGAAAATGTCCCAATAAATGTATATACACTCTGAAAGTATAGGGACTATTTTGCTTAAAGGCACTACTTTGTTGTCCTACCGATTCTAAAAATAGTTAAGAGGGATATACCCAGATGTGATGAGTGTTTCCCGAGCATCATGACCTTGTTATGACAAATAGAAACCATCTGGTGGGTACCTGTAGTTGAAGGAGTGTATATTGTCCTGGATACCGTCCCTTCTGCGGAGGTTATTGTCCCTGTCATTGTCCAGTATTCTACATAATCCAGAAGTTCTACCAACATCAGAAACCGTTGGATACACTTCAAGATTAATATACCAATTAGAGCTTCCATAGTTTGAACATGTTCCTGTTGGAAAAATTAACTGAAAAATAATTAATGAACAAGACAAATATGAGCGAGCTTTTTAAGCAAAAATATTTTGACCTTTTTGCCCTGATAAAAGGCTATTTTTATCCATTACCAATTTAACATGTAATGAAATTATTTATAAGTCTCAAACTAAGTTCTATCCTTTTTACATCAAATGAAAGAAAAGAAACTTTTTCAAAACTTTGCATTTTTACTATGAATGTGCATTTATGCTATGAATATGTATTTATGCAGATATCTATTATGTATGTATATATATATTTATATACGCCCACCCTCCGAGGGAGACAGTCCCTCTGTTGTATACAAGGGTTTCTAACATGGACACAGACTTTGACTGATGGTAGTGAAACCCTTTGTTATGTGTGGGGCCAAAAAATTACATATAAATTATCAATGCAATGATTTTTTTTCCACTTTTTTCTGATTAACACATACAGGTAGCATCTTTATTTCATAAAAACTTGATCTATATCGTTTTTTTCAACATATATTGATTTTTTTCTTTTTTTCTGATTAACTCATATATTTTTCTATTTTCTATTGATGTAATGTGTAGAGAAAAACTATTAGATAATGCGTTTTAGGTTCTAAACTCGACAATGTATGCAAGAATACATCAAAGTACTGAAGTACTGACGGGAGTTGATTTTATCGATTATCATTTATTCAAAATCAACGATATGTGATTTTGCATGGCAAACAGTATCAGTAATCGAAATATTTCTGAGAAATTGTATGGATCCAGGCAAGATTGAACACTTGTCTTGTTCAACCAAACGCTCGGCTGTCTCCATTTATCTCCGACAAGCAAGAGAGACTCAGTTTTGTCGGATATTAACGGAGACAGCCAAGCGTCTGGTTGAACGAGACTACATTGAACTCTAGCGTAGGAATACATACGACTTAAAAAAATATCTAAACTGTTTGTACAATTTAAGATCAATTCTATGTAAGAATCAATGATTTCTAAAAGGGTCTGGCCACACATAGTCACCAATTTTCCTTATATTTCATACATCGACACACCTGGGTGTAAAACGCAAAAAACCACTAAAAGTTGGTTGCTGGGGGTAACCGTTTCCATGGTAAGCGAGGCGTAAGATGGGAAAATAGCAAAACCTACCTACTTTGAAGTCATATTAGAATGTTTTGCCCACTAATGTAAACTATCAAAGACATTAAACAGCCTTTGTCTAATTTTCAATTATTAAATTATTTAAGAAAATTGATGGAGAAACCAATACTTTTAAAATGTTACCATGGAAACCGTTACAAATTTTTGAAATCAGTTTTCTGCGGTTTTTTAATAAGCCAAAATGGGAAACTGTTTAATTTTTACATCCATATCAATGTCCATGCAATATATATTTTATCATGAAAATTCACATTTGTTGCTATGGCAACAAGGCCAAAAATTAAGAAAAACTGAGAAATTGAAGATTATTTTGATATGCTTTCATTCCTGATTTTAGAATTTATTTGCAATTGTTTTACTTTGAACTTGTAAAAATATATCTAAATTTTCATTATACACCACAAAAACCTATGTTATGCAACAGAGAAGTGTTGTTGCTATGGAAAATTAAGTTGCGTAAAAAATCACACAGAAATTCTTACTTTTTGAAAAGTCCATAGCAACGGCAGTTATTTTTAGAAAATTCCAGATTTTTTTCAATTGTCATAATAGTTAAGGACATACTTTATTTTTTTCACCATTTGATTTTATATATTTATTCATTATAAGTGAATACTATCCATTTAAAGATGCCTAAAAATATTATAATTTTCCTTATTTGTTAAGCTTGTTACCATAGCAACGGTTCTCAATTTTCATTTTTAAATTTTTAATTGCACAATCATAATAGTGTTTACCAAAAAATCCAAGATTTGCATTTTTTATTCAAATTAGGTGAAGAAAACAGATTTTAAAATTTCTGTTTAGTTACCATGGAAACGCTCTAAAAATATGCGTTTCTCAATAAAAAAATTTCTTTCTTTTGAAAAATGACAACTATTTTTAATAATATATTCTACCCTGGAAACCCCAAGTTCTGCACATTACTTAAAATATGTTCTCAAATAAGCATTAAAATGCCATTTTTACATCTTTACCCTCGGTTACCATGGCAACGGGACCACATAGCAACAAACAAATGGTGTTATGCTTTTTTACTCATCAAAATCTATCAAATTGTCAAGTATGAAGAAAATCCGTGACTATGCGTGGCCACCGAATTTTGATTCTTACATAGAATTGATCTTAAAATCTTCTTATTTTCATGGTATTAATAAATAAGTTTCTTCTGCTTCAGAATACATGAAATCGAATTTATCGATTATTTTCAAGCACTAAGTGTTGTCAGCGGTATTGATTTGTGCTTAGGTCCAAACACTGTTTCATTTTCGCTTTGCCCGAGTAAGTGCATAGGAGAGTTGATTAAAATCAACTCCCAAAAATCAATTGATATAAAAAAAAACATGGCTTTGTTGAACTGCAGATTATATAACAAAGGATGTCTGCACTTAATGTTACCTGCAAAAAATGAACTTTTGAAAGAAGAGGTTTTCTTTCAATTGCAGAAATGTCAACATCCAAACTTCAACTTTAATAGTGTTAAATAAAAGTATGTTGTTACCATTGGCTAGTACAAATTTGTTTTCATACACTGGGGTCATCACAATTTCTTGAATCTCCATACTATAACGAGGAGGCCCACTTTTTATACCGACTTTTTACATACAGTGCATGTTTGTCTATTGTTTTCCATTTAACAGTAGTTGTAGTTTTGCATTATCTAGGTTATGTCAATGGGAGATTATTTGACAAACATGTGCTTATGGTTTAAATGAGAAAAAAACTGCTTCTTCTTACTTTCACTTTCACTGTCGAAACCAGTTGTTGATACATGTTGAATATTATATATCACCACTTGATTTTTCACCTGAACTAACTTTGTGAATGCAAAATTCTATCGCTTGACTTGTGAGGTAGCGTGTTATGTGATAATAGGACAATGTTTTAAAACACGTTAAGTTGTCAAGCATTGAATTAACTTCTTCTGTATTTACATGGGCGTGGTCTTATTGTTGAAACCATAGTAAATAGTAAACTTGTGTCAAATATTATAGAAAGTGCGTAAAAGTGATCACATATTTTTTATGTATGGCATTGTTATTCGCGTCAGTCTAATTTTAGTACTGAATTAAATTTCTGAGATTGAAAAGTCATGGCAAATACAATTTTATTTTTTTCGATTCAATTCAGCTTAAAGTCTTTGTTTCACAATTCAAAGAGAAGATATATTTCATTTATAAGCAATATACAAATACTGAGAGATAGGATGAATGTTTTGTCCTATATTTAGATAGACAACCCACGTATTCTGTATTAACTGGCATGATCTGAAAAAAACGAATAACGTGTTTGACCACCTTACCATTTGTTTCCATTTAACATTGATTTTGTCTGTGGTACTTATTCTAAATGCACGTAATATGTATTATCATCATTTATGATCATTCGTGTAAACGTAACGCTCATCTGCATCTGTTTGATAGAAGTTGAAATGAAGATTATATCCCTTGTTAAAGCCATTCGTAATTATTGTTTGAAATACGCACATAACAAAAAGGACAACATAAGGACATCTGTTTTAAACTTTTGAAAACCCAAAAACATTAAAAATTATTAAATGTATTGTTATTTAAATTCTAAAAAAAAATTTGTTTCAAATATACGAATTTCTCATACAAGAGACAATCGTATTTTAATCAGATTGAAAATTTGATCAGATTATTTTGTATTGAAAACACCGGGCTAAATTTTAAAGATGTTTGTTATAAACGCTCATAACCGGTATGTTGGCTTTTAATTTAAAGGAAAATGATAAGAATGCTAATTTGCTGACAACATTTTTTACGAGTTATCTTTCTTTAGTCTATCTTTACATGACAGTCATCCAAGTGATCAATTTAGAGGTTATTCCCATATATGTACTTCTGGGGTTATTGCATGTTTAATATGTAAAAGGTGTTATTTTTTTCTCATTATTTTTATCATTATTCACTTGCAATCTATTAGAAAACATATAGTATGTGACAATCATAAAACATCAAAAATGTTCTTTAAATCAATCATCAGTCATAGGATATTTCGCAGTTTTTATGATGATTATATATATAGTGTTACCTATTTCTATCTGCACTGTTAATATTTAAATTTTTTTAATTAATTTATTTAACAAGACTTCGTGCTATTCTGAACAAAAAAGAAGCGCTTTACTATGTTTTTTAACATGATTTGACTTGTTTATAACTATATATTATTTCCATATACATTTGATATTTTTAATTTTATGCTGCAGTGGTAAAAGTTTGGGTTTTTAATCACTAAGTCTATTTTTCTTCATATCATGATTACACACGTTATCAATTTTTGAAAAATCTAGCAGCCCCTTATCACTTTGTTTCATTTGACTTTGAAGAAAATCAAAACAATTTTTTTAAATGTATGAAAAAAATAATAGCAGAGGGATATTACACCTTAAATCACTATTAATACGACGATAGAATAAAACCAAAATGAATTTTTTCCTCATCACAGAAAACATAAAATCTTTTGTTGATTTCATGATCTCATTTGTTTCTTATTTTGATTACTATAAATATATATCATATGTATACACGCATCATATGTAACACATGCCAATTTATGAATATCTAATGTCAATAACAAGTTAATAATAATTCAGCCTTACGTCCGTTATCTACTTTGAAGCGGAAAACAAAATCATGTATACAATAGATACATACCAAACGTCCAGTCAAAATGATTTGCCGAAGCATTGCAAACAAGTTTCGTTGTTTCTGAATGCTCTAGCTTGAACGCAGTGTTCTTCTATGTAACAATACACAATACCTGAGATAACTGAGATATCTCACCGGAAGTAGAAGTTTTTTGTTGATTTGACATTGCATAGTTAACCTATGTATAGATTTATACTTATATATTTATTTTATGGAAAAGGAATTTAATGCATAACAATAATTATTTTTGAAGTACTTCCGGTGACAACCGGAAGTTACGACGAACAAAACAAAATAGTTTAAACACATCTACATGCACAGGTCTATCATCCCACAAAGTTTCGATGTTCAAGTATTTGCCGATTCTGAGATCTCGAGGAATAAAGGTTTTTTGACGCGGCACAGGAAATGGACGATCGGAAATAATTTTTTAAAAATAAAAAAAAAACACCTCGAGATTTTATCATTCTCTATCAGTCCTGAAAATTTCAGGAAAATCTTTCAAACCACATTTGAGAAATTCTGCCGACAAAAAAAGGGGGAAAAAAAGAAAGAAACAAAGAAAGAAAAAACACTACAATCACTATAAGATCTTCCGTACTAAACAATTCCAAAGTTTCTATTCACTAGCGCTTTCTGGATTTTAACATCCTTCTTCAGGTGAACGTACATAAGTTATGATAACTTATGTATTACAAATGACAAAGGCATCAATTTCATTAAGTGCCCCTTTTTAATGACTGAAATAGTTATGAAAACCAGTTTCTAAAATTGTTTTTATTGCAACAAAATATACGCAAAATATTTTAAACATCAGATAAGATGATAATATTCTGCTAAAACAGAAATGCACTCTTAACAAATTTAATTACTTTGCATTTCTAAAAAGAATGTTCCATCAAACAGAACAAGATTTGATTTCAATTCACAATTTTTATATAAGATAAAACAAAACAAATATACACAATATAAACACATCATGAACAATATAATATGAAGCTCTTTGTTGTCCCAAGTTTCTAGCACGGGCTCCTAGAATGGGCCATCCTGAAGAAACGGATCGGAGATGAGTAGGACCGGTATGGCTTGAGACAGTGGCGGACAGATATTACAATGGCGATGGACTGTCGGAGACTGGATAAGAACCTTATTAAACAATAAACATATTTTGAGGTACATGATTAATATACCTTACATTAACATAGGCTAAGTCACACTGACTTAAATTTAAAATAATGGTAACAACAGCACGACATACAATAGCACGAAACCCAACAAATACGAACACGGCATAACGGTAAGAGTATCACATAACTTAACAAAGAAAAACACGTCTTAACGACATAGACAAATTACACGAAACTACACGGTAAAAATAAGAGTATATCTTGCACTTATATCCTAGCATAAATCACACACCCGACACGTGACCACACAGGAACACGCGCAAACAAACACCTATGTTTAACAGTTCTACCTCCTAAAACCGGTATGTCAATCAACGTATTGAAGAACTGATGTGAGTTGAGTAAATCGATTATAATTTATTCTAAAATCAGCGATATCTTATTTTGCATGGCAATCCTATGTGTACATGTAACTTACGCACATTTTTATATTACGAATTCTCCGACCACAATTTCGTGAAAACCCCATATGAATCATGCTGTGTATTATTCAAAGAATTAATTTCATCAAACTACACGTATCAATAATCGAAATATTTCTGAGAAATTGCATGGATTCACGCTATATTGAACTCTAGTCTCGTTCAACCAGACGCTCGGCTGTCTCCGTTAATCTTCGACAAGCAAGAAAGTCAGACCCCCTCCTTGTCGGAGATTTAAGGAGACAGTCGAGCGTCTGTATGAACGAGACTATATTGAATTTTGGCGTAGGAATGCATACAATGAACGAATACAAAAAATATCTAAATTGTTCGTACCATTTAAAATCTGACGTTTTATAATGCATTTATGAATAGGTTTCCTTGAAAAACAATGCGTTTGAAAATATAACATCGAATTTATCGTTTATTTTCAAGAACTAAATGTTGTCAGCAGTGTTGATTTGTACTTCGGTCTAATCATTGTTTCCCTTCCAGCTTGCCCTAGTAACTGCAAAGGAAAGTTGAGTTAAAGTAACAAAAAATACTTAATATACTTAATGTACAAAGTATCTCTTTTTTGCTGTCTGTCTGTTTTTCCGTTTGTCTTTATGTCTGTACATGTCTCTCTAAAGACATGCATACTTTTTTATATGATAAGAGACTGTGCAGCAGGTTATGCTATTTTTAATCATTATTTTCATATAATCAAATTTAAATTTTACAAGCAACGGCTATAATCTTTCAACACAATTATTGCAAGGAAAGCTAACAACTTCATTTATATATGAATCAGAAATTATGTCAGTGCCAATTGGGCATTATTGCAACGTCAAAGGTCAAAAAATTAAATATGTCATAAGATGGATCATTGTTTAATTAAAAGTGTTTAACAAGAAACATAATTTATGTAGGATTTATAGAAAATTCTTTACGATTTTCAATGTTTCCTGCTCGAAAAATTTTTCTCCTAGAAATTACTTTCTATGGGATATTAATTTTTAGTGTAAATATCTCACCTGTCAGGTGAGACACACTTAAAACAAATTTAAAGTGGTTATATTATCTTCAGGCAATGGTCTAAATAGTATATATGGAAACGAAACTTCATTTTAAGCAGGTGCACAAATATCACCTTGGCATTGGCATAATTATCCAGCATAGTGTTACATTTTTATATTTTCTAATTGTCCATCATTCGAGTCAGGATATGTCTAATTTCGATAAGGTTTTTTTTAATTTTCGACATTTCCAATATTTTTTAAAATTTTGCCCACTTGATTGAATTTTTTTTTTATTGAATGCCTTATATTTTGTTTCTATGAGACATGTCTCTTTTAAAAAAAAATAGAATATAATAAATAGATGTTTTTTTTAATTAATTTTTTTTAAAAACTTTTTCTATTTAAAAAGTAAATCGTTTTATTGACAGTGCTGGCCCCGCCGTGGCCAACTTCCCTCAAGTCAATACTTAGCCTCAAGTCTGACTTTTTATCTCTAATCCATGCACTTTTATATGATTTTAAGTTGAGGACTAAAGATTTTAAAATGTTGGTGACGGCGAGGCCTGGACACGACTCATATCACGTATTTTTCACAACAAAAGTTAAACTCAACAATGCCTACTTGTCATAAAAAATACAAACAAATTCGTATATGATAATAACGACACATATCTTTTAATGAAGAACGAAAATTATCAGAAATGTACGAAAGCCGAGAAGGATCATTCGAGATTCGAGATTCAAAATACGAGATTCGAAATACGAGATTCGAGATTCGAAATTCGAGATTCAATATCTAAATTAACCAATCAAATCATGGATCTGAAACCTGTATCCTAGCAACATCAAACTGTTCTAAATAAAGATCATTCGGGCATGATCTTTCCTACAAATAAATGTCTTAATAGCTCTTATATAGTGGTTATAAAATGGTTAAATTAACATTGATGAATTAACCCCATACAGTATAAACAATTAAATTAGTGATAACACTGTTGGCTTTGCGAATCTAAGAGGTTTTGTTTGCCCTGTATGTATTTTCCCCCGAACAATTTTAACCCGAAGTGTATTCGCCCCAACTGTGTAAAAATCGGCTCGCGAAGAAAGATCTGTTTAATCTAAATAATTAAAACTGAGTGTGGTTTTAGCTATGAAACCAATTCAATGAAGAATCGACATGTCAAAATATAGGTTATGATAAAGTTTTAAACCATAGAAGCTATGATTTACCACCTTAACGACAAGAATCCAGATAGGAATAGTGTATTGTAGGGTATGGCAATGCCATTGTCGATATGAGAGAGAGAGAGAGAGAGAGAGAGAGAGAGAGAGAGAGAGAGAGTTTTGTAGTGTCAAATTCAATTTTGATTTAAAATTCGAAATTGATTTGATTTGATACAAGCATAATATATACAATAATTAAGCCTCTAAAAGGAGAAAAGAGAGGAGGTAGCTAGGGTAGGGCAGACCAACTAGCAAGCTTTAATTTTAACAGTGTTAGCGCACCTGTTATTTACATTCTCTCACTCTTTCTCTCTCTCTCTCTCTCTCTCTCTCTCTCTCTCTCTCTCTCTCTCTCTCTCTCTCTCTCTCTCTCTCTCTCACCACCTAGCATTTTCTTTTCCGGGAAGGGGTTAGGGGTATTCGTGATGTCTTACATTAGCTAGCGAAAATGAAAAAACAAACCATGAAATTTTCTTTAAATTGTTTTCGGATGTTGTACTCAATAATCTGTTATCAGTATATACATTTCAAAAGAAGGGGGGGGGGCTATATAGTCCAAATTAATTTGTCAGTTATTCTGTCCCCACTTTGTTTTCTCTTCGTTTTCCAAGCTTTTTAAAAACAAATTTAATTGGCTCGGCAAATTATTTTAAAACTTTCTGTGTAGCTCCATAACGATGCACTGTAAATACTGTAGATTCCTTATTTTACGCGAGTACTTAATTCCAACGGTTTTCCATCAAATCGCGAGAACATAAAATCGCGAATGCCGAAATTTTATCATAGTTTCATGTAGTTTACATATGTCTGAAAATTACAAGCGAGATTTTAAAATTCGCGAGTATGAGTAGAGTTACTTCTGATAAACGGGTACATATCCGTACTTGATTTTTAATTTGACTCTTATAATCGGATTTAATATTCAAATAAATATAGGGTAGGAAAGAGTAGATGGGACTTTTTTGCGCATATCCTACTGTACCATTCATTCAACACAGGTATTAGCACTCATCGAGTTCGACTTGCTTTCTTTGTTTTGTCCACTGGATTTAAAGCTATTAATTTTTGAAAATATTTTGAATATATGGCCTGATTAAATATAAATGAGAGCTGC
Organism: Magallana gigas; assembly: GCF_963853765.1. NCBI lineage: Eukaryota > Metazoa > Mollusca > Bivalvia > Ostreida > Ostreidae > Magallana > Magallana gigas. The sequence continues at coordinate 45,792,564 of NC_088861.1, forward strand.
GCTGGTGCATCTATTTACCCAAATGGACTACAATATAACCAAATGAATCTAAAAATTTTGACAAAATTAGTTATAAACGTACGACTCATTTTTCGGGTATGATTTATATGTAATTATTGTCAATTTTGGTGCAGGGAAGGGGGGGAGGGTGTAGGAAACTACAGAGAATCTTAACTTGGCTGTGATACATATGCTTGTCTATACCTTTTATTCTTTCTTGTTGATATATCAATGAATGAATTATAACAAAATACAACAATTAATTTTGAAATATTTATGTACAATCAAATTTTTAAAAAGTTTTACTGTTCTCTGCACAAAAAATCGGTAATGTGAACAAATTGGCACCATATCATCCCTGCCTTTAATTATAGAGAGTAGATATCCTTCTATATTGAAAACAATTCCAAAGGTAAGACTCATAATAAAATAAGCTGTTTACTGAGGAAAAGGAAAAAAATTGCATTTATTTAATTAATACCGTAATTCCATATGATCTGATAATATTTCAATGATTTGTTTATAATCATAGTACTAGTGTATGATTGTATGCATTCATAAAAAAGATAAGTAATGCTTATATTTATTGGTGAAACCGGACTGATTATTTATATTTAGATTATTTAGGTACATGTACTAATCTTCATGCGCGGATCTAGAAAGGAGGGGGTCAGGGGATCTGGACCCCCTCCTCGGGAAAATTGGAGCTTATTAAATTTACATAGTAAAATTATTTAAAATTGGCCTTGGAGCCCCCTACAGAAAAAATTAGCTACGCTTATGAAGTTCTCTACCATAACCGCATTTTTACACAAAAGGGGTGAATAAACTCGGGGTTTAAACTATTACTGGTGGTGAAATACTCCAGGGTTCAAACGCATCAGGTGGTAAAGCACCAGGGCAAACAAAATCACTTAGATCCGCGAAGCACACTGCATTATATCTAGTCTACCTAGATATTCTGTGAAAAAGTAAATACAAATAATAATTTAGTTAGGTAGGGAGAAGTGAACGTAGCATTTATTTGTATATAAGAGCTTGTACGGATGCTCTTTATTCAGAATAGTTTGATGTCGCTAGGATACATATTTTCAGATCCTTGATTTGATTGGTTAATTTAGATATTGAATCTCGAATTTCGAATCTCGAATTTCGAATCTTGAATCCCGTATTTCGAATCTCGAATCTCGAATGATCCTTCTCGGCTTTCGTAGAAATGATACTTTATCAATTCATAAAATGAAATTTCTGTGTAGCATTTTACCTTGAAGCCCTATTGAAAATTGTAAAACATGAAAACATTTAAAGGGACTTGGACACGATTTGAGCTCAAAATTTTCAAAATTTATTTTTTTCGACTTTTATGTCTAGAACTGTTAATATAGATGTTTTCAATGCATTGACAAAATTTAAAAGTCAAATATCGAGTTACAAGCGAATTACAGAGGTTAGAATTCTTTCTTTTGTAAACAAAGCTCGAGTTCTTACATATTTGTTGTATTGGTATAAGTTTCAATCGAATGTTGTTGTTTGTTGTGATAAAATTATTTATGAACCCACTGAATCGGTCTTCAGAAATCTTATTTCCACAAGTTATTTTGATAAAGAAATGGAATTTCTTTACTTTACAGTAAATAACACCGACTTCTTTTCTCTGTATCTCGCTTGTAACATGACTTCTAACATTGAAACTTTGGTGAATCATTCCAAATACAAAAATAAACTTTTTTATACATAGAAATCAAAAATAAAATTTTCATCTTAAATCGCGTTCATGTCCTTTTAACAATGCATGAAGACAAAGCGTAAAATTCAGGTCAGAGAAACCTTCTTTTGAAAGAAAATACACTAAAATCTAGGATGCATCAACTTACCAATATTGTTTTTTTTCTAAATCTTAATGTATCAAATGGAAATATACCTTGATGCTAGAGATACTCCCCAAAAAACAGGAATAATCAGTGAAACAATATCGAAAACATGACTTGTGTATTAATATATAGCATGCGTTGTGACCTTTTGAGTTGACAACAATACATACAACTAAATTCATACTTATCAATTATGTTATGGTATAAAATGAATAGGATAAAACAAATTTCATAAAATTAGCTATTACAGGATGGAGGCCAACTTCACTTACGTTTAATATAGACATAATACTACATAAATTTCGAATGTTTGATAATGTTGTCATCATATGTATACAGTGTGAAATAACAAAAAATATATATTATTATGACCTTATTTTTCACTGCAAGACCAAACGATGAATTTATTAATATAGTTCGTTGATCCTAAGCTTCAGCTCGACGAGGAAATAAAACTTAACAATTTAAAAAAGAAAAAAATGCAAAATTCAAAAGTAGTTAAAAGTGACTTACATTTGGGTACTAATAAATCGTCAGGTCCTAATATGCACCACCAAGATTAGATGACTTGAGTATTAAAAGAAAGGATGTAATTAAGTTTTAAATGAATGACATTTCATTAAGTTACATATAGAATGCTACGCGAAATCTTTATTGTACATTAAGAAGTACATATTGAAACATTATCTTGTTGTTTAAAGCTGCTTGGTCCGATTTTTTTGTTATCAAAGTATCGAAATTTTTTTCATACAAATTATTAATCTTGTAAAGTTATGGACTTTCTCCTATTTACACTAGCAGAATCAGTCTCCTTTCAAAGTTAAAAATATTCAAAGTAAATAAAAAAAATTTCTTTTTGGGCAAACGAAAAAACAAACCAAAATGCATCACGGGAATGTTTAGAAAAGGAAACCGCTTGGTTTTGTCCCCTGCATGATTGGGGTTATTCAACCCGCATGCTATGCATTGATTGTAAAGAAAGCAGACTTCAAAAATATTAGCGAACAAAACGTACACATGTTTATTTGTAGTTTGTCCATACAAATCATTTATCTTAGAAAGTTATGGACTTTCTCCTATTTACACTAGCAGAATCCGTCTCCTTTCAAAGTTAGAAATATTCAAAGTAAATAAAAAAAATTTCTTTTTGGGCAAACGAAAAAACAAACCAAAATGCATCACGGGAATGTTTAGAAAAGGAAACCGCTTGGTTTCGTCCCCTGCATGATTGGGGTTATTCAACCCGCATGCTATGCATTGATTGTAAAGAAAGCAGACTTCAAAAATATTAGCGAACAAAACGTACACATATTTTTTTGTAGTTTGTCATTTCGAACTTTATTTTAAGCGATCATGATGTCAACGTCGTGATACAACCATGCCTGTCTCGTCGTCAGGGGTGAACTTTACCATGAGGCGAAATAACGTGGTACCCTTTTAATTCGTTTGTTTTGTTAGCAAATTTTGTACCTATTTTTTTCCATTGAAATTTGGCATAATTGACTGGAAAAACTACTGTAATGTCTATTATTATACATTTACTAAGCATAGCCATCGTTTAAAAGCATGCATTTAAATTGATATAAAATCGGAACAAGCAGCTTTAAAAGTATCTATGTTCTTGTATATTTCATAAGAGTTTTATTTATTTTTTATGAGAAATTTGAAATCTGGATTGGCTGCGAATAAGACATTGTATAGTTTAAGATTCATTGTGAAATGAAAAAATGACAATAACAAACTGTGAACCATCTCAAAAATCCATAAAACGAAATGCAAATTCAAAGCAGAGCAACACGGAGAGGTAGGATCAGGTGCCTAGGAGGAGTGAGCATCCTCTGCTGACCGGTCACACCCGCCGTGTACTCTTTGACGTAATCGGGAAAAAAATCGGAAAATTCCATAGACAATTAGGTGATTTATTATGGTCTAACAATTAGTATGAAAAACGGCAGCCAGCATGCAACCCAGAGGAAGATTGTATTTGCTGAAAAGGTTGTTGTTTCGACCATAGAACTTAAGAAAAGATGACTTCAAACGAGACTGTTGATTGTCCTGTTTTATCGATTTGTTTGTCAGTATCTTGCTTTGTCTTAGAAACTGTTCATACGAAGAGCATGCCCTGGCAAATCAAATCAACTGAGAAACAAAACACCATATGCAGGTGATGAAGATATATTGCTACATAAGTAAGGAAAGTTGACTACAGAAAAATTATAGAAATTGCGTTTATCATAAAGCTTTGTAGTCTTTCAGAAAATCGAGCATATTTTTAATGTCAACTTCAGAGTACTTTTGTGTGCAATCAGAATGGGTTTGAACAAAATTATTTTTATAGATTTCCAATGCAAGGTAAGCATTTTTACGACGTCCATTTTTATTGAAGAAACAACTGTCGATAATATCAAAAAGCCTAGATTTTAATTTGTCATGGGGAATGTTGCAGAAAAATACATTCAATACATACTTAATAAACATAATTTATTGAGTTATGTCAGTGACAGGCTATTTTGTTTTAAAAAAAACATGATCCATGAAAATAAAATAAATATTGTGAACTAATTTTCGACTAGATTTGTTTAATTACCACCAGCATCTAATCGCCATATTAATATTCTTCTGATTGAAACTGCTATAAGCGTAACTATTTTTGTCATATAAGTGTTTTTACAAGTGTTATACATTAAATTTTAACGACTCATTAAATTTTAATAGAAAACAGGTACACGTGCTTGTAAGTTTTTTGTATTTAAAAACAAAATTAATCGATATCTAATTTAATTAATCAAGTTAAAGCGAGATAACTATGGATTGCAATTTAAAGACTAGGTTTCTCTGACGTTATTTGTAGGTATATACATTGCACTATTATTACACTATGGGGCTACGTCATGGCAGAAACAAGCCTTTGTAAGAAAATATTTAAGTACACCAACAGACAAAAAAGATTCACCAATTTCACGCTGCATCATTAAATTTATAATGTGCGCTTATTGAGGATTTCAGTGAAAAAGCAAACAAACATTTAATAACCATTGAATATTAAATATTCCTAAGACTTATCTTTATAATTAGCTGCAGGTCTGTAAAACTCAATATGTCAATTAAGTTCACTTACTGTGTCCAATTATTTGTTTTTTACTTTCGTAAAACAATAAAATATATTCTAAAAATGTTTTTGTTCAGAAAGGTGTTCCATATTATTTGCTATTGCATTATGTAGTTACATTTCATGCAACATTTTTCAAATATTTTTAGAATTGTTTATCATTGTCAAACAAAAACAAGCGGTACTTTTTAGAAACCAAAAAAATGACAATATTATAAATGGCAAACATTTCTTTGCTCATTATTTCCTGTGAAATATCCTATTTGCGAATTTGCATTTTTAGTAAGTTTTTTTCTTCCTTTTCTGTTTATAACGCACATGTGTTAAAGATATATCAAAACTGCAGTTTTTGCAATGGTATCTCTAAATGCTAATCGGAAGTTCGACATTGAAACCTGAATTTTTCATGCCCAGTAGGGGATTCTTCCAGTGCATAAGGACAAATATCACAATAGACACAATATCTTTTATATAATTAAATAACCACTTCAAGTGCAGAGACAAGGACCCATGTCTTTAAACTATATAATAAAAACACAATCGTGACCTGTACTAATCCCTGTGCGGTCGGCTGCATGAATATCTACGTTCAATAGACAGCAGTAATTGAAATAAAGAGATAGATTATTGAATTCACGGGTAGGTTTGTTTAAAATCTATTTTTAAACTCATTTAAAGAAGAATTGTTCTTGTTTTTGAAATTATGCTGACTATATTTACTTCCTTGTGGCTTGCCGTTTTGTAAGTTCTCTGATCACGTTTCCCATTTACGAATAGACATTGATCAGCAGTTTGGCTACATGTATTTAGTTAGGTCAGTTTAGGTAATTATTTATACATAGAGTGACTTTATCGAAATTGAAGAGATGATTGTAAAAAGAAAATGCGCACATTCTTTAGTTTAACCTTTAAAATGTTAAAGATATGAATTAACGAACATTTTTCAACACTTTGCTGTAAATTTACTGATAGTAATAAAAGGATAATTGTTAAAAAAATCAAGAGAATTTTAGAGAACATTCCTGTCTCATCTTTTAATGTTTGATGCAATTAGTACAATCGAAATCGAATCAGAACTTATCCAGCATAAATACTAAAACATTTGTCTGACAGAATATTGCAATATTGCAATTGTGTTTGTTTGTTCTATACTTCGGCAAGAAAGATATTCAAAAACGTGAAGGTACTCGTCAATTATCAGATTTAATTGCATAAATTCTCTAACATGACTTTTTTCATCTCAACCTAGAGACGATATTTTGTAAGTTCTAAATTGGATTTTTTTAAGGTTGAATACACACCTGGAAAAAGTCACTCAAATTAACGGAAAATTATTTGATTATGAAAGATATAATGATACATTAACCGTACATATGTCAAATAAGCGAAAAATTGCAGTTTTTGGATAAAAATGAATAACTAAAAAATTCAATTCAGTTATCAACAACAGAAGCCCCTGCGGGATTTGAACTCGGTATGTACGGATCACAAGCCCCTCACTATAGTCACTCGGCTATGAAGTAAGTTACATGTTGATGTCGATAAAATCGTTTTAAAAAACAAAATGTCGCTTCGTTAAGAGGTCAGCCATTTTGTGATGTGTTATTCAACCTTAAGATATCTTCAGAAGAATTCCGTAATATCCATCTTTTTTGTCAATATTTACTTGTTTTATGCGATTTTTAATATTGTTTTTAAACATTCAGTATAAATCTATAAGGTCCCGCCTATCGATATATATATTTGTAATTTACATGATACACATTATATCTTTTGCTAAAAACTAATCGTTCTAAAGTAATCGTACTTGTATGAAATGAACAACATTCTTATTACATTTTAAATATTTACCAAGTAGGATTTAAAAATTAACGCTGGCATCAATTTATAAGAGTATTTTGTATTCATTTTATAAGAAGGTATTGTAATGTTTGACTTAGGTCTACTACAATTAATAGTGAGGTCTTATAATACATACATGTAATGATTTGTACAAAGATAATTAAAATAATTTGTTAAAATACAGTTAATAGAAAAAACATAAATTTTCCTTTAAATAACATACATACAATGAATGTTCCAAAAATAATGACACTTGGCTGTTTTCATCAACATTATTAAATTGCTAGATTCACTTGTTAAACAATCAAATAGCCTTTAGAAACATTTCTCGTATTAATTGGGACATACATCTTACACTAATTGATTGCAGACCAAAGGGCATGATTTGTATCCTTTTTACAGATAGGTGGAATTTGATTTCTGGGAGTCGCACGGGGCTAACTTTTGAGAAAACAAGGGTTGAGTGTTGTGGTATGCAGTAACATTTTCCGGCCCAAAATATTCGGTCATAATGCGTGCTTTGCTTGCTGTTCATTGTCATGGAAAAGTCGGAGATAAATACCAGTCTTGGAGCGACGACTTTCGTAATATTTCTTAATTTAATAACAACATTTTTATTTAATTTACATGTGTCTTGGTTGCACTTTGACACAGGAATTAGCATTAGAGGGCCTTTATTGTCAAAGGATATATCATATAAAACATTCTTCAAGGTTTTGAATCTTTTTGCAATGCTAGGGCGTTTTGCATTCGTTGATGCCCAGATTCAGTTTGAACGTTTTGGCTCAAAATACTTAAACCAGACCCCGGATACATACATGTTACATGTAGATTAGATTACATTTTTTGACCTCAGTCTTACTTTTACAAAAGAAATATATATTGGAAAAGTAAGACAGAGAACACAAGTCGGCATTTCCAACTGTTATGTCCTTGCCCCGGGCCAGGACTCATTACCGGTAACTAAATTATCAAAATATTTGATATAATTTTGATACAATATTTAATAACTTCTTTGTATTTTGAGCAGGTACTATTTTGTTCATCGCTAAATAATGCGTTTTAGTTTAAGATTTGTAAAAAATATAACCTATGTGCTTATTTATCCATATAATCTTATGTTTTTCCCTTTAAAGAGCAGCTCCGCATTCTGGTGTATTGATTACACTGAAATTAAGTTTTTCTTAAGAACTCGGCTCATGAAAACTAGCACGTGGAAATTACATCGTAAAACATGACATGTGTTTGACATTTCTGTGTTAGCAAAAAGGTATTTTGTTGAGTTTGAGGACATAGATCGGTGCAGGTGTACTCAAACACGCATTGTTTAAATGTTTGATTATTATCGTCTTCTGCTTTTGTTAATTTCCACTGAAGATAGATTTTATTAACGGCAAAATTTGATGGAAATAAAGATATGATGTAAATCTAGGTGACTCTTTCTTTTAGGCACTATTGGTGACCTTGAATCAGGTAGCGATGAAACACGGTGTCTTTGTTTTCTGTGACCGTCAAAATACAAATTATTACGTTGTATTTGTCTTAATTTTAGAAGGGCTAGAAACGGTTTCAAATGCTTTTATAAGGTAATTAAAGTATGTTCAATTTATCATATATCGCAATTTACTACGAAAAACGTTCAAAAATGGAAAGAAATGAGAAATGATTTAATAGACGGATGCAGTAAAAGGAATTGTCTCATCTTACTCATTCCATGGAAAAAAATCACCATTTGAAAAAATCAGTTTGAAATTTCAATTTTAGGTCAATAATTGAATATGTAAAGTTGTTCATAATATAGCCTAATTATCAATACATGCTTTTACATTTTATGCAGCAAATGTCAAACATTTTCTACATATTCATATAAATATCATCCGTTTCCAAATACATGTAAATTAAAACATGCTTATAACGAAGTCTCAGGGACGGGCAATTTTACTTCGTGGTAACCGTAGTTCAATATATCCGTCAAGTTTGCAACATGTAATAAAGTCACGGGAAATGAATGAACTTTGCCGTAAGCGTCAATTTACTGTAATGCTGTTTTTTACAATACATGATCTACGTGACCCCCTTTTGTTTAATCACGAGTTCAAGTCTCTCTATAGCGTAATTGATCACGTTTCTGCGCGTCTTGAGTAATTTTTCGTATTTTTCGGTGCTTTGCTAATTTCAGGTCTTCAAGGGTGTTTGGCGTTGGTGCATACACTTCGTTTTTTTTTTAAAACAGTACCGATCAGACCCAACCTAACACCAGAGTAAACCATACCTAAACCCCGGGTTTACTTTCTGGGTTTACTTTGGGTTTACTTTTTGAAAATTTGGGTCTACTTGGGGTTATCTTTGGGTTTACTCGAGAATTGTTTTTGGAGTCAATTATACGCACAGAAGTGTGAAGCAGACCTGTATTTTAACTTATGATCCTACTATCTGTGATTCCTGTCCCTTGTATATTCCGAATACATATGTAACGTCTGCTTTCAGGGTATACTTTTGATCGGGGTTCACCTCTGTATCCACTCTGGGTTTACTTGGGGTTTATTCTGGGTTTACTCTGGGTCCACTCTAGTAAACCCAGAGTAAACCCAGAAAGTAAACCCAGGGTTTAGTTAGGATTTACTTTCTGTAAGGTTGGATCTGATCGGTACTGTACATCCATAAAAATCAATTTGGATTACATCAGGGAGTGTGTTGACCAAACACAGTCCGTTCTGAACGAAATCAGTTTATGACCGAATGTTTTCTGTAACCATTAAAAGCCTGTCCTGACATGTGTGGGGTAACTCCATCTTGGTGGACATAGATATCAGCAGTATGATTGTGCAGTATGATCTTCATAAAGCTGGAATTTTATTCTTCACTTAGTAGAAGTAACGACCACTGTTAACAATCTTTACCCTACAATCAGTTTCAAAATCCGAATGGCCCGATTCTAGTTTTTTTCAGAACTACAAGCTGACCAGACTGTCAACTTATTATCATTAATGGTTTTTCGTCCCTAAACTGAGTCTCTGGGGACCATGAATTCTGACTTGACATGAATGATAATATATTTCTTTTTAAAGCAACGTATATACCTCCTATTATATCGTACGAGAACTGGATTGGACGATTTGTGTATAAAGCAAGAACAACTTGGCATACATAATCTGCTATTCATTTGATGACTGCTCATTGAACATGGAACGCGCGAAGGTCAGTTAAATGATGAGTTAATTATACTGAAAAAGGACAGTTAGGTAAAGTAAAAAATAAACGAAATATTATTTGTATTTTGTTAAAATATACATATTTAAAGAAATCAATACATTGATATTTTTTTTCCATTTAGAAATATATTGCCGAATTCTATCGTGCAGTTCAAACCAGTGATTTACCTAAATGAAATTCATTTGTCGACTGGCAGGAATTAAATCATTATCTATCAAAAATCATTTTCATGTTATGACAAAAAAGGTGTTAATTTAGTTTTGCTGATTCGCATAAAGGCTTAAAATATTATTTCTTAGAAGAAAAGAAAAGTCGGGGAGTAGTGATCATGTATTGGAAACATGTGAAATTAATGGATGCTACTTTTAGATTCACTCACGAAGAAAAAGAATGTTTTCTTGGCTTGGATTCTGTTTACTGTTTGTCGTGATAAAAGGTAATTTTTCCTCATTCCGAAATAAGCTAGCATGTTCTCTATAGATATGTTTTTAAAGCCTATAATGTAGAATACGTGTTGTAAAAAGGTTGAATAGTTTTTTTTAACTGTGATTATAAATCTATAAAATATGAAAAGATTAAAAATGAATTTAAAACACGAATAACTGGATTTAACTGGCTGGTGGTTTATATATCAAGTACATTTTTTTCGTTTGTGCATTTTTTGTTGTTGGTTTTTTGGGGGTTTTTTGTTTTGATTTTTGGGGGGGGAGGGGGGAGGGGGGATTAAGTATAAGTTGGTAGATTCAAGATAAGTGCCCGTTGCAAGATGAACTAATTTACACATTCCGCAATGATTTGGTTCTAATCAAATCTACAATAGCGTAAATTTGTCATATCACATTTTAATCAATATATTCTAAATCACTTTTGGATAATGTAATGCATTATAATATTATATTACTAATTATAAGTGCGAATCGAAAAATAGGCTTGATTTGTCATAATTTTCAAAGACATATGACAGGCGTTTTATTAAGTCCGACAGTTAATGTTAGACTAATTATCCACTTAAATGAACATTGGACATTGTCAAGGAAGAAAAATATTTATTGCTTTATATATTATATAAATAAAATATGCCAAAGATTTAGAATTAAGCGCGATCACAGGTTCTTTAATTTGCCATGCTTTATGAATTGCAATGACCCTTGCTTTGAAGGTTAGTTTATGTTTGCCTAGTGTTTTTGAAATCTACTCTTTTATGTGATGAAAGTGGGTTTTTTTGTTACTCGTCACTATAAATGATATAAGAAAATTAGCATTCCAAACGATACTTCTTCATTTATATCAATACGTCAACATTCAAATATTATTTTCAGGATCATTGTCAGTAATATTATTGTGTTTTTGTTCTGTTTCACAATTTGGGAGAGGAAAGTTGTACCAGAAAGACATCGCAAGCAAATATTTTTGAATATATGAAAATATATGCAAATCAAAATGATTTTTTTTTAGTTTTGTGGTACTTTAGTAAAAATTATCCTAAGTAAACAAATATGATATATTATGTTGATGATAAACTTGGTTGAATTGTTGCAATTATTCTATCTGTTTTCTTCCTTATAAATTTTTAAGGTTAAGTGACTACAATATTACACTGTCACACTGATATTAATACTTATAAATTAAGGCATTTTGCAAATAAACTACAAAATGCCTGCACCAGAGTACTTGCTTACACCTTTGGTATTTCAACACATGCGTGATGATGTCTGTAAGGTATATCAGAATTTTAACTGATAAGTTATTATTGTGAAATTAATCAAAAACCTACTTTCATTTTCGATAAACAAGCCCGAAATAGCAAAAACGAGAGTAAGGTGGTGGACACATATTGCCAGATCCAAGTCAGGGAAAGTCTCCATCAAAATATATACTTGCAATGAAATAATATTGAATGATTACGTTAAAAGTGAAATGTATTTACTGTGATCCTATTTGGAAAAAACATAGACGTTAAGATTTGACAAATACTGAATAATTAAAATGAGTCAATTCGTTTCTTTAGTGGGCGATTTTAGTTTTAATACTCATTCGCTTACGAAGCTCGACATCTGGTGAGAGAATAGGGTAGAACTTTCATGAACGGGGTAACCAAGGACGCGGATTGACTAATTGACGAAAAGTGTAGGACGAGTTCATCATGCATCGCGTGCAGATACCTTGGATCGGTCTTCGATTATTACAAAATGTTAATAAATCAAATGGAACAATTATTGGGCCTTAAGAATGAATGGTAAAAAAACCTTTCTAGAGCGGGTGCACAGAAACGGGTTGACTAATTGATATCATGGCGGAAATTGTAGGGCGAAATATCCATCGGGGAGATACTTTGAATCTGACAACTTTGGTTTAAATATGTATGCAAATGGATAATAATGCATAACCTTGCGTGTTTTAATTTCATACATTTTCATACCACGACAGATTGGTTGTAAACCTTAGACATTCATTTGTAAACATTAATGAACAGACTATTGTATTCTATGTCTATATGGATAAATTATGTATGCATAAAACGCGGAAGTTTAATGGAGATGTTTCTCACCCTCCGCTCACCCCCCCCCCCCCCCATATTGTTTTTATCTAAAATCTTTTTTGGGACGGTAATAGAAATTGTATTGAAAATTGACCTAAGATCCAAATTTAGAGATACACTAAATACCCATTCACTGGTTTGAAATATATACAATAGAAAAGGAGATTGTTTTTTATTTCAATTTTAAAAAATAAGAAAAAAAATAAATCGGACAAACTATATGCAAAAATGAACCCAAAAAAATGGTTTAACATATTAAGCATTATATCATAATTATGTGTAAAGTGTAAATTCCCGCGTTTGCGCGGGTTATCACCTAGTATTCCTAAATCAAACATATAGCATTTCCGTTCCAACATGATTGAACACAACCAAAACACAAAGAAAAGGATAACAATTGCTACAAAAATGTTGAAACAAATTAAATTGAACATTATTTTAAACAAATAATAAATAGTTTCTTTTCTATTTAGTGCAGTCTGGTTATGCTTCTTTGGAAAATTGAGCAACAAATATTTTTAGAAAATCTCAAAACTATTTTTTTTTCGATATCTTAGCCCTCCTAGTGAACGTTTGCATTTTAAAACCTACACAAGAGCACGTCAATCAATTTGGCTAGTGCTTCAAATCAATTGCATATTCGAATAGCACTTTCCACACGGTGTACAGGTATCATAATTATTTCACTTTCGTGCTAAATACTGAAATCTAATTTGTTTAGACGCATTGATAATTCGTTCTATTACCATTAGCGTTAGCAACATATTGAGCAACGGGTAACACAGCGAATTGTGCGTAAATTATGCGCGTACGGCTCGCCGTAAAATTTGCGTCATTTCTTTATTTTAACAATAAAATGTTCTCTAAAATTATACAGAGAAAAGGTGAATTCTACGGCGAACCGTACGCGCATAATTTATGAGCATGTAACAATTCATTGTGTTAACCGTTGCCAAGTGTGTTGCCAACGCTTAGGTAATATAACGGATTACCAACTGCGTCTAAACCAATCAGTATTTGACATGAAAGTATGTCGTTTCCAACTGTTACCCTTCCAAACAGACACCTTTTATTTATTACAAGTTGTCGTTTTGATCAATGTTTTGCTAATTCGGTGTAGTTATCGAAAATGAAAGTAGGTATTTAACGAAATTTGATTTATAAATTGCAAATGAGATGAAATTTCTTTTGGTTTACTGACATCATTTGATTTAATTTATTTGAAACATTGAATGTGTAACAAGAAACTCTGGCGCAAGCATTTCGTAGGATACTATTATTTCCAATATTGATCCATCTATAAGTATATATGTGAAGTTTAAAAAGAAACAACAACACTTCTTGCCGTATTTGTGTAAAGAAAAATAACACTAAAAGAAACTAAATTAAACATTTTTGGCGGACGGCACTTATAATGTAAGGATTATTCATAAAAGTTGCTAATAATTCGACCATCTGGGCTTGACGAATTTATCTTAACCGTATCATAGTTGTGGATCACTCTGTAAAAAAGGTTATACTTAATAAAAATAATTCTCTTAATTAATTTAATTACGTATGGCAAAATACCCCATTTAAAAAGGTTAAATAGCAAATGTAATTCTGAAAAAAAAAGAGTATCATAAGAAACAGAAGATTATTTGAAAAAAAATGTATTAAAATAATATTTTGTTTATATATCAATCAAAAGGATCGTAAAAACTTATTAGTTATAGACTTAGAAACTTTAATCTTGTTGTACTTCTGTGGTGTTATAGCTCAGAATCCATGTCTTGACGGGAACTATTATGAGATTGACCACGTAACTAAACGATCGCCATCTTTTGATATGGACTCCACACCTATCTGTGATAGATATATTACAGAGGGATGGTACCGAGCCAAATCTCACGTGATGTCTACGTCACCACCAATCCTTGGGAAATGCAACACATTATACCCAGTTTGGTTAAAAGGTATATTGTTCGAAAATTTTCATTTCATAGATTGCATAATATGTGCTTTTCATAACATCTTTTTGAAATCAGTTTTCATCATAATTTTTTTTCTATAAGACTGTTTTTGATGACGATATCAGTTATAGTTTTTGTCAAATATTGAATGAATATTGACTTTCTAAGCAGCAACTATGGCCAGTTAACATTTTAGAAATATCGTATAAGAGCATTTGAATATTTTTCTGTGGTGTTTTAATTATAATCACATCTTTGATGTATGGACATATAGTAAGAATATTAATGCTTTTGTCTGTTTTTCAAAATATGTTTTGTTAAGTTTTTTTTTTTTGTTAAGATCCTACTCCTCCTGATGGGGACACAGAGACATTAACAGCATGTGAAGTGGGGTTTTTTGACGACTGTTCCAACAAGTATGAAATAGATGTCAAAAACTGTTCAACATTTCTGGTTTACAAGCTAATACCACTGGATGTCTGCAACGCTGCATATTGCTTTGGTAATCATGTTGCATTATTTTATACATGCAATCGCCATGGATATCACAAAAGTTAGACTGATAAAATAACTTGTTTTCATCTTTACTTTTTCCATGAAATGATTTTTTTTTTCAAATGTTGCAGAGCTTGGACACGATTGTAAGTACAACATAGAGGTGACTGGGTTATAAATGATAATTAAATTAAATAATAGAATTGGTGAATTTGCACATTGGAGAACTCAGTTTCACTTCTAAGCATTATCCATATTATTTCAACAAAAGCTTCTTAACTCTCTTACAGGTGTGGATGAATTTGTAGACAACGTTCGAGTTTCCTTCCACAATATCACGTGGACAGAAAAGAAACATGCGATAGTTCCGGGTCTTTTTCAGTACGACCCCTCTGTCAACCTGATTTGTTCCTTCACCCCTTCTGATGATGACTCCCTGCTCTACCACATTGACTGGTACGTCGATAACGAGACTGTGATCCAAGGACAGACCGTCGACAAATGGTCATTAGATGACGCTATTCTCTCCGCAGCCGATCTAAACAAGGCGGGGAAAAAGATAAACACCTGGGTAAGTTAATTATGTATATTAATACAAGCGTTTCTTTCAGTAGCTTAAGGGACATGAAAACAAAAACAAGAGATAAAAATCATGATAAGTATACATGTAGCAGTCTCATATGTGTGTAATTTACAAGGTATGGTACTTGTTTTTAAAGGGGTATAAATAAATTTGGCGGGAAGATATGATGGGACGAAATAATGAGATGATCTTCGAGCTGTTGTAGAACTATTATCAATGAAATAAATAAAACAAAATTTTCACATATTCTAATTTAGCTAATAATAAATTCATAATATTGCGTTTTGTTACTCTAGTTGTTGTTTGTCTTATCTTATTTTAGATTCACTGTGCTGTAGGAGTGAAGAAGTCAAAAAACAGCCTTCCATGTTTTTCAAAATCCAGCAAACTGTTCTTTGCAGGAATAGAGGTTTCAAAAATACTAAACTCTATCAAATTGTAATGTTTAAAAAAGACATTAACTGTTTTCATTAGAATGTTTTTGTAATATGTATCCCATTTACCTAAGCATAAGACAATTTGATAAAATATGTATATGTGTAATGAAGTTATTTTTGGATTTTGTGGCGTGAATTGCGAAACGACAAACAGTAAAATAAACAAAACAAAATGAATTCATTTAACCAAAAATGAAATCAAAATAATAGAATAAGAAGATACTCACACCAAGAAACATACACTCTCACTCTCACTAAGAACGAAATGAAACTCTAAATTGTAAATCAAATACCACTGACAATGAAATGATACGGATTAACTTTAAACTCATTCAATTGTCGGTATATATAAGAAACAAATAAATGCTTTAAACACAAGCTAAGTATAGCAATAAATTTATGTAATAGAATAAACAAACAAATCAAAATTATTCATACTGTTATATGTAATTTTACAGAAAAAATTGGAACATTATCTGTAATTGAAGAATTACCTGTTATCACTAGCTTATGTAACACATCATTCAATCATTGAATAGAATTGAAAGTTTGACTTCAAACAATAGCAACAGCCGCCCTAAAAATAGTCACCACTGGGCCTCCATAGCACACAGAGCTCCTGACCATTGACATTCACCATCCACGGGTTCCCGTACGTCCCTCTTGCGTCATGCCTTGTTCCGTTTATATTCACGGTCCTAGTCCTCACCCACATATTCTACGCTTAGCCTTTAACTGACGTTCACTACTGACACACCTGGTTTGACGCTATAACCCTCACTGCACTTAAACAATAAGTACATATTAAAAAACCTTTAGACGTATTAGCTAATGCAACGAAACTAAAAGACCACGTTCCCCTAAATATGCCTTAAAACTGACAAAATGTCTACATAAACTTACCGGCTGGAGAAAAGCAAATGTCCAAACCGATTTACAATATTTCTGGCTACCAGTTTACCAGACTAAATTCTGGAATTCGCCATTAGTTACAACCTGGACGGCAAATTCACCAACGTGGCCGCACACTTGACAAGCAGCCATGACTGTTTAACTGAACAAACCGGTTTTGCTAAAAAAAAAAAATAGCCCTACTACGAACACTCTCGATTGGAAATATGGAACACAACTTAGCCCAAAATTATAATTATTTACACAAATACAAAACTTAAATAAAGTGAATTCAACTTCATCACAATATAATAAGACATTTGCTGAATTCTAAATAAAAATGAATTATTACAGATCTTGAATCATACTCTAAGTATTGAGAGGAAAGGAAAAGTTACGTTAATGATGCGACCCACCATTCCATTTGCATCTGAGACTATTCACACTCCAGATGGAAAGCAGTCGGCTTCTCCTTTGAACATCCAGTTGTCGTTTCCTGGAAAATCTGAGGCAAAGTGTAAAAGGAGTTCGATTGGTAACCTGAAAAAATGTTCTGTGACTATAGACAGTCACATTTTTAGAGAAAAGCAAAATTATCAGGATGAGACGAAATGGTACAAGATCCATACCATAGAGATATTCAATTCAGATGATGAAGGTTATTACATGCCTGACCACAAGCTCGTGTTGCGACTAGAAACAAACAGCCCAAGCGGACAAGGTGCCTCGATATTTTCTGATGTTGTTTTTCATGACGTTCATGTAAGTTATTTTAATTTAAAACTGTTAAAACGTGTTGAGTGTCAATATATTGCATTTTGACAGTAATTGGATGTTTTTAGCTCACCTTAGCTGAAAATTTAAGCAAGCTATTCTGATCACATTTTGTCTCCATTAAGCTGATTTTATTATGCCTATTGTTGCTCAGGTGATTGCTGTGGCCCGTGGGCCTCTTTTTTTCTCTGTTAGATCAACGTTGTAGACGAGAAGGAAGAGTGGAAGGGGAAACGCTGTAGTTCGTATGCCGATCCACATCAAACAACGTTCGACGGACTGTGAGCTATACTAATGTATATTATTTAGGTGTTTATTTAGACTGGTAGTCGCAGTATGCTAACAAAATGAACATTTTTCAAAAATTTGTTCTAATCAGGCGTAAGTTTACAAAGTGATAAATTCTTTAAGCATTTAATGTTTTTTAAAATATGAACAAAAATTACCTTTAAAATTCGGAAGAAATTATATTACTATCATTACTATCAATGTCCTTTTAGCCATTATGAATGCCAAAGCACGGGATGTATAACCGGAAAGACGTATATATTTTATAAGAACGCTGCTCATTTACAGGAGGTAACCATTTTGTAAAATCAAAACTATATTTCTCAGCGTTAAATATAAACGTCAAGTTGTTATGATTATTCGAATAAAACTATAGGTGCAAGTCCGCCACGAAAACTGCTGGGGACGACCTCGTTGCGTCTGTGCAGTGGCAGCTCGATCAGGACAGGATGTGTTTACCATCGATGCTTGTTATCGGAGGCAGTATATCAACTTTCCTATCTGTAAAGAGAATTCTCTCAAAGTCATCAAAGAAACAGACAAAGTTTATAAGGTTGATTTTAATTTGCTGTCGATGGGCTTTTTTTATTTTTGATTCTTGATATTATTGAATCAACCTTTCTATTGTTTTCTTTCATCTGTAAACACCTTGGCCTCTAAAGAAAGCATAACTTTATGTTCTATTAATTTTGATGCATCTTTTGTTCATGACTTTAATTTTTCTTTGAGATCATATTTCCAACCGGAACATTTGTTAAAGTCTTCCTTTACAACTACGGTTGCTCTTTCTGGTACATAAACCTAGAAGTGTACCCCACAGTGGCTGATCTAGGTAAAACGTCTGGATTGTGTGGAGTACTGGATAATGATAGGACTAATGACCTCCGCCGTATGGACGGTACCCAGGACAATATATACTCCTACAGCTACCATAATCCGCCTGATGGTTTTTCCCTGTCATGGCAGTGAGTTTGATAACGATATTTGTTTTTCTTTTAAAGTAATAACATTCTATTTTTACTGTTGATTTTACTGCTGATCTTATTGTTATAACATTTTGATAAGTGTTTATGTTGATCCGTTCACAGACTTCCCGCTGGTAGTTCAGATGACCTTCTAGCGGATTCACAGACTGTTTTTGATAGTTTGACACCGTTGTCCTCATATTTGCACAAACTTTGCACTTGTGATAAAGAGAAAACACTCTGCAGCTACAAACAGTACACTGAATGCAAAACAAACGTTAGAGGCCGGGAGTACCACTGTGTATTACACAGCAGCAGTTCAAGGAGGAAAAAACGAGACCTGGAGATTCTCACATCCCTTCAAGATGTGGACGCCAAATCAGTAGAACAAACGGTAAATATGTTCTAACATCAGAGGATGGTCTTATTTATAGTTGTTTTATGCATTTGTAAATAAATCACAATTTTAACTATTGACAAATAATAGGTTAACAAATTGATTTACAATGATAATTATGTCGTTTTTAATAATTTATCAGTGCTCAATGATATATATGATGAATAACGAGATACAATTTTACAACTAACTGATATCTTAATAACTCTGATTTTACTAACAACATACACATTTACCTTTAAAATCCTTTCAAGAAACGATGTTACTTTTGTTTATAACTTGTTTTTCTAGCGAGTCAAACGACAAGCAGTTAGCGAGGTAGATGCCTTCAATATATGCGATGATGCATTTCAACAGTCTGCACACTATAACATTTGCCTCCAGGTTGTTCCAAACTTCACCAATGAAACGTTTGCTAACTGCATTAATGATCTAACAGTAAGGTCATTTGTTGTATTCATGCTCTATTTTCTCGCACCTGTTTTTCCCCATGTTTTCCTGAAAAAAGGGTAAAGGAAAATGTTTTTTGTAATATTTGTAATATTCTGACAGATTACCGGGGATCATAACCTTACTCAGTTGCATCTTGATACAGGCCTTGTACAATGTCAAACATATATATTGTTGAACTCTACATTTGCAAATGAGCATCCGGATATTGCGGCATTTATCACTAATTTATGTCCAAACAATTGTAGCAGTAATGGAATATGCACATCAGGTATGAAGAAATATAAATAACAAAAAAATATTGAAAGCATTATTATGTAAAACAAGAAAAAAATACTGAACCTTCTTTGTGATTGAAGGGAATTGTACCTGCAATGACGGATACGGGGGAAGTGATTGCTCGTTTGATGTTTTGTCTCCACCTACAATAACAAGATTATCTGGTGACGGTGTTTGTGACAAATCATCAGAATCTTGTGACGATATTACGCTTTATGGCAATTACTTCTTGGAAAATATGAGGACATCTTGTTTTGTGACAAGGGAAGAGGTAAAATATGCAACTTTCTTACATTAACGAAACATAATGATTTTGCAAAATATTGATAAATAGCACCATTCGTTGCTTCCATACAGTTCTTTTTTGTATATTTAGAACAATGAAAACAATACCGTGGCATTATCAACATCATATAACACAAAACTAGAAGAAAGAACCATGTTTGAAGGGTATTGCAGCCTTGAATATGGTTCTGGGAATTCATGGATTACGTCATTTCAGTTTAATCTTTCTAATGATGGCACTCAGTTTACGGATTCGCATACAGTATACATTTACCAGTCTGCCTGTCAAACATTCAATAACGAATCTGGGAGTGTTTATTTCACACTTCAGGTATATTTTAGTTTTCAAATGATATCAAGTATAATTAATATTATACCTACCTCTTGACAGTTTGTGTGTTTTGTGATTTGCATTTAACATAATTTAAAAATAATCTTATGCCCTCTTTTAGAATGGATTTTGTTACATAAATGGAACGTGTATAGAAAGGGGAACATTTAAAAGCAACGAAAGCTGTTGGCAATGCTTGCCGTTAATCAATACATTTGATTGGACTTGGGGTATGTTCGTAATAAATTAATTGACTGTGTCAATAAGAATTATAACAATTACGATTCGTTATACAGTATAAAATTAAAACACATGTTTAATTTTTACGGAATTTTAAAAATCTTTGATTATCATTACAAAGTTGGATTATTTTAGTTAACAGAAACTTTTTTTCAAAATTCATTTCCTGGAGGGAGTTTTGAACTATTTGAATGTTTTGGATTGTGTATGTTTTAGAATGTAACACGACAGAAACCACAGAACCAGCAACCACTTCTTTCCATCCAGCTTTCTCCACATCCTCAGCAGATCTTACAACCACTTCTTTCCATCCATCTTCCTCCACATCCTCAGCAGATCTTTCAACAACAACAGTTCTTATTGCTTCCTCGGAAACAGATCAAGCCTCTAGAACCACCAAAAAATATAAAAACAGACATGAAGATACCAAAGAGGTTTTACAATTGGAAGTAATAGGTCTAAGCGTTGCAGTTGCTGTCTTTGCGATTATGATTTTGTTCGTTACTGGATACATGGTCAAAAACAAATTATTTTCAAAGTAAGTAATATTTTATGGCTTTAAAGCTTTAAAAACGTTTAATAAAACGTTAGTGGTATGATATTCAAATAATTTTATTTTTTATTTTAAATGCAAACAGTTGTAGAAGTTATTTTTAATATCTTTAAAGCAAATGGTCAGTGTATTTGTTATCACATTACATTATTAAAGGTCAAGCATAAATAAATTAACGCCAACCATGGAAGACAACTTTCAAGATAGCAAGACAACGGTAATAACAGGAATTTCAAACCCAGACGATCTGTGGCTGTTTCAGAAGTCTGATCAACTGTATTCCAGACCACCGTCTTCAACTTCCATTTACGAAATGCCACCAACTAATGATCTCCACAGACTTTATGAAAAACCAGCCGCCCAACCGTAACAATTTTATGTCAAACAACAAGATTTCCATGGCAACTAAACTGAAAATTAATGAATTAGAACTTTTTGTTGACACCAAACGTTTTTTTCTTTCTCACATATCTACTACTATATTTTCGTGAAAGTTTGATTTAAAAGTTTGGCCATTGTAAAAGACTATTTTTCTCTGGTTTAAACAGGTAATATGAGATAAAGATGTGAGCTTAAGGTGTTCATATATTTTATTTGGTTTGGGGCCCCAACAGAAATGATAATTTCCCTGAAATTGCTGATAAAATTTGGCATGGAAATTACTTATTTGAAGAAATCAAACAAATATTTATCTATTGATCTATTATATAGTTATGACTCAATACAGTATGAAGATGAACACATGTAGTGACCAGAAAAATAATATCTAAGTAAAAGGTTAAAAAATTAAGTTAAAAATTAAAATTGCTTTACTGATGGCTTAAAATGCCTGTACATAATGAATACATCAGCAATTGTAAAGATTGTTTTAACAGTTTGGAGTAATCAAATTATAACACAAATAAAAAAATAATAGTAATGCCATTTTCCCAAAAGTTTCATAAAAAAAGACATATTTAATGTCCCATAGGGAGTAAAAAGGTAGTGGTCACATCTTTAAAAAAAAAAAAAAAAAAAAAAAAAAAAAAAAGGTGGTACGTGAAATAAGCTTATTTTAAGCACAAACTAGAGTTATTTTTTTATTTTTTGGATTCTATGAAATATAAACTAAACATGCCAAAATTGAACTATCAAAATATTTCGATAGAAATTCATAATATTGTTCATAAATGTTTTTTAAGAACATGAATATATCGTAATACACAAACTATCTGGAAGTTTAGTCTGCGCTAAAAAATCAGGAGGCTAAAAAAACAGTACTCTAAAACTATCGTTCATTTTCTTCTTGAAAGCCATCCCCCACAAAATATAGTTCCCTCCTTAATTCAGTAAATATCTAATTTCTTTAAACAATTTTATTCATTATTTGGTTTATTTGGCATTGTAAAATATAAATATACAAATAGAATCAATATATAATTCAAAATTTTCAGATAAGAGGTGACATAAAATAGCTATCCATAAAGAGAGGAGCGAACCTCTTTAAAGCAAAAAACTATAATTCTGAAATAAGTTTTGAAAATATGTCTTTGTTTTGCCAATTGTTGTCACCTGATTATATCATTTTTAAATATCAAATTAACATGTTGACAATATATTTAAAATATAAGATCTTGTAAATACTTTTGTTTACTTCATTGCATTCATCTTTTACAATTTTTGACCAACCCATTTTCCATTTTTAAACACAGGGTGTTAAGAACAAACCATATTAAGCCGAACTAATGAAACGGCAGTGTGTTTTAGTGTGATTTGTTTTTTCCAAATGTAGGTAAATAAATATTGATTTAAATGTTACTTTTTTTTTAAAATGCTAACAGATGCTGGTCATATAATTATTGTAATGCGTTTACATTTTTATAGTAAGTTTAGTGTTAACATTAACATGGCACTCATAAAGGACAACATTTCATAATACTTGCCCGTAGTCCCATATAACTCGTTGCATTGGAAACATATGCCATGTTTTTATAACTTCTATCCCCCCCCCCAAAAAAAAGAAAAGAAATTAACGCATGTTGATCAAAATAAGTATTTGGTGTTTTTTAATTGACGCATTTTCGATAGTTTTTTTTAGACCAAATATCCACTATTTTTCTCTTCTTGAATCTCTTAGCTTGCTAATTGTTAAATGAAAAGCCGGGATGGATCTTAGAACAAAAGACGCTATGCAGATAATGTACATCGAACCCGACACATATTACGTGTTAAGTTAAATCTCGAAATCTCAGCAATTTAAAACAAACTCAGCGGTTAAAAATAGAATTGCGTATAAAAATTCATAGGAATTACATATAATACACTGATGTATAGTCAAGTCGAATACGTTTACTTCAATATACACAAAGTTACTTGTGTTAGAAGAGAAGGCCAATAACGAATAAGCGAAACGTGGAACACTTTCTTCTTTTTAAAATTTAAATAAATGATAAAAGACGTTGACCAGATAAACAGAAAATAAATATGGATGTAAAAAAATGGGTTTGTTAGAATTGTATGTAAGCACCGAATTCCTACGATTTATAATGGTGTTATTTCGACGGCATTCTTTTTGGATATATATCTAGTATTGGTGGAGGAATATTTCTTATCTCATTGTTTGAATACTGTCTTTCAATCTATAAAGATATTTTACTAGGATTTTTTGAATGAGTGTAAATACTCTAATGTTTTTTCATGTTTTGGTTTGTGAATATATTTTTTTGCATTATTCTTAGTTTGCGTTTTATTAATTTTCTCTTTGTAAAAGTTATGATTTTTAGGTTTTTAAGAGTGTTTATAGTTTTCAATTTCTTATATCAATAAACTTTCGTTAATGTCGTGTTTATGTTCTTGAAGAATGAAATCTAAAAAAAACGTGCAGCGTCAAACCATCGATTGTGTTGAATAGACATGAAAAACTTTTAAACTAAAAGTTTAATTAATGTATACATGTTCTTCCATCAAAATTTAATTCTTTCGTACTTTTATCATCATCATCATCATCATCATCATCATCATCATCATCGTCATCCTAATATCATTACAGTTTTATTCTAGATTCTTATTGCAAAGGCAACAAAAAGGTCTTCCGTTTTGATTTTCATGTATCAATTGAATTGCCATACATTGCTTCTCTCACATAGAAAAAATAATGGATATGATAATTATTGTGAATGAAATATCCAGACGTTACTTCCATGTCAAACAACGAGAATGAAAAAGAGGTCAATTTTTGAAGTAACTTCTGTGACGATCCAAACAAAACAGGTTAAACATTTGTAAATCATAAGTCAATCTTTCCTCAAAGTTTGGTTGTTCACGTCTGTGCCAAATCTGAGATCTCGTTGAAACAATATTTGATCTCGCTGGACCCGAAACGGACGTACGGAAGTGATTGATAAAAACAATAGCTGGTATTTCTCGAACATTTGCCTAGTGTACATCACTGTTTATCATGCTAGATGAAACACTCAAGAAAGTCAGTTTAACTTGTTAAAAACATGGTTTGTTTGAACCCTTCCGGTGAGAACCAGAAGTGACGGTTGACAAAATAAAATCCGTTAAACACATCTACAATCAAATGTCTATTATTCATAAAAGCTTATTGTCTCAATCACTTACAGTGACTAAATCTCGTGGGCATCAAATTTGTAAGAGGAAAGCTATTTGAGATATCTCACCGGAAAAAGAAATCGTTTGCTTACTTAACATTGCATAGATGACACATATAAGATTTTATAATGATATATTCATTTCATTTAAAATAAATATAAAAACTTTTGAAGTGCTTCCGGTGACGACCAGAAGTTACACCAAACAAAACAAAATAATGTAAACTCATTTTCATACATAGGTCTATCATCCTACAAAGTTTGATTGTTCAAGTCATTATCGTTTTTAAGAACTCGAGGACTCATGGTTTTTTGTCTCGGGACAGGAAACGGACAAACAGAAGTGCTGAAAGAAATAAAAGTTAGTATGTCAACATTAGACAACAGGACTTTATTGTCTATCAATTTATTTAAAGTTGTCAAGGAAAAACAGTTTAACTTTTAAACAACTTGATTTGTTTGAACACTTCCTGTGTGAACCGGAAGTGACAGTTTACAAAATGAAAACGGTTGAACACATTTTCAATCAAATGTTTATCATCCTTGTAAGTTTCGTGTCTTGATCACTTACAGATTCTAAGATCTCGCGCTTCAAACATTTGTTTAAAAAAAAGCTACCTGAGATATTTGAGATATCTCACCGGAAGTATAATTTTTATGTTCATTTAACATCGGATAGATAACATATGTAAGAATTATAACTTTTATTTCAATTCTCTGTGAATTAGATTTAATGCGTAAAAACATAATTTTTAAAGCGCCTCCGGTGACAGCCGGAAGTTACGACGAACAAAACAAAATAGTTTGAACACATCTACAACTATAGGTCTACCACCCCTTAAAGTTTGGATGTACAAGTCTTTGTCGTTTCTGAGATCTCATTGTCCAATGCTTTTTTCCGCGGGACAGGAAAGGGACGACAAAAAGTGAAGTTTGAAAAAATTAAAAAAAAAAAACCTCGAAATATTATCATTCTCTATCAACCCTTAAAAATTCATGAAAATCTAAACAGCCATCTCTGAGAATTCTTGTGGACAAAATAGGGAAAAAATAATAAACGGAAGCGGAAGACCTTTATAAGTGTCGTGATAACGAACAGCGTTCAAACTCAGAAGTTCAAACGAAAATTACAAAACAGGAGCAGAGCGAACACGGACCTCTTAAAAAAAATTAGAGGTAAGATCTGGTGTCATGGAAGATTGAAAATCTTCGGCTGACCAGACACACCCGCTGCGTGCTCTTGAAAGTAGCATTATCCTCATCAGCCTCAAATAATCACTATAAGGCTCCCCCTTTTGATACTCTCTCTCTCTCTCTCTCTCTCTCTCTCTCTCTCTCTCTCTCTCTCTCTCTCTCTCTCTCTCTCTCTCTCTCTCTCTCTCTCTCTCTCTCTCTCTCTCTCTCTTAAGCGTACTTATAAAAATGAAAATTTTACCTCTGTTTACCTACTAATATGAATTTAAATTAATAACAGGTATTAATCTCTATCTCAAATTCAAAACTTTAAACTGTGATAGCACAGTTTGAAATTCTATTTCAAAATGATTTTAATTAATTTTCAATGTTATACCTATATATAAAACTTAAAATGCCTTTAATGAGTTTAAGAAAATATCTAAATGTATAGTACATGTACAACTATTCATGATTATATTTTGTATTTGTTTTATGAAAAACTATGACCAAAGACCTCACAATACTTATTTGGGATAAATAGAAATGTTTTACATTGTACATGGATCTCATATTTTTCAGAATTTAACGACACTGAACAACTTATAATTTGTCAACTTAAAGCTGTGTTAATGCCGCTGCTCTACCAGCCACATAATTGATATATCGATGTCAGATTGATATTTAAAAAATGACCTTTATCTTCAACTAAGCCGATTCCACTTTCACTCATCGAAAAATGCCATTAAATGTAATCATGGTGGGCAATGTTTTTTCCTAATATTTATATCTTAATTTAAAATATTGTATGATGTTCTATTTTTTCTTCGAAAAAAATCATTATATACACGTCTTAGGCACATGGTGGAAACAAACACTTAGCAGTCCAGAGAGACAGAGGGTTTAATATGTTTATATTTTACATCGTCCAGCTCATTGCTAGTTTTGGAATAAAATGTTTGGGGTTTTTTTAATGACTGTTCCGCATATATATTAATATATTTTTTGTTTAAAATAAAAACCAAACATTAAAAAGGACAATATTATATGTAATTTGGTAATTTAATTAGTTTTAAAAATCAATCGATGTTTTTGAGACTATAATATTTGTTGAAGAATTTAAAATTGCGGCGCCCACGAAAAATTGTACAAGGAAGCGACGGTTCAAGAAAACACTTTATTTACCGCAACCTTCGTGTTCCGTGATTGAAGAACACAATTATGTTAAAGACATGTTAGCAACTCGATTTATAGATGTGATGAGTGTTGCCCGAGAATCATGACATTGCAATGACAAAGAGAAACCATCTGGCGGGTAACTGTAGCTGTAGGAGTGTATATTGTCCTGGGTACCGTTCCTTCTGCGGAGGTTATTGTCCCTGTCATTGTCCAGTATTCTACATAATCCAGACGTTCTACCAACATCAGACACTGTGGGATACACTTCAAGATTAATATACCAATTAGAGCTTCCATAGTTTGAACATGTTCCTGTTAGAAAAATTATCTGGAAAATAATAAATGAACATGACAAGTGTGAGCGAGCTTTTTAAGCAAAAGAACGGTTTCGCTGATCTTCTAAATCTTGTAAATGGTGCTTGTGTCTATAGAATATGTAGATTTTTCCTGTTATGCAACCAGTAGCCTGGCATTTGTAAGAGCTGAATTTGTTAACATAAATAAGTGCATAATCAAACATTTATCGATTTTATTTTATAGAAGAGGCAAATAAAGATGATTATTTCAATGTTTTAAAATTTTCTTCTGATCTTTTTTAAGTATCAAACATAGAATATTATTATCATGCATCCATCTGAAATAAATAAAAAGATACTGTTAATTAGATAAGTCGTAGCTATTACTTACAATCAATCAAATGTTGTTTGATGATTATCCGTGTACGGACTACAGCGTTTCCCCTTTCCATCTTCCTTTTATCTACAACATTTATCTAAGCAAAGAAAAAAGAGATGAATGTTAAACGAAACACTGTTTCATGCTGATACTTAGATGTACATTAATCTAAAGGTGTAGTATGTCTTACATGGACACCATGAAACACAACCTTTGAAAATATAATGGAGCCTTAGCCGTTGGCGTTGTTAGTTTCCAATCGCAACACGAGCCTGTGGTCTGGAATATAGTAACCCTCAACATCTGAATAAAATAGTTCTATGGTATGGATGTTGTACCAGTTAGTTTCATCCCCACACTTTAGGCAGTCACTATATGTGTAACTGTTTATAGTCACAGAACGTTTTTGTAAGCTACCACTTGAGCTGTCCTTGGATCACAGTCTCGTTATCGAGGTACCAGTCAATTTCGCAAAGTTTTTTTGATAAAAATGTTAATGTTTAAAAACATATTGAACTGTAAATGGTTTAAAGTCAAATTCTGATAGATACAATGTTAAAAGCTGATCATCTTCGCTAGCCAAGGGTTTTTGGTCCACTTTGCTATCCATAAACCCTTGGCGGATCCTTAGTGACGAGATCTGTTTTATGATTGGCTGCAGCTGCGAGTAGCTGATCCAATTGCAGTGCTTGTAAATATAAACTTTAAAAGAAAATATATGTGTGATCTTTGGTAAAACATTTGGTGCTTTTAACAAATTGAGACACAAGTTCTCGAGTACAGTGCCTCCCTAACGATGATCTAACCAGATCGTTTTAAAAACCTATATATTTTACTGGGATTGACCATAGTTCTACAAACTTGTCAAGGCTCGCGTGATGACATGGGAAGTAAACATGGCGAATGTAGAAGTTGCCTATCCCGTTAGTATATACGTTCCTGCTTATGGTTATTGCTTTTAAAGGTTCAGTGAGCTCTGTTTTATTTAATTTCTTTGGTCTGCTATATTCACGACAACGATACCTGATTTTATGGCATATCCAGCATTCATATAAATCGGCGACTTTTTCACTCCCGGTACAGGTCCTTACAAAGAACTATGAATAAAACATTCCGTGCTTTCCCTAGGTTACAACTTAATTCGTATTTAATAGCATCGTTAATTATGTTCCGATATTCGGTAGTCAACATGTTTTCAAGTTGTATTAATGCCGTAGTGTGTATATAACCTGTTGTTTAATTCAATTTAAATGTAAATATGCAAGGGGCGCAACTCAAGTTGCTCGCTAGATAGCGCCACCACATCACCGAGTTTTCGTAATGAAATCCGCCAAGGGTTTATGGGGAGCAAAGTGGACCGAAAACCCTTGGCTAGCGAAGATGAAGCTGATGCATTCTTTTAATAAAATAGTCAATATTGTGCTGATGTTTACTAGTATTCGAAAAAGAAATTTGATTAGAAATGCAATTTGGGTTGGGTCAATGCGTCATTAGATACGTAAGAAACACTTGATAAAACTTTGAAGACACTTTTCTCTTATTTTCACTCACATTTTGGTAGCATGGCAATACATAAATTATTGTCTTTCAGTTGAATAAATATGTTATTTGTTTAAAAGTTTAAAAGTTGTACAGAGTTGTTTTTCTTTGTACATGAATATAAACATGAAAGGAATCATTGTTTGTTTTTCGCCCTTTTTAAATAAAATTGTACAAACATATATAAAACACATCTCCTCTTTCCTGATAGTATCTCCCACAGTGACAATTAGTATAATCATTTTAATGTTTCTGATTTTGTATTTAAAATAGTTTTTTGTTTGAGAGCTATGTGCACCATAAAGATTCATAAATTTACGGCAGGTAAAGTGTTATATATCATTGTTATATTATAGTATTATATTGTTGCCAAAATTAGGCCACGTTAGGCATTGGGTAATTGTAATTGGGTAATCATATTTAAGTAATAAGTACTCTTCTTAAAAATAGAGATTTTTTATTACTTGTAATCGTCATATATACGTTACAGCTCAAAATTTCAGTGAAATTAGCATGATGAACTACTTTTTAATTACTTTAGATTCAAAAAATATATACATCAAAAATATTTATGTGAAGAGTAAGCGAAAGTAATAAAAATAAGTATGATTGATATGATTTGAACATATTTATTGCATTATATTTCACAATGCGATTGGGCACACGTTATGAAAACTAAATTCGGTCTCTCCCTACATGTTAAACAACATATACAATATTTTTGCAAATACGTGTCAGTTTGTACTTATATATCGAAAAAGTAATCATAATTACACTGAAATTTCTAGCTGTAATCGATTAAATTACAATCAAAAGGTAGTCGAAAATCTTCACATAAATATTTTTGATGCACATATTGTATGATAAAATATTCTACGGATGTTGTTTTAATATGATTTATAGAATAAATAATCTTTAAATTCATTTATTATGAGTTTTCACTCTCACTTATTGATAAAATATGAATATGGTAAACATAGTTACTTAATCAGATAATCAGCTGTATACTTTGCGTTTCACACTTTCTCTTAGTTTTTATAATATTTAACCTCGATTAATAATTGGTTACATGTAATAAAGTAAACGATTACAATCAAATACATGCAAAAATAAATGTAGTCAATTAATAATCGATTACGCAAAATTCACCTATCTAGTTCATTATTAATCGATTACAATTTTAAGTATGACTGAGCTACGTATTGCAATTCTTGTTTGGGGGGAAAAACTTTTCAGATATATTTATTGTCACTAAACTTGACAATTGGTCTAAAACAATTTATGTTTAAGTACTACTCAAATCACGCATTGTATGTTAAGATTAGTGCTAAATCCAAAATGAAATATGGTATTGGCAATTTATTTGTTTTAAGGGGAATTAAGTACAATGTAGTCATGATTTGATTGTACGCAGATCTGTTTTAAATTCGGGAGCTGGAAGTGCATTGCTGAATACATTAAATAATTTAACAGAGGTAATTCTTACCAGGTGCCATTAGGACTAAGGGAGATTAAAGTGACCTAAAGGACTTTAAACATATTTCGGTAAAATAAAAAACCCCGGAAAAACAAGCCTTCCAAATGTGCTTACATTTTCAGATACATATTTACGGTTAACTGTTACTAATTAACTTTTCTATGAATATACAAGATAATATTGTAATAAGAATTTTGATGTATGTCCAACGTACGATGTTTAATCAATATTGTCGACATTGCAATGTTGGCCAACATCGAGTCAACAATGTGTTAATATCATATTTACATGATTATCAAATTAGCATTTGCAACGTACCCTCTATCCGGTTCACATTGTCGATATTGTAATGTTGACTAAAATTGAGTCGACATTGTGTCTAGATGGTGTGCCTTCTTTTCTGTTTACATCGTCGACATTGTCAACATCGCAATGTTGATCGACATCGTGTAGACATCGTGTATACATCGTACCTCTTATATCCTGTTAACATCGTCGACATTGTCGATATCGCAATGTTAACCAACATGAAGTAGACATTGTGTCTACATTGTTTGTGTTCTTTCTTGTTTACGTCGTCGATATTTTCGACATCGAAATGTGTACGACATCGTGTCAACATCGTGTCTACATCATAACTGTTATCCTGTTAACATCGTTGACACTGTCGATATCGCAATGTTAACCAACATGGAGTAAACATTGTGTCTACATCGTGTGCCTTCTTTCCTGTTTACATCGTTGACATCGCAATGTTTATCGACATCTATTGTGTCCACATCGTGTGACCTCTTTTCTGTTTACATCGTCGATATTGCATTGCAAGGGACAACGCAAAAGAAATATCCGCGATGTGGGCATTGTAAACTCAATATTGGTTTAATGTCGTATACATTACGATGCTAACGATGTTAACTATGTCGACGATGTCAACGTCGAAGAAATGTCGTAAATGTGGACAATATAAACTCAATATAGATTATACATTATGACATTATACATTACATTATTGGCTAAATGATTTTGAAAGATAGACAAAACAATACTGGTACTGGGAACAGATACTCAGTATCATTTTGCTATCAAATCTAAAAAACCAAAAGCGTCGCGAAAAATCGCCACATGGTTGTTCGAGTTAACAGTTATGAGAGAACAACCACCGCCAATAACATTGGAGGATTAGCGACGCTTAGTACACTGGCCGTGTTCCACGTTCGCCATTAAAAGAGCAGATTTGTTGCAATGTACTTTGTAAATTGTAGAGTAGTATGTCATTTCCAAGTTCAGTTAAATGAACTCCGTCTTTTCTGAATAAGCCATAAGAATCCCATGCGATTTCTGGATAGCTGATGTAAAAACAATCATTTTGTACAAACAATTTGCTCATAAAGCTGTTAATTCTTTTGGCAGCAAAATTTTGAGATTTTACATTATTGCTATAACGCCACGAAGATCTAGGAAGAATATGAGACCAACCAAGAATGGTGTTTGGAAGCCTGGTCTGAATTGTTTGAAATATTTCTTTCATTTTTGTACGTAAGTCAAGAAGAGGAACATTACCAATATCATTTCCCCCACAGTGAATAATTAAAATATCAGGAGAAGGTTCGTACCTCAACAGCAACTGAATTCGAGGGAACAACTTATTCAACGTTAAACCGCCCTTGCCCTGCCAAAGGATGCGATAATTTTGTCGTTGAAGTCCTAGATGAGCTTTTTCTTCAGAAAGGCAAGCGCGTTGGAAAGCCCACTTGATAATAGATGAACCTATTATCCAAATGTTCCTTTCTTGACCTATATATGATAACAAATGTGTATAAAAGGAAAAAACAAAAATTCTTACTGAATCGAATTTTTTAAATTCTAATGTAGCTTTTGTACGCATTTGATGACCATCTACCTTTTTTCATAATTTCTGATTCAGAATGACCTTTTAAAAAACTATCAGAAGCAGCCCCTATTCGAAAAGAGTGGGAAGTGAAGAGTGAGCTTGAAAGACCTATGCTATCTATTGATTTATTCAGTGCTGACGAAAACTGATAGCGCGTAAGTGGACTGCCATCCATATGAATAAAGAGTTGCCCACCAATATTTGGCCTGACCGACAGATATCTTAGTAAAAGCAAAATAGGGCAAATAGCTTGAGTATCGGATTCAACCAACTAAATTGATGAACCTTTTCCTGATTGGTCGGTTTTCGAAAACGGAACAGTAAGCTTTAATAGTTTCCTATTAATTGATTGGTCGTTGATTATCTGTATGTCCTTAATACCAATAATATGGTGAATGTTATTGGCATTGTTCCTTGTAAATTCACCTACTCTCAAAAAGGCATGATATGCCAAAGAAAATGCAGCACAAAATAGGAAGGTTTCAAAATTAGATGAGCAAACATAGCTTGAACTTGATATGAGCTTTTTTAAAATATCTTGAGTTATAGGCAAACGTTGGTCAATTGATTTGCGTGAACGTTTAACACCTTCTAAAAGTTTTCTAACTAGGAAGTATTTTGTACAATCGTTGGTGCATAAAAGTTTGCATTTGAAACTTATTCCAGCTAGATATGATGATATTGTACTATATGCTAAGCCTTTCAGGGACATATGAGCAATGAAAACACATAAGTGGGAAACTGGCGGACCCCAAATGTCGGAAAAACCATAGTCTTTTCGAAAACTTGAAAAAATTCTTAAACTATTATTGTATGAAATTTTTGTGTTTGTGGCTACAGAGTTTAGTGTTAGCAGTTCTATTTCAGCTCTGATATCATCCTCGTGAAATCTTCTGGAATGGGCAAAGGATGAACGTCCGCTTCCGGTGCGAGCGATCTGAACCTTGTCCACTGTTTACGAGAAATAGAATCGGCGATTGAGTTATTATAGCCACTTATATGCCTTGATTTGAAATAAGTATTATTAATCATAGCATAAAGAACTAAAGGGCGAACCAATTGCATTACTCTTTTCGATTTTGATGTCTTCTTGTTGAGAATTGCCACTAAAGCAATATTGTCTGTATGAAACATAATTTTCTTATTGTGGAAATGGCTTTTGAATAGCATAACTGCCAAAACTATTGGAATAAGTTCTAGAAAAGTAATATCAGATATAATATCTGTGTTCTGCCATTCATGAGGCCATTGGAAATAAGCCCACTGACCCTGTAAATAAACGCCGCAGCCAAGTTGTGGATTACCTGCACTATCCGTGTATAGGTGAAGGTCAAAATCGGAAAGCCAATTTATTTCTAAAAAATTTAAGCTTCCGTTAAATTGTTCAAGAAAGCTAAGCCACACACGAAGGTCACTTTTCATACCTTCATTCACCCTTATGAAATGCGATGGGTGCTTAATACCACACATAGCGTCACAGAAACGACGGTTAAAAGCACGAGCTGCAGGAATTGCCTTGGCGCAAAAATTCAAAGTACCTACCAGGGACTGTAAAATTTTTAGTGTTATTTTGGATTTGCCCAAAATCTGTTATATACTGTGCTTCAAAGCAATTGTTTTATCCTGAGGTATACTTATAACCATCTTTTCTGTGTCGATTTCTATGCCTAGAAAAACCAATGACTTTTTAGGACCAACTGTTTTTTCCTCTGCTAGCGGAATTCCAAAATCTCTACAAGTATTCTGAAAACTTGACATTAATAATTTGCACCCTTCAATATTTTTGGCTGCAAAAATGAAATCATCAAGGTAATGCCTTAATGTATCTTTACCTGTTTTTGTTATTGTCACCCATTCTAGAAAACTAGCAAATGTTTCCCATAGAGCACAACTTATCGAACAGCCCATAGGGAGGCACATATCATAATAAAACTGATTGTTAAATTTAAAACCTAACAACTCTTGGTCAGCTGGATGTACGGGTAATAAACGAAAAGCTGACTTCACGTCCATTTTTGCAAGAAAAGAGTTTGTACCTAAGTTAGCAATCATTTCTAGAACCTCATCAAACGGTGTGTAATGAACCGTGCAATAATCTGGGTCAATGAAATCATTCACACTACTTCCTTCAGGGAATGATAAATGATGTATTAAACGCCAACCCCCATCTTTCTTAGCAACAATGCCTATAGGT
Organism: Magallana gigas; assembly: GCF_963853765.1. Classification (NCBI taxonomy): domain Eukaryota; kingdom Metazoa; phylum Mollusca; class Bivalvia; order Ostreida; family Ostreidae; genus Magallana; species Magallana gigas. The sequence continues at coordinate 45,827,779 of NC_088861.1, forward strand.
GATAATCTAAAATTATGCATAGGTACTTGATCGAATGGACCTGCAACACGACCTAATTCAATTTCTTTGTATATTTTTTGTCTTACTTCATCTGGATGCTGTTTGGTTGAAATTAAGTTATCACAGGTTGATGAAAAACGGGGACCAAAATAGTTGATTTTAAAACCATATTTAAAGCCATCCCTCAACTCACTAGCATCCAGAGTTTTAGGATACAAAGAAAGGTAAAGATGCATATTACACAATTTAATAGGTGTTGTTCCTGGTTTTTTGATAGTTTGTTGTATGGGACTTTTTCCATGAGCCACGAAAAAAGTGAGGAACGGGCTTGTCAGAGCTTGGTTGCGACATAACTGTTTTGTTGTTTTGATATTTTTCATGACATTTAGTTGCCGGGTGTTTACCAGAACATTTCAAACATGTATGACTATAATGACAATATTGTCGCATACAAAACCCCTTATTGTTAAAATCAAAGCATGCATTTCGCTGAGGCGATTGTTGCCCAGGCGCGCTTGATGGTGAATTAATATACAAAAGCCATAATTCTTGATCGATTTGGTTCCAGTGAATACAATCATTTCTTGCTTTCTTGATGCGAAATTGTCTATCATATTCCCTCCAACCAAATCCATGTGATCGACTAGCAGCAGTTTTTACATTTGCCATATATTTAAGCATCTTTTGTGCTTGATCGGGATGGGCTACTAAGTATATGCTCATGTAAATGAAAAAAGCATCAAGCCATATTTGGATATCAAAAATTTTGTTTTGATTCACTGGTTTGAAAGACAATTGACCGTTATTCAAAACAATTTTGCTTTCCTGGTCATTAACTTGATGTCTATCAAATAAACTGTACAATTCCACGAATTCCCCCTTCATAATTTTTTGTTTTGTAGCATGAGCTACGTGCATGCCGAGTTCATCATTAACGCTAATTATAGCATTGTTAACATCTAAATCTAAATCTGCATTGTTTGAACGAACATTAATGCAATCAAAACTGGTACCTTCACACGAATCTGGCTGATGTGAGTTGATGATTGTTTCACTTTTTTGCTCAGAGTCCGTACTCGGGCCTGCCAGGGATTCCAAGTTGACTGCTGGTGGAGATTTTTCAATCGGTTGTTGGTTTCTTGAAACCACGCCATTATCTTCCCTCTGGGATATTAATGTCTGGATTGTCTGTGTCAATTCTGGGAGGATCATTTGAGATACAGATGCAGCTACTTCCTCGATGCTGACTCCGCTATTCGTCGGGTCTGTTTGGTCCGGTACGTTTTGAAGTTTCGACCTCTTAGTCCTACCCGGTAGGCGAGCTTTCCCGGCCAATTTCATTTTTTCGGTCTGCCGAACATCCTTTAAATGGGAAGCCTGACGGGGCTGCATTTCAAACAATTTTTCTTCACTCAGTCTACCCAGCTGATCTGTTAAAACCGTTGAAGAATGTGACGCAATGAGAAAAAAGTATGACGTCACAATGTATACGGGGAATGAAATTTCCCAGATTTATTTATAGTACAGTTAGGTTTGTTCATTGCTATAATAATCTGATTTATTTTTCAAAAGAAAATAAATTTTAATATAGATTCAATATCGTCGACATTGAGATATTGATAATGTTGACGATGTAAACGTTAAAGAAAAATCCGCGATGTATACAATGTAAATTCGATATTGGCTCAACATCGTCGACGTTGCGATGTCGACGATGTTATCATTTAAGAAATATCGGCTATGTTGATGATGTAAACTCGATATCGGCTCGACATTGTCAACGTTGAGATGTCGACAATGTCGTCACTGTTAAGGGCAAAGATTATTAGCAATGTTGACAATGTAAAATTGATATCGTATCAATATTGTATACATCGCAATGTTGACGATATCAAAAAAGAAATATGTATTTGACATGAATGAGAATTTTAAGTAATTATTTGCTTGTACACTTGCATATTCCTAAATTGTAGATAACAAGCGACACAGACATTTGCCCTGAAAGATCAGAAAAGTCTTGGTAATAATTAATGTAAAAAGATACAAGAATGGGTATGTTTCAATCTTAAAATTTCTTTGTTCTGTTTTAATTATACGTATTTCTTATTTGATTTCTTCTGTTAAGCAGCCATAGTGAAACAGATGTGAAAATTTAGAAGTCCAACGCAGTCATAATCATGACCCTAGTTAACCATGCGTACTCTTCCGAGACTTGCAATTAGCAACCGCATATTCCTTATTTAAACGTGTGATGAAATAATCAATATTGTCCTTTTGATCATTAACGGTTGTGTGGTGTGTTTAATATTATTGAATAGTGTCATTTTATCTATAAATTTCTATGGAGTATTGAATTGATAACAAATAATTCTTTACAGTTATTGTTATAATGCACCACTTGGAGACAGTATATGTTTCCTTACATTAAACATATATGAATTTTCAATGAAAAATGAAATCTAATTCATGCATTTTCAATAGATTTCTCTTCTAAATGCTTCGGTGTGTTAACCTTGCTAGTTAAAAAGAATTTAAAAATCAGAAAATCAATTAAGATTAATAACTTTTATCACTAGAATTGAAATGTAAAATATATCAATTGGTTTAGCCATGAAACGTTAACTTTGTTAATTTGAGTTTTTTTAAATTAAAATAGATGTCATTTTGATATTTTGATTCATTTCATGACATAAAAAGAGTGTTTAAAACCCAACACATTATACTTAATTGCCTCATAAATCGCGTATTTCATACCTTTTTTAAGTAACCGTTAATATTAACGTTCAGTACCTTTGAACTTTTTTCACAGATGTCCACTTTCGGTTTTTTTATATGTATATGTAAACCCTAGATCAACACGTCATAAATTATAAATGTTGATCATAAATGTATTCCAGCTGATCGATCTTAAAAGTCGACAATTTATGTGAAATACGTTTTTTCAATTCTATCAAAGAGGGCCAGATGGTCGTGGTCATTGTAAGACTATTGTTATTTCCTGAAGAAGAAGAACTATTTACCCAGATTTTGGAAAGTGATTAAATTTAAAAGTCAAGATATTTGGCTTTTTTCTTTAAGAAATCTTAGTTTATTACCATAAATATGATATGTCAAAGTTTTCGGCAGATCTGATGATATGATATTTTAAAAAGTGATAGAAATATATTTCTCTAATTTCTGTAACAGTCTTTTTTATAACTTTATATAATTACGACAAGGAGCACACGGCGTGTGTGACAGGTCAGCAGAGGATACTCACTCCTCCTAGTGTAAAGTTCCTTTCACAATTGGCGCACGACCACTTTACACCACTTTGCGATCGAAATTTTTGAGCTTCGCACGAGCTCTCGCATACGTTGCACGAGCCCTCGCTTACGTTGCACGAGCTCTCGCATTCGTTGCATACGTTTTACTGGTCGCATCAAGTCTCTTCTAAATAGTGGACATGCACACTATTCAGACGCAACCGAACGCGATCCAAATTATCGCAGTGAAACGCACGAACATTAGTTCGAACGTTTTACAACGTTTTGTGTACTCGCAAGAGTGATACACGATATATAAAGATCGTAAAATAAATCGCTGGTGTTTATGTGTCTGTTTTGCGACCGTGAGACTGTTGCTCAACGTGTCTCATGTAATCTTGCAACATTTTACTATCATTGCACGACTTATCAGCCTCAATATGCCATGCTTTGCTACTAGTATATATCTTGGGAATAAATCTTCATATTTCCTGAACATTAATGCAATAAAGGTTTTATTATACGAAGCAACATATGATTACACAACATGCGTTGATTTCTAATAATGTTTGACTTTTCAACAGTGGCAACATTAAGGTCGAGATTGTTTGATTTCCCATGTGACTGTCTAACTTTTCTTTCATAATTCATGAATAGTTAAAGTTAAGTTTAGTAAAGAGAATCATAATGATTAAATACTAAGTATTTTTTATTTAAGCATATTTGTCTACATCGTATGCTCATATCGGTTTTTTCATTCCTATGACACCGTCCTGTCACGTGACTTTCTAGAACAATCAGATATAATAGAATAATCATATTGATGTATAATAATAAATGCTGCTGCAGAATATGGGCGCTGTATATACCCCCTCTGACTCGCACGATCATTCGTACCATGGAAGGCATAATCGCACGTCCAATCACATTGGCGCACGTTCAATCGTCCGATCACCTAGTCTCTCGCGCGTTCATATCGTATTGTCTTTCAACAGTTGCTTTCATTGTACAACAGTCCATACAGACGCAAGATATATCGCAAGATTCAATGCGTTTACATCGCACAACGCTCGCTTAGATCGTGCAAAATTCGTACGAATACTTTTTTCACATGCGATTATTTTGGCAACAGTTGACGATTCATATCTATTTTTTTCGGTCGCAAGAATATTTGGTCGCTTCTGCTCGTGCCCCAATTGTGAAAGGGGCTTAAGCCTTACAGGATCCTATTGAGGGTCAGCTCACACTTAGTGATGACAAGTACAGTATTTCTTTCTTTGGCAGTTTTATTAAAGCGTGATCGTATAGTTACAATTACATCAGCTAATAGCAGCCCAAATCAGGAGTCTCTGAATCTCTATAAGCGGAATCTATCTAAAATCTCTCTAAAATCTCTTCAACATCATTTTACATGGGTATATATAACATTTTACATATGATGGGCAGTTTTGACTAGTTCGGCCCATATACAACGATCATGAGTGAACATTTAGTGTTCAAAATTAAGATTAATATTTTATTCCTAAATAAAGTAACAAAATCGTCAAAACTGCCAATCAAAGAGTCTGGATGCAGGATGTGAGTCTCCGAGTCCTGGGTCTCGGAGTCCCCCACCTAGTATGAGGCATCACTTACTCATAATACGTTCATTCATACACGGCATAAAAGGTTACAGAGGTTAATATATAGAATACACAATGCATGACTCAATATAGAGTACCAGAGCTCTCGTTGCAGACACAGAATCGCCAAATATGTCCCTTGTTATTAAACTCTCAATTTGGATATTATTATGCCCGTATTATGCACCTGGTTTCATAACATCATTTAGGAATACTACGCATTGCTACAAGAGTTACAGAGTTCATTCTGTTAATTATCATTAACACCATTCAGTGCGCAGTACCTAGGTACACATAAATATCATAGTGACCATTATGTAATACTAGCAATTCAAGGTCATAGCATGGCTATCTGTTTACATACGTCCCCCAAACAAAAGAAATATCCCGAAGGGAGATTTCTCATGCCTGGCGTCCGGAATAGGAAAGCGTCCTTGATCTACCCCACTATTTAATAGTTTTACGTTTCTAAATAAAAAGTCCTATCGTTATTGTTACTACCAAAGTTAAACACACATAAAACAAGGGGCTTCCCACCCAAGATGAAAATTTTCATGGGATGCAAATTAGTTACTGGCAATTCCGCCAAAAGTGAATTCATAGGTAAAAACTTTAATATCTTTGGTCTTAAGATTGAACCATGAAAACATTAGCAACCTTGTCCCATACTCAAGTTGTCGATCGCAATATTTGATTGTTTTTACCAATATTCGTAAATCACTTACAAAAATCAGTATCCTTACTTACTTACTCGCTGTTTTATGTATTTCGTGTATATGTTAAGTCTCTTTAACTTCGCATATACAAATAACCGAGGTGCTGAGTCCGCGTTTGCTAGTCGGCGTATCTCACTGTCTGTTTTAATGTCACAGGGGTCATCCTGTCATACATTTTTAGAAGCATGCAACATATACAAAGCTAAGCTTATTCAAGATTATTAACATCTACCTTATACGATAATATAACTTATTTAGCTTATTATTTTGGCTAATTCCTTCATAATAGCCAAACAATCTACAGCAAACTTTTGTTTACTATTTTCCCTACAGGGCTTAGGGATTGATTTACGCTGTTTAGGAATTGGTTTGAAGCGTAGACCTACTTTAGGGGCTATTTCATCTATTTCCATATTTTCATCTAAGGGTACATTGGGGTTATCTAAGGGTATTTCATAGTTTTGACCACTTTTTTCACCACATTGATTTGACTCGTGGGTCTCATCCGATTCTAAATCTACGATCTGATCGTTCTCGTGTTTATACTGCTGATCATCCATGATCTTCTTAGCTCTTATATGTCTTTGAAGTTCTGCTAGGGGAATATCCTCTTCGTCTGAAGATCCTTCTCTTTCCCATTGTTTGGACTGTATAGCTCTTTCCAATGGTTCTGGTTGCATGTTTTCATTTTCTGACGACGATTCATCTTCCGGTGGCACCACATAGTTAGTTTTTCTTAGAGTTCTTCCACCATCTTCAGTAGTTTGTGAAAGGGGCCAGTGCGAAATATCTGCCAGTCTTAATTGTCGTGCATGGCATTTGGTGGTCAATCCAGTCAATTAGTCTCTCACCACGAAACTAACTGGTCCTTTCTGCTCCATGATTAGATAATATGGTAGCCACTTTTTATCTAATTTATTTTGTCTCCTGTTGTTCTTAAGGAAGACAGGATCACCTACCTGAAAATTTTCATCTTTGCTTTTCTTATCGGCCTGAGCTTTTTGTTTCTTCTTGGCTTCCCTCATATTACGATGTACTAGCAGAAAAGCTTTATGTTGTTCTTAAAGGGCGATCTTGTGTTGATCTTCTCCTGCATATCTCCTTCGAGGTTTCATTAACGTACCAAGAGGTAATACGACATCTCTGTTGTACATAAGGTAATATGGGGAAAACTTTGACAAATCGTTAGGATGGAAACGAATGGCTGCCAACGTCTGATTAAGATGAATATCCCATGTTTGAGCGTTGTCTGTTGTTTTCTTAGTCATCACGTCATTTAGAGTTCTATGAAATCGTTCTACTTTACCATTACCTTGAGGGCTGTAATAAGATGTTTTGATATGGTAGATATTCAATTCTTTTAAAGTTTCTTCCACTTTCTTATTCACATTTTCTGTTCCGTTGTCTGTGAGGATTTGAAGAGGACAGCCATATCTTGGATATATTTCTTCTAAGATAAGATGTACTATGTTGTCGGCTGACTTATCAGGAACGGGAAAAGCTTCTGGCCAACCAGAGTAAATGTCAATAAAAGAAACTATGTACTTGTTTCCCGACAAGGATGTTAGATATGGTCCTGATAGATCAAGTCCTACTTTAGCCATTGGAAAAGGTGGTATATCTGTCTCTTGAAGTGGAGGTTGATTTTTCTTATTGCTCCTCGTTTGGCATACTATACATCCTTCTATATAAGAGTATAACCTTTTGTACAAATTTGGTATGTAGTACTTTTGTCTGATTACGTCATATGTTTTGTCCACTCCCATATGTCCAAGTCCGTCATGATACTGCTGCACTACTAAAAGTTCTAACTCACGTGGTACATACAGGCGAAGTTTTGGGCCTTCTGAGTCTCCATCTGAAAGATAGTACATTAAACCATCAATTTCCAGGAACTTCTTTTCTTCGGTTGCCGTTGCTGTTCCTTTATTAAACCGATTTTTCAGTTTCTTGATCTGCTCATCGTGTTGTTAACTTTCTTTGATGTTGATTTCTTCTGGTAGATCAATAAAGGGTTTGACCAATTCGTCGTGTTGTTTAACTTCACATCTGGCTAATCTCTTAGGCGAAAAGGCATTGGAGTTAAGTACGTTCACTTCAAAGAAATTGTCCTTAACATCTGGTTCATCATGCTCTGATTGTTCTTCTTCTTCACACTCGAGGTTCACTGTCGGTAATCTGGATAAGAGATCTGCACAGCAGTTAAATCTTCCTTCTATGTACTCTACCTTACAGTTATATCCTGCAATACTTAATGCCCATAGTCGAATTTTCTTATTTTGCATTGGAGATTCTAAGATATACTTGAGCGACTTATGGTCTGTTCTTATAGTAAACTGAGCATCGTGTAAATAATGGTCTAACTTCTGAAGGGCGTAATGGATTGCAAATGCCTCCTTTTCTATGGTTGACCATTTTTCTTGAGTTTTACTCAGCTTGTGGGATAAGTAATATATTGGCTTATCTTCTCCCTCCTCTGTCTTTTGAGTAAGGCACGCTCCAATACAATTGTCGCTGGCATCGGTGTACAAGATGTACGGCTTATTAGTATCTGGATATGCTAGTAAAGGCACTACCGTTAAACTTTCTTTAATAAAGTCAAACGCTTTTTGGCAACATGGTGTCCATTTAAACCTTGCATAATTTCTGGTTAAGTCGATCAATGGTTCTGCAATCTTAGAGAAGTTCGGTATAAATCTCCTGTAATAACTACACATACCTATAAAGCCACGAACTTCTCGGACTGTAGTGGGCGCTGGTAACTTTCTTATAGCTTCGACTTTCTTTGGGTCAGGTGTAACGCCATGTACATCAATGATGAAACCAAGATATTCCGTCTGTTCCTTGAAGAAACTACATTTCTTTAGCTTCATTTTAAGTCCATGCTTTCTTAGGCGGCTGAAAACGTCTTGAATATGACGAAGATATTTTCCGGTGTCTCTGAGAATATAAGAATGTCATCCAGGTATGCGATAGCAAATTCTTCTTGTCCTTGAAGAACTATGTTCATCAGCTCCTGAAAAACTGCTGGTGCATTACTCAACCCAAATGGCATACGGTTGAATTGAAATAGTCCTTTGTGGCATGCAAAGGCCGTTTTTTCTTTACTTGAATCTTCTAATTTCACTTGCCAATATCCACTCTTTAAGTCTAGTGCAGTGAAATATTTTGCCTTATCTAGTAAACATAGGATGTCATCAATCAACGGTAGCGGGAATGATACTGGTTTCACTATCTTATTCAAGCTTCTAAAGTCAACGCACATCCAGTCTGATCCGTCCTTTTTCTTCACCACTACTAAGGGAAATGACCAAGGCGATTGTGATCTCTCAATAATTTTTGCGTCCATCATTTCCAGTATTGCCTTGTCAATTATCTGTCTTTTATTTAAGGGTACACGGTAGGGTCTGTTCTTTATTGGGTGGTGATCTCCAGTTTCTATCTTCATTTTAACAGTATCAGTCACTCCAAGGTCACCGTCTTTCTTTGCAAATAAATCATTGTTTTTGCTGACAAGTCTTTTGATTGAGTGTTCAAATCTTTTAGGTACATCAATTTCTTCTTTTGTGTCTTAAGTAGTCAGTATTTCTGAGATTTCCTTCTGTTTAAATGCGGTAATTCGTCCTACTATGTAGCCTTTTGGAATTTTATAATTTTTGTTAGTTTGGTTAACGAAGATCATTGGAACTTTCTTATCTCTCCGAACTATACATACGTCGTCTTTTAAATATAGTCCTGGGTCGTCCATAATGCAGTTATTGTCTATGCTGTTCACTTCAACCAAGTCACTTTTTTTCAGAGGAAAATTGTTATTTATTTTTCCATAGAATACAGTCACCGTGTTTGGTCTCATAATAAGTTTCTTAGGAGTTCTTACAATAGTTGAGATGTGTGAATCTTCTTTAAGTTCCGCGTATACTTTGCCATCAATACGCATGAGTCCAAGATCAAAGTATAAACGAACATTGTTTTTCTTGAGCCAATCACGACCGAGAATCATGTTTCGGTTGAGTCCCTTGTAAAGAGGGGATATCATTTTTAAACAACTTGGGGCGGGGAAATAGATTTTCATACATTTTCTTACTAATTAGAGATACGGCTGCACCTGTATCTACCAAAGCTCTAAATTTATTTTTACCTACTTTTAATAAACAGCTACTGGGGTTGTTAGTAAAATTAATTTCATATGTAGGTCCTTGTCTAAAGTTTCTTCGGGCTTCAACGAAGGAAGAACGTCTTAGTTTTCCTGTTTTTGTTTGTAAACACAAGAGCGCGGTTTGAAATTTTGAGACGATCCCCTATTTACTTGGTCGCTAGATTCATATGTTCGGCCTTGACGATTTGATGATCTGCCCCGATTTTGCTGCGCTGTTCGATACATATGCGAGTCCCAACAATCTGCACGCACATGACCTACTTTACCACAATTCCAACATTCCACAGGCGAACGGGGTTTCTGTTCTATATTATGGACGGGTTTGTTTTGACTGGGTCGTTTATTTATTTGAGGACGGGACCTGACTTGGGGTTTATTTTGAGTACAAAATCGAGCCCTATGACCCGTCTGTTTGCATTTAAAACACCTACTATTACGTGCATGATCAATTTCCATTGGTTCTACATGCCTTGTTTCTACTGAGGTAAGATTATCTGCTCTATCCTTTAATAAGGGAAGAGTAGTATCAAAATTTGAAAGAGTTCGTCTGTTGTCATTACTTTGTACAATTTCTGTCATATGTGATCCTCTTATCGCTAGCCTCTGTCTCAGATTTTGTTCTCGCATTGCTATTTGAATTGCGGATTCTAAATCTTTAGGGTTTTCTCGCAAAATTTTCATTCTGAGGTAGTCGAATGTCAACCCGTCACAAAAGATATCTACTAACTGTTGTTGTATCAAAGGATCTTTTAGTCTGTCATTACTGTTGGCGTCTTCCGCGATTTGCAATAGTCTCTCGGCAAACAACTGAACACTTTCATTTGAATTTTGTCGAGTCTTACGCATTACTGCTAACGCGTGTTGGGGATCTGTTATTTCTGCAAATCTATGTTTAAGGGATTCCTTAAGATCGTTCCAAAATGGGATTTCTTCAGACGCATCTGTTTCATCTAAATACCTTTTAATATAATCCCCGACTGAACCCTTACTCGTTATGTATGCAAGCATGGGGATCTCATGACCTTGTTTCCCAGACACTGTACTTTTCAACTTCTTTTATCCACTGTTTAAATTTTTGAGCATCTCCCTCAAAAGGAGTTATTACAGAAGATAGGGGCACTGAGAGTGTGGCTTTTATAGCTTTAACTTGACCAATGAAAAAATCTTTATCATCATCCTGATCTGGGACTCGGTGTCGAGGTTCACAAGTTTCATACGGCCTAGCATCATGATATGTTTCAAAAGTATTTTGTTTAATCTGCTCTTTTTCTGAGGACTTTTGACCTGTTTCTTGCCCTTTATTTTCATTGTTCTGACCCAACCCCGCGAATTGTTTTTCTAATTGTTCCATTTGATTTTTTATTTCTTTTTTATAAAAACCCATCACCTGTCGCCATATTGGTTGCTTAGACAAAGTTGTTTACTTCGAGATAGCTATAAGAGACATATAGAAATGGTTCCTACCTTATTCTGTTTTGAACTTCGCTCAGTCCTGGTCACGGGCACCAAGAAAGTTCATGTAAGCCTTCTGTCTTACAGGATCCTATTGAGGGTCAGCTCACACTTAGTGATGACAAGTACAGTATTTCTTTCTTAGGCGGTTTTATTAAAGCGTGATCGTATAGTTACAATTACATCAGCTAATAGCAGCCCAAATCAGGAGTCTCTGAATCTCTATAAGCGGAATCTATCTAAAATCTCTCTAAAATCTCTTCAACATCATTTTACATGGGTATATATAACATTTTACATATGATGGACAGTGTTGACTAGTTCGGCCCATATACAACGATCATGAGTGAACATTTAGTGTTCAAAATTAAGATTAATATTTTATTCCTAAATAAAGTAACAAAACCGTCAAAACTGCCAATCAAAGAGTCTGGATGCAGGATGTGAGTCTCCGAGTCCTGGGTCTCGGAGTCCCCCACCTAGTATGAGGCATCACTTACTCATAATACGTTCATTCATACACGGCATAAAAGGTTACAGAGGTTAATATATAGAATACACAATGCATGACTCAATATAGAGTACCAGAGCTCTCGTTGCAGACACAGAATCACCAAATATGTCACTTGTTAAACTCTCAATTTGGATATTATTATGCCCGTATTATGCACCTGGTTTCATAACATCATTTAGGAATACTACGCATTGCTACAAGAGTTAGAGAGTTCATTCTGTTAATTATCATTAACACCATTCAGTGCGCAGTACCTAGTTACACATAAATATCATAGTGACCATTATGTAATACTAGCAATTCAAGGTCATAGCATGGCTATCTGTTTACACTAGGCACCTGATCCTACCTCTATCTTTTAAGAGGTCAATGTTGCTCTGTGTTGAATTAGTATTTCGTTTTATTGGTTTTTTTAGATGGTTGACAGTTTGTTATTGTCATTTTTTTATTAATGCAGTTTCATCAATATCTCTAGAGTTGTAAGTGCAGTCGAAATCCCACTCACCTTTACTAATGTACTTTATGTAATGTTGATATGAATACAATATAAGAAATTTTTGTAGAAGGGTTTTGAAGCCTGTAGAAAACCGTCATAGCTTTCAACTATACAATGTTTAAGTTTGATGTTTCAAAAATAAAATAGGAATGATCAGGACAATTCAACTTTGCCGGATTTCAATTTTTTTTTTCAAACAATCATATTGAAAACTGAAATGTTGGACAATTTAATTAAGTATACGTGATAAGATCCTTTAAACTATCAGAAATAGTGAAATTTGTTTTTTCGGTTTAACATTCACTGTCTCTTCAGTTGTTTCTGGGAAGTTATTTCTCAAATGATATTAATGTTAAAAAACTTCGATTGAATTCACTGAGAGTTGTTTATCCTGCAGAACTCTAGTTAAAGAACCTCTGTTAAATTTGTTTGGCTAAATTTGAATAAACTTTAGGTTAAAAGAAAAATACATAAACATGAGCATTGATCAGTAGCATTGACATATAAAATTTCTAAAAATGCATCATATATTATGAAATAAACAAAGCAGAACTAAACAAAAAAATAAAAAAAAGAATGCAAGAAAAAACAAAATAAACTACATGTAATAAAAATGTACTAAAGGATCTATTTCGTTTAAAATAATTATTTTGTTTAAATGGAAACATGAATTTTCATATGTATTTTTCCAAGGGTTTATCTGTTGAGAAAATGAACTTCAAAACTTTGAATGCAGTCGTAGTTATCTTAATGCAATATGATTTTTTTTAAGCTTCGAGAAGGTATATTCCATTAAAGCCATATCGTGACAGTATCAGGAGAGTAAAATTGATGGGTATATAATAAATTATCACATGTGACAACATGTGGCATATTTTATATATCTGGATTTTCCATCTATCCGGAAGAACGGACCAATGAACGAAAGCATCCAGCTAACGGAGGCTCCACTGTATACATCCTTCGAAATTGATAAAAATTAACTTTGTCGAATTTTATTGTTCTGAGGGGAATTCCTTAGTTAGAAAACTTCTTTTTAGGAGTTATGATTTGATTGGACGCATATATGTTTTTACTTCCGTAGCTAGAATTGCATTGCTGAACACTTTTATATTTATAACAGAAGTAATCTATACAGGATCAACGAGACATGACGTTATATTAGCCATTAAAATGACTTAGGGGGTATGAACACAGCTCGTTAAAATAAGACAGAAGAAATCTTACTTTTAAATTTTGCTTGCTTTATCAGATACATATTTCGACATTTCTATAAAAAAGAATATGGAATATATATGTATTCATACCCCTAGGTATTTTAAATTGCTAATATAACGTCATGTCTTGTTGATCTATTACTTCTGTTATACATATTAATGTATCCAGCGATGCAATTCAAGCTATGGTAATAGATTTAAAGAGCTTTACATCCGGTTTTGCATAAATATTGAAAATTAAGTTTTCTCTAAGGAAAAATACTGTAAAATATATAGGTAATAGACAAGACTTAAAACTAAAAGTATTACTGTTGAGATTATTTAGATAAATGCTTGACATGATTCTGTATCAACGATGAATGTTTTTGTATTCTTCACGCGTTAAATTAAACGTATCAAGTAAAAGCTGCTGTTTTAAGAGAAGCTCGTTCCTTTATCTATAACCGATATTAATGATTGAAATAATGATTATTAATGATTTATGAAATATTAATGATATTAATTAACTTGAATTAGTGCAAGATTTTCAGCAGGAACTTTTAAATATTTCAGAAGCTGTATGCTATTGCAAAGTTCTCTATTCCTGCAACAATTCTTCGTTTTCTAAAAACTTTAATTCGGTAACTGATAATACACTGTTAAGTCCTTTTGTATGTATTTAATATTTGCCTATTTATGATACGAAAAAGGACATTCATTTCTTATCTGATTACTTACACTATGTTAAGTGTGTGATAGAATTATAACGTTAAGTCCGAAAGTTGCCCTTAATGGGGTAACCAACGTCATTGTATTGACGACAAGAGAAAAAAATCCGACAATAACGGCAATTAATCGTATTATAGATATTCTGGATGATTTTGTTCATAAGTTATTTATCATTTCTTATTTTTGAGTACACCTTGATATTCATTACTTGTAGATAACAAGAGACACGTCCATGTGAACGTGAAGATCATATTGGGTGTTTTTCTAGGAACTCTATCACTACATTAACAATTGCGTAACAGATGATAATGCAATGAAGTGCTTTTCATTGATATAAAAATTATATAATAATGATATTAAAATTAATTTATATAAGAATTATATTATCCCTATCATTTGACTATGATATAAAGCCCTTTCTTTTGTATCATCTCATATCAGCGCAATTATATGAGAATCATAATATTTTGATGTTAGAATTACATGTGGTGAAATACCTTATGTAGTTTTGGGTGTCTTGGTAATAATTACGGTGAAAATATATAAAAATCGTATGTTTCAATTTTCCATTATTAACCATTAATTTTCATCATTATAATGGTGATAGTTATTTGTAAATATGTTTTTCATAAATTTAGAGTTTTAGTAAGTGTCTGAGTTCTACACTTCATGAATCTTTAATGTGCTTTAAAATAAAATAATATACAATGTTTGCAATTTTAGAAAATTGTCTTTTAATTCTTATCTTTCTTCCGCTTTAATTAAAGGTACATCAAAATTTTTTTCTCTTTTGTTTCGTAGACATGGTAAAACGGTTTCATTCAGAAGTCTTACATTGACATAGTTATGACCCTAGTTCACACTGCTCAATTGTAAATCCACTGTTATTTCCTATAAAACAGTACCTCACTGTACATTTTTCATTGCATAGCATTCAAATCTCATAGCACTGCATTGAAATGTCACTGTAAAAGATATGCATTAAAGAACTGTTCTAAGATAATTGAGCTGAAGAGTAATGGTATAATTATTGTGATAATTCAGCACTTATATTAGACAATAATATATAAAAGAATTTGCAATATTATTAAAATCAAATTTATCCGTTTTCGTAATCATGTTTTTTAATGATCCAATGAGAGTTTATCCTGTATTTAAATAGAATGTAAAATCAGCATATGATTGATATTTTTCCCCATGACGTTTAATTTAAATTCTATTGAGAGTTACAGCCATGGAACTTTTGTTAAATTAAGTCTTTTCGATTACAAATGTACTATAGATGTCATTCTGGTATTTCTGTGATGACATTAAACGAGAATTAAGAACCCAATACATTAAAGCTGAAATGAATTCATAAAAGCATTTGGTCGCCATATTAGTTTCCATCTCCTCCTCTACTGCCACTGGGGGTATTTATACCGGTTGAGAAAGTTACGGTCGGTTGCTTTCCGATCGAGGCATTCACGTTGCACGGGCTTCTAAATGCATGAACTACACATCGTAGTAAAATGTAGTAATAAAGAATAAAGAAAACAATCAATGAAATACAAAGTATTTTTATTCTTTGAAAGGATGTCTAAGGTGTCCGTATTATTTTGCGAAGACAGTGCTGCCATACTTCGCATGCACATCGAACACGTGTGTCGTTCATACAGAGTGCATAACGTCTGCATCTTCTTAAAAACCCCGACGACACTACATCCAACACAGTAGCTAAATGATACTAAATCCAGGGAAGTAACAACGTTTCCATCCGTTCCTACAAAAACTCTTCGTTTATAAAATCACTGCGAATATTGACATTCCTCGATCTGCCACAGTGTGTGGTTTGCGCATGTGCGATGTTATAACATACACAGGAAAACGGTCTACAATTATTGAGGAATTTTCGAAGTATCTGCGCCTGGATTTCAGTCTTTCTTGTTTCGTCGTTTATTGGATATATCTTGCCAGTGAAGTGGTTGTCTTATTATTTTTGTTCAAAACGCGTTTTTACAAGTCCTTTTGTTAAGACAACGTGTTCGAGTGTATGAAATTCCTGAATGCAGTGAAGCATGACGAGGGCTCTCAGCCTTATATAAGGGGTGTGTAGCGATGAGCAGAACATTAGAAATCGATAATTAATAAGGCGGAAGTCAGAGATAAAAGAGAAATAATGCGTATTTATAAACCCATGTCAGCTTTAATCTTAATTTCCTCTTCAACCTCAGGTTCACTACATTTTTAAGTAACCAGTAACCGTGTACATTTTCAAAAACGTAAACTCATTTTCAGTTTTATCTACGTATCCACATACCACATATCAACACTTCGTTTTTTTTTTTATTAAAGAATCTTCCTCTGAACTTGATAATAAATGCTCAAATGATAATAAAGTCGAAGATGTATAAGAAATAATTTTTAAAATTCCATTGAAACTTCCATTTTCCAATTATTAAATACAAATTTAACTTATAAAAGTGAACATCAAATTTTACATTCTGGTCCGTTTATATCTAATATCACGAAACATATTGACTTCGTGAAAGAGTATTCCAGTTGTAATTTAAAGATGAACCTGATTTTGATCCCGTAAGGCCCCTACTTATGTAACACATTGATTTGAAAATAATAAAACAGTTGTAAAACGTTAAGATAAATATGTTTGCTTCAATATTGCTTAACAAAATCTCAGTTGTTTTTCAGATAATATGAAAATGCTTCTGACCCTTTTAAGTCCCTAATCTGAAGGGAGTGTCCCTACAAAATTAAAATGCCGCAGTTTGTTGTTTTACAAGTCATTAAAAATCTTTCTCAGTCTGGTAATATATAAGACAATCAATTTAAAGAGCCAACCACATACCTGTTTAAAAGAAGTATCTCAGACTTAGTCTCCAAACCTTCGTGCCTAAGATATTAGTGACAATCAAATAGCAGTTTAAAAGAAACATACCTCGCAGAATAACAGTTCCACCCCGGTTCCCATTCTACCTTTTGTCATGAACTAAAGTTAAAGTTAAGTTGCACGTGCGCAATGTTAACGTCTTCGCTGTAAAAGCAATTGTATTTCAAGCATCCAAATATCTCTGTCCGGAAAAAGGTAAAGGTTATTATTGTGATTCAGAATAAAATAAACGTTTAATTTCTTTTCAAGCGTCTAAATCTTTCCACCAACAATAATAATGTCACGTAATGTGCATCCTGCACCGTTTCAAATCCAATCCAATCTTTGTCAATTTTCAAGATAGCAGCACTGTCTTCTCTCTTTATTGAAAAAGCATGTTTGTTTGCTATCTTTGCTAACAAGTATTTTTCATAATAAATAAACTTGATTATTAAACGATTACTTATTTCGATGAGATATATACTTTATTTTTAATTTTTTTTAAGGGGGAGGGTTTATTTTTAACAAGTAGTAAGAAAGGAAGAGAGTAAAACGGTCAAGTCGTCTTATATGTGAATTTGAGTCTGACAACATCAAAATAGTTCGTACAGTAACCGAAGATGACGATATGTGTTAGACAATAGACGTAGACTTTAAACGTTAGACGATTTACTACAAAAAAGAGAAAAAAACTATTGTAAACAAACTAATACAAATACATATAATTTATCTTAGCAAATACATGTATGATAATCAGATATGTTACTATAACCTACTTCATCTTGTTACAATAAGGTAACCGTATATATTATACTTAATATGTAAATCAAAAAAACTCAGCAGAGTTTTGAACTGACAAGTGTAAAGAAAGAGTTAAAACTCTAGATAAATGTAATGATTTTATTTGATTGAAAATGAAGTTACCTCCCGTGATATACCAACTATGAACCCAACACAATTCAGCACAGTTGAACACATGCCTAATTATTACATATAACATATAACTACCTGCATGTAGCTTTATCAATGTATCATTTATAATGAACTATAATATATCCAGATATATATGCAGAAATATTAACTTTTTACTTTAGTCACTAAACTATAAAAATAAGCAAAATTTACAAATATATATATTTGTACATTTTTCTAATTTATCTACTGCACAATGCAGGTACGTAGCATCAAGTGGGAAAGGGGGGCTGCTCCAACCCCACCCCACTTTTTGGCGAAGCAAAGAGTTTTCTTAAAGTTACATACAAAAAATAGAATTAACATGGTGTTGCCCCTCCCCACTTTTATTGGACCATGTAAAAAATTGAATTGAATGAAAATACTTGCCCCCCACTTCCCCCCCCCCCCCGGTTTTTGGATTTTGAGGGTTTCGGAAAGTAACCTTTTTTTGGCTTGTGAAGATTTTAATTTTGGATGACCCTGGCCGCCCACTTTCAAAAACAATGCTATGTGCCTGCAATGTATGCATTGGAAAACTGTAATTGATTGGTTTCCACCTGTGAAAAGTCAGTACAAAGTTTTTAGAGCCATAAACCTACCTCACACTACAAATTCACGGGATCCACTCACACAAAATAAATCTCAGAAACTTATGACGTCAAAGCATACAAAGTTAAGACTTAGTGCAGCATTGGCGGCTACAGATATATCATACTTGCATATCTGCTTACAGACACAAAAGTCCAACAAAACACGTTTTATGAGAGAGAGAGAGAGAGAGAGAGAGAGAGAGAGAGAGATGAAACCATAGTATGCAATATGTCAGACAATGTTGGTATGAGGCACTGGACTTGATATATAAAAGCTTTGATGCAATACCCAGAGAGAGAGAGAGAAAGAGAGAGAGAGGGAGAGAGAGAGAGAGAGAGAGAGAGAGAGAGAGAGGTTTTGAGAGTGTATTGAAGTCTAAAAGCTGTGCAATTAACGTACATTATTGTTTTTATAGCTACTCCTCTGAAGACTGATTTTTTCTTAAGGATGAAAAAAAAACTGATGATAATGAGAAACTAACTAGGTTGTGTTCTACACCTTACATGGTAGTGAAATTCTTCATTTTCAAAAAAGTAGGTCAATGACCTTCTTTTTGAGTTAATGGCCAGTGGACATTTTTGGAAAATTTTAGAAAAATCCCTAAAAAATTTACACTATGATTGAGATGTTCTTAATTGTGAAAATAATACAATTTGCTAAACTCTTTAAAAAATGAAATATAGTTTAGGACTGGCGGTGACATTAATTAGATACAAAGCATTAAATTTTCATTCATAATTTTTATAGATATTTCAATCCAAAATTCCTCTATCAGTTTTCAAATGCCTACCCATTTTTTATTCAATATAACAAAAAAATGAATGATGAAAATGCTTAAACATTCACAGTATTAAAATAAATATATTGACCTCTCTCTGCTGGCATAAAATATATAAAAGGTCTGTGATCAAAATTTTGCGATATGGTGTCTTTTATCATTTTTGAGCATTTTTTGATATTTTGTAGTGTGTGTCATACGATTATCTAAACGAAAAAGTGCGATAAAACCAACTGAAAATATGAAAAAAAGTGTTAACTAACAAATAAAATCTTAACTTTAAATATTATAGACTAAGTCGGGCGCCTGTAAAGTGCGAAACGAAATCGAAACGAAACGAAACGAAACGAAATCGAACGAAACGAAACGAAACCAATCGAAACGAAACGAAACCAATCGAAACGAAACGAAATCAAACGAAACGAAATCAAAAATCGAAACGAAACGAAACGGAATTTAAACAAAACTAATATCATTTTTGACTACATAAAAGTGAAAATAAATTCATTGAAATAAATCTTTGAACCATAAAATATAACTACCTGTATGTTTCAGATTGCCGCTGTAAATTTTTAAGCCGATTATCCGAAATTTGCAAAAATTATATAATTATGTAAATAAGTGATGTACATTCCTATACCTTTTAATGTTTCTAATTTGTTTCATTAAATGATATACAGACGTTTAGAGAGAGAGAGAGAGAGAGAGAGAGAGAGAGAGAGAGAGAGATGCCTTAAAACTTATCAGCGACATCACATAGCAAAGTATATACGCAAGTCTTGGGAGAGAGAGAGAAAGAAAGAGAGATAGAGATATGATGATGATACTAAAGGGGACATTCTAACAACAATTTTTTTCTATCGATTTGAAATATTGTAAAAATGAAACAGTCAAATACAATGTGATTTATAGCATACTGGTTGGTTACAAGTTTCTAACATATAATAAGAACGTATAGCATGAATTTGGACGTCGTTATTTGACAAAATTAAACTTGCAATATAAAGATGTTTTTACCTGTTTTTAACCTTAAATCAAACTTGATACCTGTTTTTAACCTTAAATCAAACATGATACCCTCTTTCCCCCCCTTTCACACGCACGCACAATGTATTTGAATCATTTTTACAATATTTCATATCGATATAAAAAAATCGTGTAGTTGGAATGTCTCCGTAAATACTGTAAACGCACTATATTTAGGGTGTACAATATTTGACGGAATATAATTTTTCAACAAGTTAGCATGGATTTGAATTAGCGCATTTCTGAATTTACCTTTTTATCTACTTATATATTTTACATTTGGCAATGTACTTAATTTTGCGGACGCCGTTTTCCGCCAAAAACGCAAAATAGAATACATAGCCAAATGGGTAAAGACAGTTTTTTAATACGTTTACAGTATAATCATCTTTAAATAGCAAGTTAATTTTGTCAAATTACGACGTCCAAATTCATGCTATACATATTACAACAATTCTTATTATACGTTAGAAACTGGTAACCAACTAGTATGCTCTAAATCACATTGTATTCGATCGTTTCATTTTTACAATATTTCAAATCGATAGAAAGAAAATTGATGTTAGAATGTCCCCTTTAGTATCATTGTCATATCTCTATCTCTATCTTTCTTTCTTTCTCTCTCTCTCTCTCTCCCAAACTTGCGTAATATACTTTGCTTTGTGATGTCGCTGATAAGTTTTAAGGCATCTCTCTCTCTCTCTCTCTCTCTCTCTCTCTCTCTCTCTCTCTCTCTCTCTCTCTCAAAGCGTCTAAATACTAGTATCATTTTTATGATTTAATGAAACAAATCAGAAACATTAAAAGGTATAGGAATGTACATCACTTGTTTACATAATTATATAATTTTTGCAAATTTCGGATAATCGGCTTAAAAATTTACAGCGACAATCTGAAACATACAGGTAGTTATATTTTATGGTTCAAAAATATATTTCAATGAATTTATTTTCACTTTTATGTAGTCAAAATTGATATTAGTTTTGTTTAAATTTCGTTTCGTTTCGTTTCGATTTTTGGTTTCGTTTCGTTTGATTTCGTTTCGTTTCGATTGGTTTCGTTTCGTTTCGTTCGATTTCGTTTCGTTTCGTTTCGTTTCGATTTCGTTTCGCACTTTACAGGCGCCCGACTAAGTCCTACCAAAATTATTTTAGTGTAAACCAAATCTGAAAAATTTAATTCGAATTTTTTCTGTTTCGCTAAAAGTCAAACTTTTATACAGAATATAATAAATGCATGTAAAGTTTCGGTATCGCCAGTGAATCACCCTTTAAAAGTCTTTGTCATTGAAGACCTGGTTTAAAGTATATTGAATTATTTTGGTAATACAGCTCATTGAAAAGCAACGTTTAACGTTGACCTAGAAAACATGAAGTATTTTGTTTAAATGAAATATTAACTGAACCCAGTTCTTGGTCTAAAAATCAATTGACGAGTAATTACAAATATTAGAGGCAGTTAACTGTTTCGGTTTCGAAAACCTATTGAGTCTCAAGGTCGTTAATTCAAAGATTCAAATACGACGCAAAACAATTTATGAACAAATCACTATTTTGCAAGACAAAACAAGGTTTTAATACCCTTCTTACAAGGGAAAAAATTAGAATATAATGACAAAGATTTCTTTCTTAAATTTGACTTTTTGATTTCAATAATTTGAATAAGTTGATTTATAATATATTATTTTACGCTGATTAGTAGAAATGAAATATAAAATGTTATAAATGCAAAACATGAATAAATTTACAAAACAGAACGAAACCTTAATGTAATTTAAAAAAAGAGAAAGAGAAAACCAAAACAATAATAAAATCACCTATAAGGAATTATTCTTTTGGAATGAATGTCATCTGTATATTTTCAAGGGGTTTAATTCTGATTTATCTGCTGAGAAAATCATTATCTAATTATGGATAAATTATTCTCTTAATAACCATTTTATTGGTTATCAAATTGGTTTGTTAAATAGGAACAAAATTCACATTTAGAATTTCAACAAATTCATATCCAGATAAATAGATTTAAAGAAAATTTAACCAATTATTCAGCAATTGCAGTAAACTCGTTTACATTACACCGTAAACACAATCAGTTATTGTCAAATGATTTGAGGTACGGACTGTTTATCTCTAGAAAACATCTCTTTACACAACCCATACTAGAATAACGAGGTACCACCAAATTTCTAGCAGCGTATTTTATTTTCAAACTTGTTATAAAAAAAAGAAATATAATTTCTATATGTAACAATTACAAACATTCTTTCTGCTGGGTTTTGAACATGTACTCTGGCATGGCAACTCAGCACTCTACCAATCGAGCTAAATAGTTTACCGACAACACTAACTAATAGGGTTGCCATATTTAACTGAGTGAGCAACACACCCACATGACAACAATGAGATCACACCGCATCCAACAATGTCATTAATCTAAATGCATAATCAAAAATGTGCAGTCCTAGTAATACACAATCCTGCTCTTAATGAGTCTTTCTATTCATTTTTTTTAGACGGATTATTATAAATAGACAGACAAACATTCTTTATTTTCTCGATAATAAAAATATAGATAATAGAGAATAAATCCACCAAACAAGTATTTGGTGCAATTCGTTTACAATAATTGGTGTTTAGATTTTAAAATAATATTATCACGAACACATATACACAATTTCTTAAACACTGAACACATTTAAATTTAAATCACACATATTTGAACAAGATAACGTCACAACAATGAGCGCATGCCCTTCATCTTTACTGTGATGACTTCCGAAACTGACAGCATAAACTTATTCTGGAATGACGTCACCGTCCTTTAATCCGAGAATGATACGGACTATTACATGGTCCGATTTGTATATCAACGTGACATATCGATTTAAAGTCAATAAATTGATAATTGGATGCAATAGATGCTCGCAACTTTCATATAGGACAGACATACTACTAGAATAACGTTTTCTACGATATCGTTGACCTTTTTTCAAAGGATGAAGCTGTGCCATTCATTCAACTGAATTGTAATTGAAAGGTCTGAAAAGGTGGCTGAATGGTCATGCTTTGCCATCTTTAAGTTTCCTTCAGTCGCATTTCAGATGACTGATTGGCAGAATCTGTTCCTGTGATTTTACAAAGCTTACGCGACACTTCATCTGATTCATACCCAAAAGAGAAGTTTATCAGTTCTAAAAACTTGCAGGTATGTTCCAAATGTTGAAGACTAAGTGACCAAAGTGGTTGGCGTTTTATATATTATTGCATTTCGGCAAAGTTCTTTCCATTCATCCTTAGTAGAATTGCAAATAAGAGTGGTTTCAGCTTCACTTTCACATTGTTTCCCTGTTAAGGGGATACTCACTAAAGAAGAAACCAAAATTGTTTCTTTTCATAATTATTTAGAGATAATTAATGAAATCGATTTTCTTTTAATTTGATGTGTGAAGCAGACTAGTATTTTATCTTACCATCCTACTGCCTGTTATTCCTACCCTTTGTATATTCCGAATACACAAGTAGCGTCTGCTTTCAGGGGTATAATTCTGACTGGGTTTACTCTCTGTGTCCACTCTGGGTTTACTTTGGGTTTCCTCTGGGTTTACTCTGGGTCCACTCTAGTAAACCCGAAGTAAACCCAGAGTTAACCCAGAAAGTAAACCCAGGGTTTAGTTAGGGTTTACTTTCTGTTAGGTTGGGTCTGATCGGTACTGTAATTATCTCCACTTGAAAGAGGGCGTGGTCCTTCATTTTAACACATTTGAATCAACTTTGTCCAGTGATGCTATGTGACAAGTTTGTTTTAAGTTTACCCAGTGGTTTTACGGAAGAAGTTAAATGTAAAAAGTGTATAGACAAACATAGAGACAGACAGACAAACAGACAGACAGACAGACAGACACAAGTGATCAAAAAGCTCACTTGAGCTTTCAGTTCTTGTGAGCTAAAGAAAAACCAAGAAGTTATCGATTTTGGACGGAAAAAATGACAATTGTTGATGTAGACTTCAAGAGAATTAAAATAAAGCGGGATTCTTAAGACGAATTATCTAAAAAAGAGTTAGGAGTTGGCGCTTTTTAGTTTAATGTTTTAAATCAGAAATTGGCTGATGAAGCGAAACGGTATTCACTTTTTTAGTGATTTTTTTTTGTACACAAAACCCTGTGAGCTACACAAACTTATTTACATACGAATTAAAGTTTATGTAATCTAATACCCCTTTGTATCTTTAACATTTGCAAGATAACAGTACAGATTGTTCCGAAGAATTCGAATTTACATATTCCATATTTCAATAATATACCGTCCATAATTGATTGAATTCCATTTATTTAAAATCTAAGCGTCTAAATAAATTTAAATTCTAATAAATGTTTAAATATCGGATATGTATTCGTATCTTATATTCATTTGAAAGAAAACTAAGGGAGTAATTGTTAATTTCTATTCGGAGAATGATATGTCTAACCGCTTTCAATCAACGTGTTTCTCTTGCTTGGTGCTAATACATGTATAATTATAATTATGGGTCAAGATACGATGGGTGCTTGAAATAGACTTATTACAAAATCATGCGAATCTAACTTGACTGATTAAAGGATTAAACATGTTGTTTTAATACTTTAATTAACTGTAATAAATACTAGAAAATTTAGAAAAAAAAAGATTATCGCTGAAATTAAACATGCCCGTTACGTTAAAAACACTGTAGTATTGCCACATAATCTTAAAAAATATATTTATAATGTCCTCTGTTTTGCAAAAAGCCAACATTTGTTTAAGCCTACTTCCGTAATATAGTCAACATATTGAACGTAATGTCAAAGTAATTTATTTATAGTATATATATAGAGAATGGTTTATACATGTATACACTACCTGCATCTTTCTCTATCTCTCCTACAAAAAATCTGTGTCACTTCTAATGAAAAGTACAAAATTGTATAATTAAATAGAAATAATTTAAAGATTATGTGATGTCTCCGCCAATGAATCAATCACTTTTATTTGTCATATGTGTAAAATGAAAAACTCAAAAAAGTAGTTCATTTCATTGATACATTTTTGTGTTTAGAACAGTTTTTACTCATGACAATTAACTCTATAACATTCTAAATTTTATATCTCTAACCCTTAGTAGAGAGCGTTCTTAAATTCTTCTTGCTTTTTTTTCAATATGTTTTAAAATTTATTATATCTTAAACCACAATGGTAATATAATTGCTTCCAAATACATGCTAAGCTTCGAAATACCTAAAAAGTGTTTTTAATCATCTCGGTTTGAGCACTTAAAACCTTTAATTTTTCTAATACACTTATGTTACTTCCAATATTGTACGCTGAAGAATATAAAGACACCTCGAGCAAATTTAAACCTAATCTCAGTAATATGACGTGGTGATAACGAACTGTTTTCAAATTCAGGCAAAGGAAAACAAAACAGGAGCAGAGATAGTGTTTGAATGGAAATCCAGATAAATTTATTTTCGTAAGTTGTAAAGAATTTTATATATATATATATATATATATATATATATATATATATATATATATATATATATATATATATATATATATATATATATATTCTTGTATTTTTGTTATCAATGTTAACAAAGAAAATTACAAATAAACTACTAAAGAGAGAAAAACTCATCATTAATTCTAGAATCAAGGTACATAAGAGTTTCTCTTTAGGTAAAGTGGTTTTTGCTTCGGTGTTTGTGCAAGTCAGACAAATAACCAATGAAGCCTGCGTTACTGTTTTATTCATTTTAAAAGCAAGATTTTATTCAAAACCCAATGTCGTCTTATAACCAAGGTAAACATGTTTAAATTATTTAGACGGCGTGAACATTTGCATTAATGACTCATGAGCTATTATATAATTAATGCACAAGGAAACGAACAATCAGATAATCTTACAAATAAAATTACAAAATCAAATTAGAACAGTTAATTTTTGATGATATGGTCGGAATCAAATCAATTAATATAATAATAAGATGAATAAAACATGAGCAGTTTGATTTTACCTTAAAAAATGAATGTAAGAAAACCGAATTTAAAGAATGTTGTTCAACTTTTCTTTTCTTTTTGGTATTACATTGGTTTTTGTCTCGAGTCGAAATGCATAAAAAGTGATTATAACGAAAACTGTTTAAAAATCAAAATTCCAAAGGAAAAATATAAAATAAAGGTAGAGCAAACACGCGCCTTTTGAAATAAAAAAAACCCCGTAGAATTAGGTGTCATGGAGGAGTGAGCATCCTTTGCTGACCGGCTAAACCCACCGTGTGCTCTTTGTTGTAATCCGTTAAACGGAAAAAGCCGTAGACATTCAGTTGATTAATTATGGTCCAACAATAAGTTTGGAAAACGCAAGTGAGCACTCGATTCAGTGGACGATTGTACTTGCTGACAAGGCCTTTTGATCGACCGTAGAACTTTTAAAATGACGATTTCAAACGTTGTTGATAATCTTTTTGTTTAACTTGTTTAACAGTAGCTTGCCTTGTTTAAGAAATTGTTCATTTGTAGGGCATGCTCTTGCATATTTATTAAATTTATAGACAAAATCTCCATATGAAGGTGATGAATGTTTATTGCTACATAAATAAGGAAAGTTGACGATAGAAAAATTGATATTAGATGACTTGGACTCTAGGGTATCTTTTTTAAGGTTCACTATGATATATAAAGTCAATGTAAGATTGGAAGTAACAATTGTTGATAAATAATACGTCGTTGTTAGACCTGTGTTGATTTGAAGGTCACATTAAGTGGTTTCATTTTTTCAAGTACATGTCTTTGAATAAATTTCGCTTTAGATAAATATAAAAAAAGTCAGTTAAAAATGCCGCTCAATTGGTACGCATAGGAATTACAACAGATTGCTGGAAGACCTGTTTCCAACGCAACAATCTCTTTTATATTATCTTCAGAGTACTTGTATATGTTGAACGTGAACAAATTTTCTATAAACCCTTATATTCAGGGGTTAATTGAAATTCCACTTTAAAAGATCTAATTCAAATGCAAAAATAGATTATTTGTATTTCAAAAAAAATCGATACCATTTAAAAATGGCTTAAACCTTTCAACAATAGTTTAAAGATTTCTATTTAAAGTATCTTCTCATAGTGTTTTTTTTCATACTTATTGGTTGAAAATTCTAAAAAGAGTGAAATGGATCTCGTATCTTACTGACCTTGACATTGGTCATCTGCAAAACTCTTTTGTTAAAAGCTATTCAGTACACCCCTTTATCTATAATGAGCTGTATTTCAGATTAAGAGTCACGCTATTTTTCCTTTTTTATTAGGTTTGATTGTTATAGAAGATTTTAAAAAACTGATTCTAGTACCAGTTGAATTGCCAAACAAACTGCACATGAGAATTGCAATGTAAGTTAACTCTTGATAATATGTAAATTAAAATAAAATTACATAAGGGTTTGCAGAAAAATGAGATAGATATTAATTGTTTAATTAATTGTAATTTGCAGTGTGTGTGTGTGTGTGTGTGTGTGTGTGTGTGTGTGTGTGTGTGTGTGTGTGTGTGTGTGTGTGTGTGTGTGTGTGTGTGTGTGTGTGTGTGTGTGTGTGTGCGTTTGTAACATGCCGACACCTACGACATGTACTAGTTTACACACGTGCAACTTACTACATTTTCAAAACCTACGACACAAATCCGTGTAGTAAGTTTGCAGAACCCCGTAAATCGGGTTTTTCGACCATGATTTACCCAGAAAATACAAAATTATAAAAAGTGTGAGTTTCCGGTTTACACATGAATTTTGTTACACACGATATCGAGTCTTAATGGGGATGTTACACACTTTGCCCCCTTGCCACATTTGCGCATGCGCAAATTCAACTTCCTATGGAAATAATGGAAACGCAAAAGAAGGTACGATCACTTATTTCTTTCATGAAAAATTAATCTTTTGTTGATTTTTACACCAATTTTCTTTCGAATATATAATTTTAGATCATTTGTTTAAATGCGACATCTGATTTTTCGTTATTCTGCAGCTAAATTGAGGAAAATTTACATGTCTTTGTGTGTGTCACCTCATAAAGTTGTAGATGGTTAAGATGGTTTTCTTTTACGCTTAACTGGGTTTAATTTCGGTAGTAGTCAAACACATGTAGTGTGTGCTTTTTTTAATTTGTGTTTAAAATAATCATTTATTTCATTACAATTTTAGTATACCATTGAAATTTTTGATTAACTCTCAAAAAGTTAGAATTTCCTCTGGACTTTAACAAGTTGCATGTAGCACAATCGAGAATTATGTGCCTCCTGCATGTTCTTCTAAACATTTTAGGGGTTTTAATTGTGAAAATGTGTTGTTATTAGTTCGGGTAATTAAAGAATAATGAAGAAAAAATTAACATTAACTTGGAACTTTTCAAATTTAGACTCTCTACAGTATATACTTTTTATCAAGAGGAGAAAAATATGGATTTCCTCAAGGGGGTCAACAATTTTTCATAGGTCTTAACTGGGGAATCTTTTAATTATATTCTCTTTTGGAATTCACAACAAACAATTAATCATGAAGAAATAAACAATATGTTTCTGAACTTTCAAATTTACACCCAACACATTTTATCCAAAATAAAGAAATATTTTCTGTTCAACGGCTTTAATTGTGGAGTTTCTTAGTAAAGTTCTCTTCAATCAATCAAGAAAAATTAGCAAATTGTTGCTCTATATTAATCACACATTAATTCTTTCATTAAATTACACCCTCATGAGAAAACTCTAAGTTTCAATTTAATGCCCCCCAAAAAATCAGTACGGTAAATCATTTATAAAAACCCTTCAATTTCATGAGCTTAATTTTTGCACCATAATTTACTCTTCCTTGCATTAAAACAAAGAAATGATTATTAGAATAATTATTAGGAAAAATCCTATTATTATTTACATAAACACCCATGGGGAAACCCAAACTTTTCATTTTAACGTTAAAAAATCAGTAATGTTAAACCCTAATTTATCCTTAATGACATTAATACAAAGTAATAATCAGTATTAGTTTAAGGGAAAGGCTCATTTACAAATTGCACCCCAAAGGAAAAACCGTGTTTTTCATTTTAATGTTAAAAATCAGTATTAAATTGAAAACCCCTTTTATCCTTTTTTTTTTTTGAAAATCCTAATATCATAAACTATGACCCATATGAGGAAACACATTAATTTCTTTTTATCGTTGAAAGATCTGACAGGTATAGTTAAACATTTAGGAAACCACATGCATCTTTCAGGACCAGAATGTACACCCTAATTCCCCCTAATGACATTATTACAAACAAATAATCAGCATTAGTTTGAGGAAAACCCTTTTATTAAGAAATTACACCCCCATAAGGAAACCAATAATTTTTAATTTAATGTTTAAAATTTAATACATGCAGTAAATCACTTAGAAAACTCTCTAAATCTTTTTTTTTATTATTATTATTATCATTTGCACCCTTATTTATCTTTCATTACATTGATACAAAGAAATGGTTCTAATAAGTTTAAGGAAAAATCCTATATGTAGATATATATGAAGTTTGATCCCCATGAGGAAACTCATTTTTTTTTCATTTTAAAATTTAATAAATCATTATAAAAACAATACCCCCCCCCCCAAATCTTTCGGGATCAATTTTTACACCATATTCATCCTTATAATTAATGACATCAATGCAAACTTGTAAAACAAAAACAAAAAACCTACAAGAGAGCTAATACATACTGAATCTTGTAAACACTCTCCAAAAGTAAAAAAATATTCTTTAACAAGGTAATTATTTAAACAATTTTACTCTGCTTCATTTTCAAATTCATTGAAGTTTGCCTCTATTTTTTTTTAAATTGAAGTTTATTGATTTGAGTGCCTGTAATACATATGAGAACAATTCTTTGTATACGAGTTGACCTGTATACGAATTGGTCTGTGTACGACTTGACCTGACAGTGTTACGACATATCCGGTAAAAAAAATGTCACAAAACAAACCCCTCTGGCCTCCATGCTGCATGCTTTATACGAATTACTACAGCCCCGCAAAAAGGAAAAGAAGCTACGTAAGAACTGTAAGTCGTTTGAATAATTAGTGACAATCTTGTAGGAGAAGTTGAACGTGTGAAAAAGTGTAGAACCTCTCTGCGTTTCGTCAGCATGTGCATGTGTTTAAAAGCTGCACTTGTAATGTAACGTGATCAAGTCCAGCACAATCTCCTAATTTAGCTACATAGCTTGGTTATAACATTTTTTTTTTTAAAAATTGACATTTTAAATAACATGTCTTTTTTTCTTGTATTATTTTCATAAAATTATTTTGCTAAATAAATGAGAAATGTTTGGAACATATTAGTATGATTTTGATCAACAAAATCGATGCAATGCAATGATAAACAATAATTATTACCGTCGATTGACTAGATAGAATGGTCTATTCTTAAAATGACACATGTCCAACTAACCCGGTTAAATGATAGAATTTGTGCCCTTTACTGTAATTCTTAGTAGCAAATGAAAAAAGAAATATTTCGGTTGTATCTTGCCTATATTTTCATTTGATTGGTCTCCAATACCTACAATGTTGCTCATTTATAATCCCATTTTATCACATTAACGGTTTTGGCAATGAAATCACTGGTCGCCATGTTAATGATAAAATCCGAGATATTTCGAGTGCAAAATGGCAGGCAAATTCAAACAGAGACACTTTTTGCCTCTGCTGGGGTTTGAACCAGGGTCCTCTGGCACGCCAGTCAAGCACTCTACCGAGCGAGATAAAGGGTTAACCCACTAGCCAGAGCTAGTAGGAATGCAATATACCTAACTCTACCACAGATATATTAACAAAATGCCTTTGTATGACCCATTATATTAATAATGAATATTTTGTGGACTTAATTACATATGCATTTTCAAAAAGGTTTGTAATATAAATGCTGTGTTTTACCCCTGCAGATTGTTTTTAACAGACTTAAAGTCGATGCGAAGCAGATCCGCTTTGCAGCTGCTACATTGCAAGTATATGGGACGAATTCTTACTGTGACCTGAGCGTAACCTGGTCACGGTAAGATTATTCTTTCTATAGATTGACCAGTACTGAATAGGGTATAGATTTGGCGGTGCTTTAAATGTTCCTGGGTGTTGTTTTGAAATCTATTTTTTTCTTTGGCTGATGTACGCTATATTATTGCTGATAGTAATGCAATATTGCTTTATTTAGAATTTTGTCCTAAAAACTTATATTGGAAGCCATTTTACCATTTACGAATAAATCAACAAGTTCTGAATAGCATAGCTGTTTCCATGGAAATCGAATGCAGATAAAAAGTTTTAGCCCTATTTAAACACCATCAATTGAACCTTTTGAAAAAGAGGTTTGATGCATACCAACCAGCTATTGGCAATTCTTTTAACCTATACAGTTAATTTAATTTGCATGGTTTTAACAAACAAGATCACTATAACAATACTTTAGACTACATGTAGTTTCTAAATTCTAATATCTTGTCGGAGTACAGTTGCCGCACCTCCATTTATCATTACTGTGGTTCAATATGATTTATTTAAGACTTAGTAAGAAAATTTAATGAATTCCAGAAGTAATTGTTTTAATCTATTTCTTCATATAATCCTGAAACAGACAAAAACAAATTGAGTTTTTGGAATTTGTAAAATGGCAGCTTAATAAGATTTTTCATCCTTCTGCATTTTTTAAAATTTATATCCTGCATGCTTATATGGGTATATAAGAATAATACCCAAACAACTTTTGATAGAAGAAATCTTGTTACATGTGAAAATATAAGGCGTCAACAGACTATTTTATGCACATAATAACATTGCAATGACCTGGCAAAGCAAAAGTTTAATATTGGTTGACTAATGTAAGACTGTAGTATTGAATACGTACATGTATATGACCGCAAAAAATGAAACTACTGCAAAATTTAAACAACCATTATAAGTGTATTATATTAAAGGTAATGATTTTTTCTCCAACTTTTATTTCCATAACTATTTGCTATTCAACATATGAACTATTCGGAACTGGTCAACGACTGTATGAATAAAATTAAA
The DNA here is from genome assembly GCF_963853765.1 of Magallana gigas. Classification (NCBI taxonomy): domain Eukaryota; kingdom Metazoa; phylum Mollusca; class Bivalvia; order Ostreida; family Ostreidae; genus Magallana; species Magallana gigas. The sequence goes on from NC_088861.1 coordinate 45,860,222, forward strand.
GATTTACTATAAATTACAAAAGAGGTAGCCTAGGGGACATTTACTTTTAAGTTGAAGTTTCTGACTAGCTTAATAATAATTCGGATGCTAAAAAGTTAAAGTCAAGTGAAGAAAAAGAGTAAAAATAGATATCAAAAACAGTTTCTGTGGTTAAGGAATAAGGTGCACCATCCAGTCTTTAATCTATCTTTCTATAGACTATCAGATGATGAATCAAATTGCCTTAAAAATAAGCCCCTTTCTGAGTTTCACATCACTTTATAGCAAGATACAGGAATGCCTATTGGGGGCAGTCTGCAGAAATCCAACCCAGAATATTGGTAACAAAAAACACTAAATTCCTCTCTGACACAAACAAATAAAACTATTTCAGGGGAAGGGGATTGTAGCAGCACATCTCATGACTTGAGGGTGGTACATTTAAAGGAAAAATTCAAATTCTAGATGGGGAGGGGGTGGTATATCTGGATGGAACAATGCATATAAAAAATGGCAGGTGAATAAACAAGGATGTTTTGCAAATAGGGCACATGTTGAAACATTAGATTGAAGTCATCATGGTAATACATGTAATTCATGAATTGTTCATGTCTAGTTGTCTATTTCTTGAACACCCAGCTAGCTACATGTACATCATTTTGACTATGTCTGTGGTTATCTGAATCTAAGATCAAGCAAGAGGAGATTTGATATTAGTATTGACCCAAATTGTTGTTTTAAAAATTACAAGAGCCTTTTTTATTTATATTACAGAGATAAAACAAATACATACATGTATGGAGAACTCTCTCGGTAGTGTGCGCATGATGTATGAGTTGTCTAATTGTATGGTCTAATTTCAATTTGGTTGGACTGACAATGTATGAATATGAGCATTTTTACTTTCTAATTTTCTGTCTAAAATGTTAATCAATTAAACCTTAAAATGAGTTGTTTAATCTGCGCAATTCTCATCCGGTTTAAGGTTGAGGCTGACTTTAGTTTGCATGGTTCATGTTTTTGTGCATTCTGATCGAGTAAAATACAGTGTATTTCAACCTTTTATGATTTTTATATAGATATAGACATTTATTAAATTGAACACAAAAAACACGTGATAAACAATTTTTTTTTCAACAATTTTTCTGTGGTTTGGTAGGTGAGCATTGCCATTGATCTTGCTTTATATGTCGACATTATGATAAAATGAAGCTTTGTAGGAGTATATAGGAAAAAAGAAAAAGTAAAAATCGTAACCCTTTGAAATTGTATACACTAAATGATGGTATCTCCAGGGTTATTTTGCTTCATTTTGAATGAATCCATCATAGCAGTTAATCTACATTTGTAATACATGTACCCAAAATACATGTATATAGCAAAATTTATCAACTGTTCATATTTTGAGATGACCCTCACTTAAACTAGATGGTTGAATTTAGTATTTTTTACATATAAGGTACAAAATGATATTGCTAATCGCGATATCACAATTCAAAGAAAATCTCTATTGTAGTATTTTTTAAAATCTGCTACGAAGTGTGGAAAATGAAAATTCTCTAAATATTCCTATAGAAAAATATACCTGTATTTTGAGATTGCCCCCAAAAAGAACCAGATGGTTGCTTTTTCTTTTTTTTTAAACTAGAGCTGATGTAAATTACATATGGTTAAAAATAAAGAGGTTTTCTCATGGTTTTTTTTTTATGCACCCCCCCCCCTTCCCCAATCGACCAGCTTAAATTATACTTGAGTTCAGGAAATCAGGGACATATACATGTATGTACACTCAGGTGCCAAAAGTAGGTCAATTTATTTTTCTTTTCACCATATATTAATTGAAATTTTTTTTTTTTAGAATTGTTAAAATGAAACCCTTTGACCATGTACATTGAAAAGACTTGGATTGATACATTAAGAATTTTTCTAGCTCTTTTTGCATCTTATTTGAATATTTTTCCAACCTTCTATTACTGAAATTTAATATAAACAGTTCAAAGTAAGATTTTTCGGCTCATGCATTGCAAAAAATATATAGTAGAGCTCTTAAAAACTATCTCAGTGTTCTGTTTGAAATATTCAAATTTTACAAATGAGTTGTCAAAAACTAATGTACGACAACAAGTGGAAATTGAATCTACTATGCTGGAAATCAATATCAACTTCTTCAAAATCTGACCAATAATCCGACCTGAAAACCTTTTAAAAAAAAGTCTTGTTTTCGATGAAATATATAGGGAAAAACAAAAAATTGACATACTTTTGGCGCATTAGTGGACAATCATGTAATAATGCCTGATATTCATGGTCTGTGTGTTGCCTCTTTACCAATCTTGTGCAGTAAGTTTCAATTGAATAACATATACATTATTTTATACATGTGAATTAACCCACCTTGTGTAATGAGTTTTCTTGCAATCAACATTTACCATGGTTGGTTGCATTGCCAACAATTTTATGTATTTCATATGCACATGTAGTGTCAATTTTCTTGCCAATATAATATATATTTCCTAGACACATATAGCAAGTTTCCCAATTACACCAGTATAAATTCACCTCACAGATGTAGTGAGTTTCATTGCCAATTAATGTACATTCCTACACACATGTAGTGAGTTTCTTGTCCATATTCATTTAAATTACCACACACATGTAGTGAGTTTCCTTGTCCATATGCATTTAAATTACCAAACACATGTAGTGAGTTTCCTTGTCTATATTCATTTAAATTACCACACACATGTAGTGAGTTTCCTTGTCCATATTCATTTAAATTACCACACACATGTAGTGAGTTTCATTGCCAATATGCAGGTAACTCTCAATGGCTCGAACTTTGATTGGATCGAAGTTCTTGATCGCTGGAAGTGAGTCTAGGGTCTCGATTTTTTCCCCTATATAAATAAGCAAATTTACTATTGATTTCTCAAACTCTTGATCTCTCGAAAACCCTAGCTTGATCTCTCTAAGTCAACTGCAGTCCTGTTCATAATCTATAGTTTCTTACTCTCGATACCTCAAAGTCTCCATGTATCTCCAAGCGCTATACCTAAATAACACCTTAGAGGCGGGACTTGTGTCACGAGTTGTTTGTTCAGGCGGCACTTGTCCTGCAAGGTGATAATTGTTTGATGACTGACTATACCAATACCTAATCTATAATTATCACAACCGTTTTACGATAATATGGAGACGCAATGAAAATGAGAAATTAATTGAGATGAAACGATAATATTGAGCCATGGTCAAATTTTAGAATTATAAAACTGTTAAAAGTATATATGCTTATCAGCATCATTGTCATTGTAATGATTATATTGCTGAACAAGTTCTTACAGCTGGTGAAGGACCCTTACGGTGGGAACAATGGGTGATACTTAGTTATCACATTTATGACATGTTAATCGTCTCGCACTCCAGTAGTACTGAGCAATTTGGTCTTAATATGATGCATAAAATAAATAATTATATTATGAATTTATTCAATAGTTGTTTGAATTTAGTTTTAAAAACATCCAGTTCTGTATATTTTACTGAAAAGAAAACGTTGTTTAAGCATGAGCGTAAGGTTAGCACTAATTAAATGGCTTAATCATAACATCCGGTAAGACTAATTTTAAAAGTCGTCGGTCAACCCAGAAAATTCCGAACTCTTGAAAACTCGAACTCTTGAAACTTCAAAGTTTTTCCTTGGACCCATGGACTTCCAGCTATCGAGAGTTACCTGTACAATCCTACACACATGTAGTGAGTCTCCTTGTCCATATTCATTTAAATTACCACACACATGTAGTGAGTTTCATTGCAAATATACCTTTCCACACACATGTAGTGAGTCTCCTTGTCCATATTCATTTAAATTACCACACACATGTAGTGAGTTTCCTTGTCCATATACATTTCCACACACATCATGTACATGTATAGTGATTTTCACTGAATTGGATTTCATGTGATAAATCAATAGTCATCATGAGGTGATAATGATAATAATAATTAAGGTGAAAAGTTAATAATTATCCACCTTATATACATATAGTATAATATCTCAAAACTCACATTAATGAAGTATGGCATCTCATATAACTCACATTTTAATTTGTATTGGCATTCATGTACAACTTCTTCTTCTTCTTTTTTCTAGCTTATGTAAGTTATAAAGCAGTCAACTAAAAAGATGGCAGCTTATTCAAGGGGGAAAATTGCAGTAAGTGAAATTTTTAACATTGTACATACAGTTGAATTTTTAAGGTATATTTCAAACAACAGTACATGTGTATCGAATACCATTGATATGTTAAAGTTATTTGGGTGTGCATATCTCTCATTCTTTAAGTAAACATTTTACCGGTGATATCTCAAATTCTCATATTTAGATGTTTATTCTTGTTTTTGCTTAGTGTGACATATTGAAGTTTTCTATAATTGTCATACAGTCACAATATATGCTCAAATTGTTTTATCAGCAATTTGAACAAAATCAGTTGCCTGGTCTGTTTTGTCTGTAAGGGAAATTATCACAACAGAAAAGTGAATTAATCAATGGTTTTATCAAATTTATGATAATAAAAAAAACAATGCGACAGTATGAAGTATTACAGTCCCTTAAACCATCTACTTTCCCATTTTTTCGTGCATTCACCATGCGCTCACCGTGCATTCACCGTGCACTCACAGTGCGTTCACTTGCACTCTTCACTCCGCTCCTTCTGTGCACACCGTTCAGAAAGCACTCATTGTGCGTTCACCTTTGTTCACTTATCGTTCACCGTTCACTTATCGTTCCAATTCAGTCCGTTTTCATTCATTTTCATTCGGAACTTCAAAAATGAAAAGAATCGATCTCAGCAAAATGAGGAAAAAAACCTTGCGTTAAGGTGAAAGGAAACTAATATTACACATAAAGCATCATTTTAATTAGAATTTAATCCGTGGAATTTAAAGTACACATTCTTGAGCAGGTCTGTTTTTTGCTGTTGTTGTTTTTTATCACTCTCCTAAACAGGCATTTTTTTTGTTGATCTGAAAATGGCTTAAGTATGCAGTTACTGTGAAAATTTTATGTTACACAATACAGCGATAAATTGATACACAAATAATATTTAATGATTCATTTTAAGATAGTCAGTCCAGTCGTTTAAAAACAGAAGAATTCAATCAACTAACGATTCGACACATATATATATATATAAATATAAGAAACAGACATTGTATTTGTGTATTTTTCACGATTCAAATAATAATTCCTTCGATTCCAAATCACAAACATATCCATGTTCGACAATAAACTGTCTTACTGAACAGATCAACTTAAGATAGTAAGCATAAATGCGTGTTAATTTATAGATTAACAATGGTTTTATGTATTATTAAGACATTTTTATCATTACATTACTCGATTATCTGTTGATAAAATTAATATTATGGTCTTAAATTTGGTTTTATTGAACTGTTATTCCTAAACATGCATAAATGGTATGGTATAACTTTAAAGATAATACAGGATAGATATCATTTGCAGGATAGTCGATAGGATAGGACTGTTTTGTCAACTTTCAAGATAGCAGCACTGTACGTGTAGTTTATTAGCATGTTTTTCCTGATTTCTGTCAAAATACAATGTAAGGATAACCATCGAGACACTCCGAATAAATCATTCATCTTGCGTTCACATATCGTTCACCGTTCAGCGTTCAGCGCTTCATGTGCACTCTGCCTTCGCTCATAGTTCACCTTTCATTAGCGTTCACCAGATTCCGTTCAGCGTGTGCTTACGTAGAATGTTTCAGGGACTGTTTGTGTATAAAATTAGCATTCTAATTTATGTATGTAATATATCTTTTTTATGTATGCACGGTGTCAGGGCTCTACATTAACTTTTTTTCCTTCTTGTCCATTCGGACAAGTGATTATGACCGTGTGCATTATATAAGTAATATTAATAAAGTTTTTATTTTGATCTTGAAATAGTTGAAAAGGAGTTTGCAAACCAAAATGGAAGGCCTTAAGATAATTTGATTTTAAAATCAATGTGATAGTTTAAAAGACAAATTTTGCATATTTTGAAATAAAACTTTTTTCTAATGAGTAATTTATTTATGTGCTAGAAACAACGAATAAGCCCTAAAAGAGAGGCAGAATTTATGTGTCGTTCTGGACTGGACTGTGATGCATTAAAAGTTGAATTGATCAACAGAAGAATTGGTGAGTTGATACACATCTATTACTACTATACATTAAAATAAAAGACTCGAATTTTTGGGCTTTAATATCGAGAAATCAGAAGAGAACAGCTTTTGTTCTTTATTTTTTAAACATCATTGGTATTTGAAGATTACCAGTTTGTTTTTATTTTTTCTCAATCAAGCTTCGCTTATTAATAATCAACGAAAATTCCTTATAAAAATCCGGAATCATCTGGATTTTTTTTATTCTACAATCTTGCGCATGTGCATTCCATTCACGCTAAATCACGGGAGGCTCTTTAGTTTATGTTTCCACAATATCACACTTGCATGGATCAACTCAGAAACGATAATACACATATGTTTAAATTTTCATCGAAAATGTGTTATATCCTGAGAGTTTGAATGTCAACATGTTGTGTAAATTCGAAGTGAGTAAAAAACATTGGTAAAAAAGTGTTGAATTCTTCATTAATATGAATTAAATTTTTAGAAGAAAGGTATTTACAGCCTCAAAATGGTTTGTTATGAATAATTTGACTGTTAATCACAATGCAGCTTCAATAATTTTCTCCAAAACCATTTCGAAGCGATTATGCAATTTTTTGCTACATTACGGGTATATGAGAGGCATTTCAACTGTGGTGAAGGCCTGTCCCGAGACACAGTTAGATTATTCTAACTAAGCAGAGTGTAGTGAAATTAATAGCATTATTGTAGGCTTAAAGCTTGGTTATGTAAATATGGTGTGTCGATGTATCTATTTCGTGAATGTCCGATATCATATGCAATATGTCAAACCGTGCATGCACGGGTCAGAGTCTAGTGTAATAGAAAATAGTATCATTTCTTTGTTTTTATGTACCAATCTACTCAGTTTCACACATTTGTTTCCCTTGATTATGCAGATCCTTAAATGAAAAATGTCATTAGTTTCTGGAACAATTTTAGCCCCTTGCATTTGATAATCACAATTATACAAATAATTCCATAATAAAAGGCATTTATAAATAAATTAGGTTTTGTACATGATTTGTGAACGCACTGTACAATCATGTAATGCAAAATATTCACCAATATTTTTTTTCTTATTTTAAGGATATGGGGTTTTTGCAACTCAAAATTTTCCAAAAGGAAGCTTTTTGGTAGAATATGTTGGAGAGAGAATTGTGCCCAAGGAAGCAGAAGAAAGAGAAATGAAGCACAAAATAAAACATACTAGTTATATGTTTTACTTTAAGTGGAATGGTCTGAAGTGGTAAGCAAATATAATATATTTATTGTGATTGTTATGAGAGAGAGAGAGAGAGAGAGAGAGAGAGAGAGAGAGAGAGAGAGAGAGATACAATTGTTTTATTTACCTATTTTAGTTTTTTTGTAATACAACTTTTTCTGGTTCTTATGAGAATGTGAAATTGATATCCATATACAGTTTACTAGATGCTGGGAATTGTACAATTTAGGTCAGATTTTGATGACAGAAAATTAATTAGAATTTAATAAAAAAAAATTGTGTTTGAATATTCTCACCACCCTGGCAATTTGTTTTTAGAAATTGCAGTGTTTGCGGCAGGTTATGAGTTCTGAGAATTGGCAAAAAATCATTGTTACGTACATTTCAACTAAATATGGAGATGAAAATGATATCCTGTTTAACTATTTGCACTTTATAAAGGAAAGTAAAGTGAGCATGAGATAAAAAGTTTTATACAATGATTAGGTATTTTCTATTACCATGATTACACTATAATTCAGTGAATAAATCATTCTGACATCTTTGCTTGATGACTAAAATAACACCATGCATACGTAACAGGATTGGAAATATAATGACGGCCAAACAGAGATTTGAACCAGGGCATCCAGAATCACTAGATATGTACTCTACCAACTGAGCTATATATAGCCACCGATGATCAAACCAGTCCCACTTTCACACATATGTGTAAATTCATTTTCATTAAATACCGGGTGCAACCCTGCAAAAATCTATAAAATTGCTTTTTATACCCCCGCTCCGAAGGAGAGGGGGTATACTGTTTTACCCTTGTGTGTCTGTCTGTCCGTCCGTCCGTCTGTCTGTCTGTCTGTCTGTCTGTCCGTCTGTCTGTCCGTCCGTAACAAAAATTTCTATCGCATTTATCTCAGCAACTATTTATCGCAGATGCTTGAAATTTTAACACAGTGTTTGTTAAGGCATGCCATATCGTGGGATATATTTTTGTACCAATCGGACGTCAACTTCCTGTTAAATGACGACTTTGCTTATTTTTTAACCAAAATTTTCAAACAAATTTTCGTCAAAGATTTCTCAGCAACTGTTTATCGCAGATGCTTGAAATTTTTACACAGTATTTGTATAGGCATGCCATATCGTGGGATATATTTTTGTACCAATCAGACGTCAACTTCCTGTTAAATGACGACTTTGTTTATTTTTAGCAAAACTTTTCAAACAAATTTCCGTCAAAGAATTCTCAGCAACTGTTTACCGCAGATGCTTGAAATTTTTACACAGTATTTGTAAAGGCATGCTATATCGTGGGATATATTTTTGTACCAATCAGACGTCAACTTCCTGTTAAATGACGACTTTTTTTATTTTTAGCAAAACTTTTCAAACAAATTTCTGTCAAAGAATTCTCAGCAACTGTTTATCGCAGATGCTTGAAATTTTTACACAGTATTTGTATAGGCATGCTATATCATGGGATGTATTTTTGTACCAATCGGACGTCAACTTCCTGTTAAATGACGACTTTGTTTATTTTTAGCCAAAATTTTCAAACAAATTTTCATCAAAGATTTCTCAGCAGCTATTTTTGGAGATGCTTGAAATTTTTACACAGTGTTTGTTTAGGCATGCCATATTGTGGGATATATTTTTGTATCAATCAGATGTCAACTTCCTGTTAAATAATGACTTTGTTTATTTTTAGCCAAAATATTCAAACAAATTTTCGTCAAAGATTTCTCAGCAGCTATTTATCGGAGATGCTTGAAATTTTTACACAGTGTTTGTTAAGGCATGCCATATTGTGGGATATATTTTTTTACCAATCGGACGTCATCTTCCTGTTAAATGAGTACTTTGTTTATTTTAGCCAAAATTTTCAAACAAATTTTCCTCAAAGATTTCTCAGCAGCTATTTATCGCAGATGCTTGAAATTTTAACACACTATTTGTTTAGGCATGCCATATTGTGGGATATATTTCTGTACCAATCGGATGCCAGCTTTCTGTTAAATGTCGACTTTGCTTATTTTGCATATTCACATCAGAGCGGGGGTATCACTAGTGAGCATTGGCTCACAGATATCTTGTTTTGTTTGTAGCATTGATGCAACTAACACTGAAAGAAAGGGGAAGTATATAAAGGACGAGGAAGTCGGAAGTCCATTGAATAACTGTGTTATGCGCCTTTTGGTTACCGAGAATTATCCAAGGATCTGCCTCTTTGCAAATAGAGAAATTAAAGCTGGAGAAGAGTTAAGATATGATTATGGGGAAGCCAACCTACCTTGGCGATAAGTATGTGACAATTTTAATAATTGTTGATGTGTTAATGTGATTTAAATGTCAAAAGGATTTCAAAAAAAAAAATGCACATGGTTTAACATTTCATATTGTTTTTTACAACAAGAATTAGTATAATCAGTGAATCAATTAATTTTTAACCTGTATAATATTGAGTTTACTGCGCGAGAGTACATGTTGTTCAGAACTGCACAGTAATAAATACTATATAATTTAATAATAAATTGTTACAACTATTGTTCTCTTTAAGATTCACCTAATGATAATCCATTTGACGATAACCCATTTGACGTCAACCAGGACAGTGAGGAGAACAATGAAGGTTACTTTTACTTTATGTTTCTAGTGTTCATTTTGATTTGATACATGTACATGTATTAAAATGTATTTAATATTTATGTGTAACATATGTCATAACAAATACTGGTACACATTTCCTGCACATGTGGTGAATTTCCTTTCCATTTTGAATGAATTTCCCACACATATGAGTGAATTTCTTCGCCAGTGTACATTTACTACACATGTAGTGAGTTTCATTGTCCATATTCATTTAAATTACCACACACATGTAGTGAGTTTCCTTGTCCATATTCATTTAAATTACCACACACATGTAGTGAGTTTCCTTGTCCATATTCATTTAAATTACCACACACATGTAGTGAGTTTCCTTGCCAATATACATTTCCACACACATGTAGTAAATTTTCTTGTCCATATTCATTTAAATTAACTTTTTCAGTGTTTTTGCTTGTGATAACATATGATAACACAATTGATTTTGTACTATACAGTCCATTAAATTCAAATAACGTATGATTTGGGCGCAAGCAGGGTTTGCTTATTTATATTCAAATATTTAATTGTACAACTGCTGGAAATTGTCAAATCCATCATAAAGCCCTTCGAGCTTCATTGGATTTGATCATGCCCCGACCAAAATTATCACCCCATAATACATGTACTGAAAGAATGATTCCTTATTCCTTAATAACTACCACACACATGTAGTTAGTTTCCTTGCCAATATACATTATCTTCACACACGTAGTGAGTTTTCTTTTCAATATACATTAATCATGCACATTTAAAAAGCAGACTTTGATGAAATTGATTTCGCTGACAAAGGTGTGTTTATAAATCATGTTTTTATTTTCTGTCTATTCCCCAAGAATTTTCAAGGCTGTTTATTGATGTGTCTTTTCTTCAATATAGAAACTATTGATACTGAAACAGAGAGTGAAAAAGAAGTTGATGATGATTCCAACACTGCATCCCCTATGGAAGGTACTTTTCATTCAGTTGATTAGATCCAGATCTTTTTTAATATTCCAGAGTTAGGTAGCCTTTTAAAGTAGAAGGTATTGCAACAAATGTTTCAAATATAAGTAGGGTGTGCACTGTTCAACCTGCCAACTGTGCAATCCGGTACACTGGACATTCTGACCTCATACTTGTATTTTATTCCCAATTTTTTTTATAATGTATCTAGGATAAAACACTACACTGTAAGTTTCATAACCTGAGGTTTTATTTGGTCAAAGTACTTTAAGTAATTCAACACATTACATAATGTATATGCACAGTAATTGCTTGTTGGCTAGGTTACCGGTACAAAGATGTCCTGTAAGGTTAAAAGTTATGGTCGTTTTAGAGCTTAGTTAACTACATTTTCTAGTTAATAGTAAATAGTGTATACTGTGTAATTTCATACCTTTTGTGCTACTTGAGGTGAATTTTTATCGAGATGTAATTAACATTGTATATTGTATTGCAGTTCCATGTAAAAGTAAAAAGCTAAGCACAGAGAGATCATCATGCCCACCCCATGCAAAACCTGAGGCTCAAGGACAAGGTATTATCTTTGATTATATAAATTTAAAACTTTTTACGGACACCACCTGCCAGTTGCCATTAGTGACAGTAACTTAATTGCATATAAATTAGGTATTGTAGATTCAAGTTTGTTCAAATTATGGTCCCTGGGGGTAGGGTGGGGCTACAATGGGGGATAAATTATATATAGAGAAAATCTTTAAAAATCTTTTTCTCAAAACTATTAGGCCAGAAAAGCTCAAATTAAAATGGAAGCATCCTCAGGTAGTGTAGATCCAAGTTTGTTCAAATCATAGTCCCTGGGGGTAGGGTGGAGCCACAATTGGAAGATCAAGTTTTACATAGGAATATATAGAGAAAATCTTCAAAATCTTCTTTTTTAAGACTATTAAAAGTATTTGGCCAGAAAAGCTTAAACTTGTGTAGAGGCATCCTTGGGTAACTATGTAAATTCAAGTTTGCGAAATCACAGTCCCTAGTGGTAGGGCGGGGCCGTGATGGCGGTTTGGTTTTTTTCATAGGAATATATAGAGAAAATCTTAAAAAATATTCTGGGAAAGTTTTCGGTCCTAAACTCAGTACTTAGTGTGAAAGCACGGGTTATGCAGATTTAAGTCTGATAAAACCCTGATTCCATAACGAAAAGTGGTGCCACAAAATGGGGGGGGGGGCTATTTAGGAATAGAGAAAAATCTTCTTACAAGTACAACAACAAAAGGGGCTTGGTATTTACCAAAAATAAAGAGGTGGATAAAAATTGGCAGATTTTCAAGTTTTTACTGTACTTAGTTGTCAAGATATTTTGATACTGTTATGCTAATTTGATCAGAATTAAGGCAATTGTTGCTCAGGTGAGCGATGTGGCCCCTGGGCCTCTTGTTTAAATTCTTGGATACAATGAATGAATGAATATCTTTTTACTATATTTCATACAGTTTTAACATTCAAAGGAAGGATACCAATTTTTGAATAAAGACTATACATTTGGGCTGAAGAACAAATAACCTTAATGACAAAAATATGATAAAGATACAGCAATTTTAAAATAATAAAATCTTATTTTTTTTCACAGCCAGTGTTCAACGTCACACATGGACTGCTGTAGAAAGGCATCCTTGGAGCGACAGTTTAATAACTTTATCAAACTAGGGAAAACTCCTGGTCAGCTTGACTGTTTAAACGCCATTAGGAAGGAAAAGGCATTATCAGGCTTCACTTGGCGCAATGTGAAGTTTGCTGTCAAAAACATAATACCTCTCGTCTGAGAAGTTGCAGAAAATGAAATTCCAGGTGGTCGCAACGTTAAATTTCTATGTGTTATAATTATGTTACCGTAATGAAGTTCGAATGCATACTGTTTGTGCTGTATTATCAATTTGTTAATAGCATTATGCCAGTATCTAAATTTAATACAGGGTGCATGCATTTGTGACAAATGCTTATTGGCTTATACAAATGTACATTTTTTTTTTTGTCTGTTATTCTACTTCCTATTCCATGAAACATTTTGAAATGGAAGAAATGGGTAGACATTATTTGATATTTTAATTGATAAAATATGATCAGAAATGTAAAGAAGGGCACGCATCATGCATGATAATGTCAATAATTGATTGAAATTATTTGAATTCATAAACAAAATTCCATATATCATGAATTACTATGAAATTATGTACTTTTAAATTTTAGCTTAAAGTTGTTTGATCCTAAAATAAAATGAATGATAATTAAGATTCTGCAGTTGATTTATGTTTTGTTTGAAGAAGTGTTCAAAGTCCACAGGTCTAGATTTTACAAAGCAAGTGGCAAATAGGAATTTATTTTATTTAAACAGTATATGTTTTTAAAGAAATGAAACACACATGAAGACTTTTCAATTCAATTAGATTTTCTTATAAATTCAGTCTTGATAGGGTGCGTAAAAATTAGCAAGAAATCCTAATTATTTAAGTCATACAGTGATAGTGTAAAGTGTCTTTTATAGGCAAAACAGTTAATAAAAGCATACAAGTTGCAATGGTACTAGACTGTGCATGTCCTTTGACAAGAAATATTACTGTCTCGTATATGTTTCAAATTACAATACTTATAACATAAAATGTTGAATGAATTTACATAATTGAATTATATATGTAATTAACATAAGATTCTTTGTATCGAAGTAGGGTCTGGTGCTAAATATAATGTAGTTTAAATAGAAAACGTGCATATGTGGAGAAAAGTGTGAAATGCAGTCTAATCTTATTTATCCAGAATTCACTTAGTATATATTGTTCTCCACAAATTTGACAATATATGCATCTTGAGTATACCATAATGAATTGATTAGATTAGCCTGAGTATTAGAATTAGTATTAGAATAATTCGTCTTGCAGCTTGCTGAAATTATTAGATCTCTCTCTCTCTCTCTCTCTCTCTCTCTCTCTCTCTCTCTCTCTCTCTCTCTCTCTGTGTTCAGTAATAAATGGTTTATGTGGTAAATTTCCTTTGAATCTTCAATCGATCACATGACTAGCTAGATGTATTGACTTTGGGGTAAATTAGGAAGAAATACACACTGTAGTGAGTTTCTGGTGTGTATTCACAATGAGTCATGTGACCTCATGTAGTGACTATCAGGTATAAAATCATAAACTTTTACAAAGAGATTTTGCCTATTTCAAATAGCAGAATAGTAAAAAGATGTCTTATATAACTTAAAAATATTAATATATATTGAATAGCACAACTAGAACATAGTGTAGTGAATTTCAGGTGTAAAGTCTGATGTAGTGAGTTTCGGCATAATGCAAGTATGTGTGTGTGTGTGTGTGTGTGTGTGTGTGTGTGTGTGTGTGATTTTTTGCACAAAAAAGTACTGTAGCGAGTATTTAAATTTTAATTGCTTTGTAAATGTGCTTTATCCAAACATTTTCTAAAGCCTAAGCTAAATTCATTTTTGATATGTGCATTTCATGAAGAAACTTTTTTTTCATCTGAAAGAGGAAATTTAGTAAGCAGACGTCTTTTACTTAAGATGATTATTTTTAAAGCTTCTGCATGGTGTAAATTATTGATCATTGATTTTAAACTTTTCATTTTTTGTAAATAGAGTTTATTATCATCATTTTTTATTATAGTTTCCGAAAATCATTTTCAATCTACATTATTAATTCAAAACGCATATTTATAAGAGTAATTGTAATATTTCAATTTAAACAATTTTAGATGATATTTGAGAGTAAAAAGCTGAGCTCATTTCTTGGAATTTTCATATTAGCAGCATCAACATCAGGTAAACCTGATTTATCATCAAATTACATATTTATTCGAAATGTAAAATATAACGAGTAACTGTTGCATTATACAAGGCAAATATATCCTAAACGATGCATGCTAATGATTGACTTTTGTAGCTCAAGACCCGTGTTTAGATGGCAATGCTCTGGATCTCGATAATTTGGCCAAGCGATCCCCCTTTTATGCAGTCGATTCCACACCACTGTGTGACAGATATATATCAGAAGCGTGGTACAAAGCCGACTATTATATGATGTCCACGTCAGCACCCAGCTTAGCTAATTGCGGTACAACATATCCTATTTGGCTCAGAGGTATCTCTATTTCGCATTTGAGTTTCATGATAAAATGTAGATGAATGATATGTTACAATATACATCGAAATTTAGATTTTTGAATTTAGCTGATAATAGATATCTAGTTTTTGAAGTTTAATTTTCATAAAAAAATAATAATTTCTGATTATTACGCACTTGTTCCACTAAGATAATATTTAAAACAAAATTCTGGATTTGTTATAAGGTATTGGTGTTTCTTAAATATACACTTAAACATATCAAAACGCATGTAAAACGCTTATAAAGGTTTCGATTATTACATGTATTTGTTGGGGTTTTTTTATTTTTACCAGAAATTGTTATTCTTTTATATGTTTTTTTTTCAGACTGTAAATACCTATAATTATAAAGTCTTTATCTTTATTTTGTCATTATTCAGATCCAATTCCATCCAATGGTCTAAATAAGACACTGACTGCGTGTGAAGTTGGGTTTTTCAATAATTGTACACGACCATATGATATTAATGTTAAAAACTGCTCATCTTTCCTCGTCTATAAGCTCAAACCATCCGATGTCTGTAATTCCGCATACTGCTTTGGTAATATGTTTTTTTTAAAAATCATTCTGAAGCATGTAATTGATAATAAAATTGTTTTTTGGTTAAATAAAATTTCATCTTGGAACAGCCATCAAAGTTTCTTATTTAAAAAGCAAGATACAAACACTTCTTTGCAAATCGTTAGAAATAATATTTAATTAGTTAAATGGTGGGTCTTGTGTTGTCTCGAATTCTGACATGACTTATAGAAACAAATGAAATATATTGATTTTTATTTTTGATTAATTAAACTTGTAGAGCCAAGTAATCAGTGTAAGTATATCATATACTGTTTTGTAATCAGAAAAATTAATAATCATAATTATTAATGTGTTTTCTTTTAATAATTGTACTGCACTTTTATTGAGTTTGGTTTTAATTTTAAATTCGATGCACATTAAACTAAGCTAATGTGATCCGTTATATAAACATAAAGAGGAGCAAAAACGTAAATTTCTGTTTCATTTTTAATTTTTAACGAGTTATATTTTTGACAAGACAGTAAATATTTCATGCGCCGACGGTGTTTGGGTTTAATAATAAACAACAATAAAACTTTAGAAACTAAGTTGATAGGGATGTGTTTTTTTTATTACGTCACCAACTCAATTCATATCCTTATGAACAATTACACCATTGTTCGTTTATTTATTAAAGATTCTAAAATAACTTTTTCATAGGTGTGAATGAG
Source organism: Magallana gigas (assembly GCF_963853765.1). NCBI lineage: Eukaryota > Metazoa > Mollusca > Bivalvia > Ostreida > Ostreidae > Magallana > Magallana gigas. Next base: position 45,876,615 of record NC_088861.1, read on the forward strand.
TCAATAGCTGAGGCTCATGTTTCTTTTCATAACATAACGTGGAAAAAGAATGATTTCGGATATATTAAACAATACGACCCCTCTGTCAACCTGATTTGTTCCTTCACCCCTTCTGATGATGACTCCCTGCTCTACCACATTGACTGGTACGTCGATAACATGGCTGTGATCCAAGGACAGACCGTCGACAAATGGTCATTAGATGACGCTATTCTCTCCGCAACCGTTCTAAGCAAAGCAGAGAAAAAGATGAATTCCTGGGTATGTTCTCCTATTGCTAAACATTGACAAAGTGACTATCTAATGAAATTTAATAGACAGTGAGAGGAAACTTTATCATATCTTTCCAGATTCATTGTGTTGTTGGCATTAAGAAATTCAAGAACATGTTTCCATGCTTTTCAACATCGAGCGATCTATTCTTTGCAGGAATTGAGGTGTGTCTATAGAATTTACAAATAAATTCCAATGATGTATTGGGATGATTTTTTTTCTCGAAGTATCACAAAATTGTCTACAAAAAATAGATACATTTTTTTTTTACAAACTGCAGGTCTTAAACGATACCCTTTCCATTGAGAGAAATAGCAATGCAACTTTGATGCTACGTACAACTATCCCAATCGTTCTCGAAACAATAGAAACTTCTTCTTCGCAAGTTACAAGTCAAATAGATGTTGAATTATCATTCCCGGGAAGTACGGGGATGTCTTGTCAATCTCAAAGCAGTTTCCGTCAATGTAAAGTTACCATTAAAAGTTTCCTGTACAATGATAGGCAACTTTATGAGAATCCGTCCAACTGGTACAACGTTACAAGTATGCTAATACACAATTATGATCAACATAAGTATGATCTTGCTGGGCCTAAACTAGTTCTACGGTTAAAAACAAGCAATACAAACGGAGAAGGAACCAAAATATATGGAAATGTAACTCTTCACGACGTTCAAGTAAGGCAAAGAATGTTATGATACATGTATATTTTCAGACGAAATGTTTCATGTAATTCATGTATAACAATGTTTAATGCACAGGTAACTAAAAGGAAAATATTAATATTGGATAATACCATGATACAATTGATAAACAAGTAGAAAAAATAGTGTAAAGATCAATGAATTAAGATACTCAAAATTCAATTTGATATTTTATTTATTAACATAGTTTAAAACCATTTACTATGTGTAATTGTTCAAATCTTGAATCAACATTTTTTATCACTGAAGTCGTCACAATATGGATTAAATCTAAATTAATACGATTTCAGTCTCAATACATATTTCTAATTCATGTATTCTTTCTAGATAAATATATTGGACAAGAAAACAGAGTGGAAAGGCAAACGCTGTAGTTCATACGCGGATCCGCACCAAAGAACATTCGATGGATAGTAAGCAATAGTTTGACATTTTAGGAACTAAAGACAACACTTATCATACGGAATATAAAGAGGTTTTATAAATGTTTAACGTTAAAATATGAACACAATGACCGACTGCAGTATTAACCTGATTGATTCTTACCTTTTTAAACAGCATTACCTGTATTTATGTGACAATACCACACTATCTTACAAAACAAAATCATAATATGTGTAAAATACCACTTTATAGGATAAATCATTGTTTTTATCGTAAAATATAAGTTATCTGAATCAAAATTTCACACTTTTTAACTTTCCCCTCCCCCGCAAAGCTTTGTTAATCCCGGCTTAACACGGTCTACAATTTTTTTCCTAGTGGCTTAATTTATGTACCATTTGCTAGCACGCACTACTTATAATATTATGTATCATAACTTTTGACAGTTTATAAGTCTTTATTATCAAATCGTTTATAATAATCATGACATTATCCAATCCTGAAAGAAAATAGGATGCAAATTTAATCAATTTGTGTTTTTCAATATTTTACGTTTGTGAGATGGTTTCTTTTTGTCATTTGTTCATGTCTTTTTCAATCTCCTAATAAGCATTATTTTAATGTCAATTTACTTTTTTATGTTACATTACGCTTTAGTAAATATGAATGCCAAGACACGGGTTGTATTGCTGGAAAAACTTACATATTTTATAGGAACAAGGAGCAATTGCAAGAGGTAATGTGTTATATGATATAAACAGATATTTTGATTTCTACTACAGTTATTGCAGAGATCAAAATAATGCCGTGGGCATTTTTCTCAGATATACTAAGAACGTCATCAATAAATTATAAGATCTTAAACGCATACTAAACTCGAGTCGATCGTGAGTTTATAACTGTAAAAACTTGCTCTTTAAAAAAAACCTTTGATAATACTGGTTAGTGTCCTTTAAAGCAATGTTTATTCCCTTTATGGTTTATTTCAAAGAGCTAATTTCAGCGGTTCCAAGACCCTCCGTCAACACATTATCCGGTACGCATTCCGAAGCAGCTATTACTAACAAATCTTTGGGTTACGCGGAACAGCCGTCTCAACCAATCAGATTCATCTCGCTTGAAAATATGACTTACTTCCTCTTTATATAGATAAACCGATCAGCTGATAGTCGGAGCTGTTATTAGAATAGAAATAAATTTCGCCTCGGCTTTTATTTTTCTGAACAACATTTCTCGACCTCGGAGGTTATTCTACAACATTCACGAAAACTCGTACTTTATTTCGAAATAATATCAAGACGTTTGCACAATTTGATGTAAAGAAACATTAAAATTTCTGTTTTAAGAAGCAGATGTATTTTCCATCTGTTCTACTTTCACATATAATTATTTTCAAACTCTTATTAGTATTCCATAAATACTGTAGAATCATTAGATTTGGTGGTGGCTAAATTTTCATGGAAATCGTGGGTACCTCTGACCCACAAATTAACATCCTCCACGAACTTATAAATTAAGGCAAAAAAGTAATATATTTTTTTGTAGGTATACGAAATTACGTCCACATGAACTTGTAAAATTTATGCAATCCACGAAAATTGGCCCCCACGAATTTTAATGATTCCACAGTAAACGAGTGATTTGATATGTATACTCAGTTACTCAGTTAACTTTTGAGCCTGGAAAAAAATATAAGCAAATGAAAGTAACTCATTTTCCCATGATCGAACTATATATTCAGCTTAAATTGAAACTTAATCTTATATGGGGGTAAAATTTATTCATCTAATTGCAAGCCAGATAACATTTATGTTTCATATCTTTAGGTACAAGTCCGCCATGGGAGTTGCTGGGGTAGACCTCGATGCGTCTGCGCAGTAGCGGCTCGATCGGGACAGGATGTGTTCACTATTGATGCATGTAATGGGAGCCAGTACATAAACTTTCCAATTTGTAACGATAAGGCTCTCAAAGTTATCAAAGAAACGGACAAAGTCTACAAGGTTATATAAAATGACATATGGTGTTGAAAAGGTTCTAAATAACTTTACATTCTGGTTGTATTTTGTACAGAAAAATAATAATATTTCACGATGTGTAATCTTTTAGATCATATTTCCAACCGGAACATTTCTTAAAGTCTATATCTACAACTACGGGAGTTCGTTCTGGTACATAAACGTAGAAGTTTATCCCACCGTTTCTGATGTTGGTAGAACGTCTGGACTGTGTGGAGTACTGGACAATGATAGGACTAATGACCTCCGCCGAAGGGACGGAACCCAGGACAATATACACTCCTACAGTTACTACAATCCACCCGATGATTTCTCTCTGTCATGGCAGTTAGTCTCAATTTTATTAATTTTAAGTTAAAGCATAAAAAGCACAATCATAATTTTCTTCCCAAATGCAGAATAACTCGATTTAACCGTATGTATGACATGCACTTTAACATTTTATCGACGACACTTCAATGTAAAAATTTTAAAAAATATATATTTTTTATACTGTAACCATTTGCCTGAAATGCATTGCTATGTCAAGCTAGCAAATCATTTTTTAATTGCATGTAGTAAACATGTACTGTAAAAAAATGTGTAACATATTTAAGTTGCTGAGTATATTACCATTGCCTCTTCAAATTGATTTATGCTTCATGATTATGTATTTTATTACCGTTTCACTGTTGTTTCAATAGACTTCCTGTAGGAAGTGTGGACGATCTTCTATCCATGTCAACAACAGTGTTTGATCAGCTTACGCCTCTGGCTACATACCTTTACAAACTTTGCACTTGCTATGATAAAATAACACACTGCAGCTACAGAAAATACACTCTTTGTGAGACAAACGTCAGAGGTCGGGAGTACCATTGTGTATTACACAGCAGCTCGAGAAAAAAGAGAGACCTGGAGTTTTTTACACGACTCCAAGAAAACATCGACATAAAAACAGAGGAATTGGTGGTAAGTATTCCACCCTAGTGTTTTTCAACGGATAGATCAACACTAATGTTACGTTTAGATTTATTAATTTAGTCAATTTCAAGTTTTCTGATCATTTGTTTCAGCGAATAAAAAGACAGGCGTTAAACGAAGTTGATGCCTATGACATTTGTAACGAGGCGTTTCAACAGTCAGCATACTTCGACACCTGCCTCCAAATTGTTCCCAACTTTAGCAATGAGACTTTAGTCAACTGTATAAATGACCTTGTTGTACGTAACGTCACAATGAATTAATGCGTGTTATTATTAATTCTTTGACAATTTTAACTTTAATTTTTACTAAAAAGTTGAATATATTACCATCAAAACATTACTTATCACTTATTTAATTACAATCCTTTTAAATTCCTGTTGTATGTAAGTATTAACATATTCGTCTTTCTGGATGGACGATGATTTATTCAAAAAATGATAAAGTATCCGTATTGGTGGCATTGGATAAATTAGCATTAATGTATATGAAAAAATTTTCTTTTTTCAAATGTTTAAAAATGACAGATGACTGGAAACCATAATCTGACCCAGTTACACCTGGATACTGCCCTTGGACAATGTCAAACATATATCCTGTTGAACCACACAGCAGTGAATGAACATCCCGATGTCACAACAGTGATCGTCAATTTATGTCCAAACAACTGCAGCAACAGAGGTGTATGCTCATCAGGTAAGCACACTCAGAAAGAAGAAGGGTTGCATGCGTTAAAAAAAACGAAATTAAAATCAAGTATGTCTGTATTGATTTTGAAGGACAATGCAACTGTGATTATGGATTTGGAGGAAGCGATTGTTCCTTTGACGTGTTATCTCCACCTACAATAACTAGATTATCTGGTGATGGTGTTTGTGACAAATCTACGGAACTTTGCGATGAGATCACTGTTTATGGGAGTTACTTTCTGGAGAATATGAGAACAACTTGTCATGTGACTAGAGAAGAGGTAATGTGTGTGGTAAAGCAGTTTAATTTTTTTTATGATTATACTTCCACAATATAATTTTGTTTTTAGAAGTAGCAAATGTGTAAGTAATAAAAATTCATCATTTACGTTTGACAGATGAGTGAAAATAACGTTATAGCGTCCAGAATCTCATATACAGTAGATCTACAGGAAAGGACCCTTTATGAAGGATTCTGTGGTCTTAAATATGCCCAAGAATCTACGTTTTATACATCTTTCAATTTTAATCTGTTTAATAATGGAACTCAATTCTCGCCCCAGTATACTGTTTATATATACCAATCTGCCTGTCAGACATTTCAAAACATTTCTGGAAACATCAAAGTTACTCTTCAGGCAAGTACCCATATTTGAATGAAAATTTCAACTCTAACAGTTCTTTTAGAAGTATTTGACTTTAATTCCCTTATATCAAGCATTACGAAGTATTAAGTGTCTCGCTATAATCTAATGTGCAGTTGTTGCATTTTCAGAGCGGCTATTGTTATATAAACGGAACTTGCATACAAAGTGGGACGTTTAAGAGTAACGATAGCTGTTGGCAATGTTTGGCCTCATCCAATGCATTTGACTGGATCTTGGGTATATACGATCCCTAAAAGAACAATGTATCCTAATTGACAATTATTCAAAATTGTCAAATGTAGTTTTTTGGGAAAATGCAATAAATACAAAAATGAATATATTAGATGTAAAATATATCAATACATATGTCAATCCGAGGAACATTTCATATAACATTAAGCATTTTTTTGTAAAACTGAGTAGTTTATTCTTTTTTATATATACTGATTAAATGACGCAAATCCACGGGTGTGCATTTTAGACTGTACCAGTACAGAAACAACACCTATGTCGGCAACATTTCACACAGCATCTTCGACAATATCAACGCCTCCTTCAGCGATAGCCTCTACGACTTCCATCGAAAACACGTCGTCGAAAACACAGACAATATATTCAAGTGCAAGAACAACAATTAACTCTGAATTAGAAACGCCTGTATCGACTACAAAACAACATGATAAAACATCTACCGCTTCGGCTACAGCTTCGTATTTACCAACAAAAATGTTATCATCTGGAACAACTATGACCTTGAGGAACACCGATGACAAAGAAACAAACAAACAGACGATCCAGGAAGAAGGATTGTCGGTAGCAGCTATAGGTCTGATAGTTGCCATTGTTGTTGTCTCTGCTGTTATTTTTGCCATTGCTGGATACATGCTGAAACAAAAGATTTCGAAAAAGTGAGCAATGAATACGTTTATTTAATACGTTTTATTGTTATGAAATGAACAAATTGCGTTTAATTCTTATATAAGGTAATGTCTAATTTTTATTATACTTTAACATTATGTTAATTTCTATGCTTTTAGGATAGATGGTGAACAATTAACTCTCGACAACTCCATAAAAAATGACCAGAATATTTACCTAGACAGCAACAGACATATGGCTACCAGGGGTAACTTAAACCCCAATAACTTCCTCCCAGCCGACAAGTTTTCGAGACCACCGTCAGCAACTTCTACGAGAATGTTGCCTCCCCATCAGGATTTCAGGAAAATGTACGATCCAAATCATCTCGACAAACTATTTAGTGCCAAATGATACTAACACTTCCAAATCTATTAAAACACATATTTGTTTGTAAATTTACAATGTTCATTACTATATCTGTTTTGCAATATAAAAGGTGTGGCATGTATTTCAATCCATTTTCAAATATTTGTTATGACAAATATACCTTATATCTTATATTATGCGTATACAATATAATGTGTATGTTCATTATAATTATTTCCTTGTTTCCATTTCAGAAAAACAAGTAGAACTCGAAATAAATCAAAGATTTTTTTAAAATGTTTGAAATTTATTAGAATAATATTTTTTTTCTCGCATGATCATCGGTGTGAGATCAGTTTGTCCAGTGTGAGACAGCAGTGTGAGATTTTTCTGTATTACATTGTGTATTACTACGCCGCTTTAAAACGTAAACAAACATTGACTGCTGCAGAAAAATGCAAAATGATGGATTAAAATAATCCATTAAGTAATTGTTTTCCTCCGCTTTGAATTTGTATTTTGCTTTATCGATTTTTGAGATGTTTGACGGTTTGTTTTTGCTAGTTTTTATTATACTGATCAATGCTGACTTCTATGTATTTATTAACTCAGATTGATTAAGGTTGAATCAAAAGAAAATTTAATGCAAAATATTCCGATTATGGACATAAAACCTTATACCATCATATAATTGATATTTGTGTTAACATTTGATCAAGGTTTTTCGATATGCTATTTCGTAACACATTTTTTGTAACATATATACACAAAGATATTTTTTGGATTTAAAATTTTCATCGGTTCGTTTCAGTCATTTGAAATTCAAAAGCTTTTATAAAAGCCTACAGAATTGAATCCTCTTATTATTTGGGACTGTTCGTTAATGGATTGGTAAACTAAGACCTAAATTGGTCTGTATGTCCTTGAAATCAATATGTCTTGATATGGAGGGTTGTCAATCAAAAATTATACGCGTTCTACATCAGGTCCACGATGACACATAATTTTAAAAGGCGAATCACTGTTGATACCGAAACTCCATGCGTGTTCAATATTTCTGCATAACTACTTATAGCCACAGTAATCATCTACACTTTTAATGAGTGTGAGAGAGAGAGAGAATATCAAAATGATTATTGATAGAGAGGACACTTTAAGCTTGGGTTCTGTCTGTAATAATTAATTTGGTTTAAGCAAAATATTATTGTTCGATGTATGACCTATTTACCAGTTTTAGGCTTCTATACAAAATTTTGATCTGTCATATTTTTTTTATATTATTTGTCATAGATTTATGAGCTTAAATTTCCGAATTCCTGAATTTTTGACATTGCATTTGACTAGAAAACTTTCATAGGAGCTTAGACATAAACCACTCTTCGGAATAATAAAAATTGAAATGCTGGTAATTATAACCATAAAAGGACTACTAAATTTACTAATTGATGTTAATTACTGAGCATAGAAATTTCAATTTACGCAATAACCATACATTGCTTCCAATTTTAAAAACAATTTATTTTCAAATGTTCTACATGTTCTTCAGTAAACAATAAGCTCTTGCATGCAGATTATAATCAATTCAACTTGTTCAAAATCAGGTATAATTTGACACATATTTTCAAAAGGTGGTTCACTGTCGATACCGAAACTTAACACGTTCGATACCGAAACTTCAAACGTGTTCTTTATATCAGCATATCTGCTTATGTGTGTGTGTGTGTGTGTGTGTGTGTGTGTGTGTGTGTGTGCAATAAAAAGGCATTTTTCTACCAAGACAATCAATGTGTTAATAGCAGATATATATTAATTTCATGCTAAGATCAGAATAAACAGTGACTTCACTTCTTAAGTATGTGCCATTTTATACCTTTTTGGCAATACATATACAATGACTTATTTTTGTCGCATAAGTCTTATAAGAGCATTGTTTGACGTTTGACGACCTGGAAAACCAGAAAGTCTCTCAAGTAAAGGACATCTGAACCAAATCCAGTTCGTTGTTTACCAATCAAGTCACGAACAGTTTTTAAAAAAAATGAGCATTTAACTTTTATCGGTTTTTAAAAGTTATTGAGTTTCAAGGGCGATAAACGTTCAATGTAGTAAAACATATTGCAAAATAATTTGCGAACAATTTCGTATTCACACGACAAAACCAAACATTGCACAAATATTTAATGTCCAGTAAGATTGAACTTTTATTCAACTCTTGGGTTTTAGCAATTTGACTGGATTTAAAGATTCTGTAAATATCAGTAAAAACTATAAGGACATATTTATTTTACCAATGCCACTACACCAATTTTTGTCATTGTCAAGTTTTAGATATGTTTGTTAATCAAAGTCAGAAAGTATTTCAACAAATACTTGTGCAAATGATTGAAAAATTCATTCAATTCAACTAAATTCACATTGTTCAGTAAAATACCATACCGAATAGCAATAATGAATACTTCCCGACAAAAAACAATGATAAAACCGAATACAGCATAACTTTTGAAATTTTAATCGCATTAAAATGGTCGTAGTTTGCAATGATGGTTGAAGTATCCCTTTTCCAACTCTTATTGAGTAGAGAAAAAAATATACTCAATATAATCTATTTCAACAAACAAAAATAAATTATTTACACAAAAACAAATAAAAACATATACATGGGCATTAATCGTAATAAAAATAAATCTTTTAAACATTGCAACTCTATAAATTGCATTCAAGTTAACATATTTACAAAATAATGTTTATCCATTGAAAAATCAAGGAGAGCAAAAACCGGATATTGAACCAGACAATGACGCACGATTTGTTCCTTTAAAAAGACAATGATAATATCAGTAACGGTATGTTAAGCACACATTCCCTTAATCAGATACTGAAGCTATCCGAAAAAAAGACGTGCCGTCAATATAAACAAAATAACCAGAAATATCGTTTCTAAAATTTTGATATAAGGGCAGATCAAATTCGAAGATGAAAATTTCGCCCTTTTGCCAGTTACGCTTGATACACGTTAATTTGTTCAGTGGATGAATTGTACATCACTATCATCAGACTTTGATATTGGTTATAGATTTTATATCAAAAATTAAATATTTCTTTTTAAAAAAAATGTTAATTCTTTAACAGTTACTTCCCCCCTTTAGTATGTGCCATTTTATACTTTACTGGCAATACATCTACAATGAATTGTTTTTGTCGCATAAGTCATAAGTCATATAAGAGCATTATTGACGTCCGGAAAACCAGAACGTCTCTCAAGTAAAGGACATCTGAACAAAATCCAGTTCATGATTTACATATCCAGTGACGAACAGTTTTAAATATAATGAGCATTTAAACTTTGTTTTTAAAAGTTATTGAGTTTTAAAGGCACGAAACGATTCAATGTACTAACATAATTATTCAATTATGTTACAAATCAATTTGTAATTAAATCCGTATTTGCAAGGTAAATCTTGATTTATTAAAACACAAATATCGCAGAGGTTAAGGAAGCATATGGGCAATTTAGCGTCTTATTTTGACTGTTTTATTCAAAATCGTGAAATTCAATAACTATTTTGAATTAGATCAAAAACTTAGTATTATCCTTTAAAACAGATGTCAGTGCAATAAAATCGGGTAGTACATTAATGCCACATTGGTGCATTATCACGTGACAACTATAAATAGCTTACGTATATTCCTTAACATAAAATGTGATGGAGCAACACTACCCCGCGGTTTCCAAAATAAAATAAACATACCAAGTGAAGGCAAAACATCTCAGTTTAATCAAAACCGCTCCTAGAATTCTATGTTCTTATTAATTAACTAGTTATTTATCCATCCGGTTCTCGTAAAACCTTCCCAACTTTTATAAAGTTTGCACGAAAAACGGTATGCTGCATCAAAACAACACAAAACATGGGATTCTAGCAGCACTTTTCAATTTGAGCATTGATCAAACTAACGATACGTATAAAATTTCAAGTTCAATATATACGGGGTAGTGTTGTTCTAGTCGGATTTTTATATCATAAACAACAGCAGAAGAAAGCCTGGCCGAGAAATAAAAGGATGTTTACATACCTTTTAGCGAATGATTGATAAAACTAACATCTCTCCCAGTATTTTTATGTTCAAATCTCAATAAATCATACCACAATACTTTATTAGAGTTCTTAGATTAGTTAAATTTTAGATATGTTTACAATGCTTTCCGATCAAATTTACACGACATTCAACTTTCAGTCATGACGTCATCAATGTGTAAATCTACGTAATACAAACTAATTTCTGGAAAAAAATTGTCTTCAGTATTTTTTATTTGTTTTTGGTCTACGTTTCGTTGCTTATATATTTGAATATGTACATAATAACTAAGATTTGTGATTTCACGGAATTACATGTAACTCAGATTCCATATGCTTCCTTAAGTCAAGTGTCAAGTTTGCTGCCAATTCCTGTTTTTCGAAGTGAAACATCAAAATATCGTGCCAAAGATTTTGTTCTTGGAATTTAAACACTTTAAGTTGATTATTAGATAGAATCAAGCATTGGTCAGTTGCATTGATATATAATAGATATGCCAAAAAAATGAAAACAAATCAGAACTGTAAACAAAATGTGAAAACCAAAACACTTATTAAAGTACATTTCAGACAATATTCCATTTCAAAGAATTATTTCTAAATCAAAACATAAATCTTTTTAAAATTCGTATCTTTCCCCGAAATTTACTTCACATTTTTTATTAAGAAAAATAAACAATATTTTTTCATTATGAAATAAACTTGTTAGATTTAAAGACAAACCAACATTTACTTTTAATGAGAAAATACATATAAAAGCGTCAGAAAGTTTTAAAGTTAGTTGACAATGTTATCTTTTGAAAATTATATAAATATCAATAGCCATTTTTGCGTATTAAATCCTTTTTACCAATGCCCTTGCACGGAAATGTCAAGTTATAGATTTTTGTTTATGAAACTTAGAAAGTACGTCATTAAAAACACATACAAATAACAGAATAGTTTATTCGATTAAAACTTTAAGACAAACCTAATTTTTAATAAAATAGAATTCCAAATAGCGGTAAAAACAAATAGTGCCCCACCAACATATAAATAAAACTCAACTAGCTTATTCACTCAAGTAGCTTAATTATTGCATCATTGAAGTCTTATTTTGGCTTCAAAAAGGAAGGATGGTTCAAAATATTCTTATAAAGTACAATTATTTTGATTGATTTCAGTTTTTTGAAAGCTTCCTAGCAAAAATATATTTACGTATGTTAACTCTGGACTCAAGAATTTGGCAAGGGACTCAAAATCCGGTCGTAAAGGAGTACATTTTGTTGAGAGTGGTGGAATTTATGTTTCAGAAGTCAAATCTTTAAATGTTAAAAAAATGTTTCAATCTTACAAACTAACATAGTTACTAACTAAAACAGATTCAATAAAGATAATCACATAAGAAAATTGAAATTGGAAAACAAGAAGAAAAAGACTATATATAGTGTTATTGTTTTAATTTTTAAAAAATTACCTGATGATGTTACATATCATAAAATGGTATATTTATTTTTTACAAACATGAATAGGACAAACTAACAATCTTCATAATAAAAATTAATATTTCGAGTTTTACGAAAAAAAAAACTTGTACATCTATTGAAATCTTTTGTATTTGTAAAAGAAATAAGTATTATTTAACGGACATATTATATAATATACACATATTACAGTTATTTCAATTTACATTGAAAATTCATGGCTATTTATGAATTTACGAAGATTTTTCTATTAAAAGATTTAGTTTCATTTGGCGCCAAAGAGTTTGTCGAGATGACTTTGATCGTACATTTTCCTGAAATCCTGATGGGGAGGCAACATTCTCGTAGAAGTTGCTGACGATGGTCTCGAGAACTTGTCGGCTGGCGAATTAAATTGCAGGAGGTCAGCGGGTTTAAAGTTACCTCTGTTGGCCATCGTTCTGTTGCTGTCTGGGTAAATATTCAGGTCGTTTTCTTTTGAGGTATCGAGAGTGCAATGTCCATCATTATTCCTAAAAGCAAAGAACTTATCATATATGTTGAAATCTGAAGACACATAATGAAAATCATAATGAAAAACCTTTCCTCGTACAAACATTGATCGCAAAAAGCAATCATCATATAGCAATGTTATTTCATGGTTGTATTAAGAAACATACATAATGAATACGTACTTTTTCATTTGTTTAATCAAGTATCCAGCAATGGCCAAAATAACAGCAATGACAACAGTAACTGCAACGATGAGCCCTATAGCTACTGCCGACAATCTTTCCTCCCGCATTAAAGCCGATTTTGTGGTCGAAACTGATGAGAAGAATGTTGTAAGCGTGGATGTCGTCTCTGTATTGGTACAGTCTAAAACAGACACAAGTAAATTTACACAATTAAATCCTTATATAAAAAAATAATTAAGATTTAAAGATTTTAAAGTAAATTCTTAAAAATAAATATTTTGATTAAAATGTTGTTAGGTCAACCAAAAAATAACGTGTTATATCTTTCACGTTAACATTTGTTTTCATTGCATTTTTTATGGAAGAGTTCGAATAGTTTGGAACGTGTCAAATTGAAAACAATATATATTTAAAGTTCGAACATACCCCATGTCCAGTCATATGCATTGGATGAGGCCGAACACTTCCAACAACTATCTTTACTTTTTAATGTCCCACTTTGCGTGCAAATTCCATTTATGTAACAAAAGGTGCTCTAAAAATGTATGATAACAACTGCACAATTTACTTTAACGACAAATTTTATACTCAAAAAAGCGCCGTAAAAAATGTCAAATCCATTTATTTACAATTTTGATTCCGCCGTTCATACTTGCCTGAAGAGTAACTTTGATGTTTCCAGAAATGTTTTGAAACGTCTGACAGGCAGATTGGTATACGTAAACAGTATACAGAGGCGAGAATTGAGTTCCATCATTAGACAAATTAAAATGGAAAGTAGTGTAAAACGTCGATCCTGGACCGTATTCAAGACTACAGAATCCTTCATAAAGGGTCCTTTCTTGTAATTCCACCGTGTACTAGATTTGTGATGTAACAGTGTTTTTATCATCAATCTGTAAAACATGAAATATACTTTATCAACCAATTCTTGTTCTAATTACTGAAGTATGTTGTTGAAGTAATTCAAACAAATTTACTCACATTACCTCTTCCCTGGTCACATAGCAACTTGTTCCCATATTCTCCAAGAAGTAGTGCCCGTAAAGAGTGATGTCCTCACAAAGTTCCGACGATTTGTCACAAACACCATCACCAGATAATCTTGTTATTGTCGGAGGAGATAACACGTCAAAGGAACAATCGCTTCCTCCAAACCCATAATCACAGGTACATTGTCCTTCACAAACAATACAGAAATTTGAATACTTGATTTTCATTTCTTTTTTTAAACGAATGCGACCGTTTCCTTTTGTGTGTGTGCTTACCTGATTAGCATACACCTCTGTTGCTGCAGTTGTTTGGACATAAATTGACGATTACTGTTGTGACATCGGGATGTTCATTCACTGCTGTGTCGTTCAACAGGATATAGTTTTGACATTGTCCAAGGGCCGTATCCAGGTGTAACTGAGTCAGATTATGGTTTCCAGTCATCTGCAAGAAAGATTTGAAAAAGAACGATATTGAATGTTATTTTATTCGATGCCACCAACACGGATACTCTATCAATTTCTGAAAAATCATCGTGCATCCGGAAAGACGATTATGTATATAAGAAGCTTTACATACTACACGAATTTAAATGCCATTCAGTATTGTAACTAAGGATGGGATATGTAATTTTTGGTCTTAATATATTTCATATTTTAAGAAAAATTAGAGATAAAAATATCATAGACTTAAAAATAACACGCAATAATTCGTTGTGAGGTTATTTACAACAAGGTCATTTATGCAGTTGACTAAAGTCTCATTGTTGAAGTTGGGAAACATTTGGAGGCAGGTATCGTAGTATGCTGACCGTTGAAACGCCTCGTTACACATGTCATTGGCTTCCACTTCATTTAACGCCTGTCTTCTCATTCGCTGAAAGAAATAATCAGATAACTTTAAATTGATTTAATAAATAAATCATAACCTAACATTAGTGTTAATATATCCTTAAAAATCACTAGGGTGGATAAATACTTATTACCACTTTCTCTGTTTTCACGTCAAAGTTTTCTTGGAGTCGTGTTAAAAACTCCAGGTCTCTCTTTTTTCTCGAGCTGCTGTGTAATACACAATAATACTCCCGACCTTTGATGCTTGTCTCGCAAAGAGTGTATTTTTCGTAGCTGCAGTGTGATTTTTATCATAGCAAGTGCAAAGTTTGTAAAGGTATGTAGACAGAGGCGTAAGCTGATCAAACACTGTTGGTGACATGGATAGAAGATCTTCCACACTTCCTACAGGAAGACTGTTGATAAAACAGTGAAACGGTAATAAAACTGAATTAATTAAGCTAAATTATTCTAAAAACAGCAATGGCACAGTACTCAGCAACTTAAATATGTTACAAATTTTGTTATACTATACTATATGCAATTTAAAAAAGAAAATGCCGGCTTAATATAGTAATACAATTTAGACTTATCGGACACAGTTAAATATATGAGCAATCTATTTCTTTTCACATTTGACGTGTCGTCAAAAATGATTAAGGTTCATGTTAAACATACAGTTACTTAGAGTTTTTCTGCCTCTGCAAAAATTTTTCGCATTGTTGTTTTTCTGACTTAACGTATATAATTCATCAAATAGAGACTAACTGCCATGACAGGGAGAAATCATCGGGTGGATTGTAGTAGCTATAGGAGTATATATTGTCCTGGGTTCCGTCCCTTCGGCGGAGGTCATTAGTCCTATCATTGTCCAGTACTCCACACAGTCCAGACGTTCTACCAAAATCAGAAACGGTGGGGTAAACTTCTACGTTTATGTACCAATTAGAGCTTCCATAGTTGTAAAGGTAAACTTTAACAAATGTTCCGGTTGGAAATATGATCTACAAGACGACACATCGTTAAATATGATGTTTTTTCTGTAAAAAATACAACTAAAATGTAAAGTCACATGAAATTCTATATTACCTTGTAGACTTTGTCTGTTTCTTTGATTACTTTGAGAGCATTATCGTTACAAATAGGAAAGTTTATGTACTGGCTCCCATTACACGCATCAATAGTGAACACATCCTGCCCCGATCGAGCCGCTACAGCGCAGACACATCGAGGTCGTCCCCAGCAACTCCCATGACGGACTTGTACCTAAAAATATTAAACGTAAGTGTTATCTGGCATACAATTTAATGAATATATTTTTACTCCCATATAAGATGTAAAAAATTTTAATTTAATCTGAATAATCATCGAATCGAATCATTTAAAAATAAGTCACGTTTATTTGTCTCTATTTTTCCAGGCACAACAGTTTGTAAATATTTACTGAGTAACTGAGTATACAAAGGTCAATCAAACAATACGAAGACTTTTGCCTAAGCTATGTTACATAACGTCTTATTAATATTAAATTTAGTAGACATAATTTGGCAATATTTTCAAGCAATTTGAAATGCAAAACTTTAATATCATATTTCTTTATTTTTAAGATCCTTTTAAAATCTAATCCTGCAAAAATGAGGTCACGGCGCACGGTCAAAATGTGTATTATGTCAACAATAAACCATATTATGTTAAAAGT
The DNA here is from genome assembly GCF_963853765.1 of Magallana gigas. Lineage (NCBI taxonomy): Eukaryota > Metazoa > Mollusca > Bivalvia > Ostreida > Ostreidae > Magallana > Magallana gigas. Next base: position 45,893,263 of record NC_088861.1, read on the forward strand.
CACATCTCTCAAAATTGGGATTAAAACCAAAAAATATTAAAACCTTGATTTAAAAACTGCCATGATATTTTATGTACCAAATAACGACGGGATAAATAGCTTTGTTGCACAGATACCAGTAACTAAAGACCGATAGTCCTCTTTAAAATTGACTAAAACATTGACGTTGTCGGACGTCACGGCGCAACGAAAAGTATAAACAATATGGATTTAACTCGGGGAAAAGCCGATACAAACTGTAAAAATGTTCAAAAGTGGAAAAAAAAGTAAAAAAATTATTTTCACGTTTTATTTATTTGTATTACATTTTTTTTTTGGGGGGGGGGGTGTTTGTATTTTGATTATCAAAAGTACTAAAGAGGGTTGAATGTCTGTAATTATAAACAACTTCATCTGACCTCAGGGCTTTTAAAGACATGCTGTAAAACAAATGAATACTTCGAGGAACAAACTTATGATTCTCGAACAAATGTTAACAAATTAGATGGCAAGTGATATAGTGCCGATTTCAATTGTATGGTGTAAAGCATAACAGACGAAGGGTGATATAAAGATTGGGTATTTCTATTAACTGTACATGCGTCATCTTGACATCATTTTTTCAACGTTACCATGCGCCGTGGTTTTGTAAAATCTGGTAACAAAAAAACTAATTTATAGTCATATCATGTGTTGAGTATTGCAGTCCTTAAAAAGATCCTTAACAATAGTTTATTTATGGGATATAAACGTACATCAACCTCTGAACCTTCTCGTGAGGCCAAAGAATTGTCCTGGGGCTAAAGTCTTAACAATTATAAAGAATCATCTGGCTGATTAGTTTCTGAGAAGATTTTTAAAGATTTACCCTATATATTCCTTTGTTAAGCTTTGACCCCCCCCCCCATTGTGGCCCCACCCTACCCCTGGGGATCATGATTTTCACAACTTTGAATCTACACTATCTGAGGATGCTTTCACACAAGTTTCAGCTTCCCTGACTGATTAGTTTCTGAGAAGAAGATTTTTATAGAGTTACTCTGTTTATTCCTATGTAAAACATCGACCTCCCGTTGTGGCCCAAACCTACCCCCAGGGTTATGATTTTCACAAATTTGAATCTATACTACCTGAGGATGCTTCCACACAAGTTTCAGCTTTCCTGGCTGATTAGTTTCTGTGAAGAAGATTTTTAAAGATTTACTCTATATAATCATATGTTAAACTTCGACCCCCCATTGTGGCCCTACCCTACCCCCATGGGTTATTATTTTCACGACTTTAAAACAACTTTGATCTACACTACCTGAGGATGCTTCCACACAAGTTTCAGCTTTGCCGGCTAATTAGTTTATGAGAAGAAGATTTTTAAAGATTTACTCTATATTCCTTCGTTAAACTTCGATCCCCCATTGTGGCCCTACCCTACCCCCAGGGGTCATGATTTTCACAAATTTAAATCTACATTACCTGATGATGCTTTCCACAAGTTTTAGCTTTCCTGGCTGATTAGTTTCTGAGAAGAAGATTTTTAAAGATTTACTCTATATATTCATTTGTTAAACTTCGACCCCCCCCCCCATTGTGGCCCCATCCTCAGGTGAGCTAAAAAGGCTAAGTTTACAATACAATAAGTTGTTAAAGTTGGTTTCTGGAAGAACAGACTTTGAAAATTTTCTTAATAAATATTGACAATTTTTTTACTTTTTTAATCTTTAGTTTTTAAGATCTGTGTACAAACATAGAATTGTGAGCAAATCTCTTTATCTTGCTTATATTTCGAAGCTTAACACTTAAATATGGTTAGTAAATAGAAATTGTAAACAATTAAACACAAGAAACATGCACTACAGGTATAACAAATAAAGAACACAATTTTTTTTTTTCGAAATGAATCATATATATACATGTATATACCTACATATTTCCGTCAGCGATATCAAACTCTATTTAAACTGAATAAACTCGAGAAAATGCCGAGCATCTCAACAAAACCTATTGCATTAATCTATCATTACGCAAAAGATAATGCCGAATTACCGATAGAATGAATTGTATTTCAGTAGGCACCTACCCCTACATCAGATTTTGCTTGATTTGCGCAGGTAAACAGTTAACTGTTTGATTTACTTAAGTCTCTGTTTGATTTAATACGTAAAAATCACGAAATACAGACGATAGTTTCCAGGTTACAAAGCATAAAGAATGAAAACGAAACGAAAATCAGAACAAGCGAACACCAACGTCATGTGTGAAAACTGTCAACGCATTGAAATATTTAGCCTCAATTTACTTCACAAAATCGGCACCAATATATTTTGCATGTTTCAAAATTTCCCATCATACGCGAACTGTTGCACAACAAGCAAATTCATCATAGTCAGATCGATCCTTTTTTATAATGTCATGGCTGCTTTAAACAAAGAACCTCGTTTTAGAAGTATGGAATACGAGTCTAGGTAAAATGGGTTTGCAAACCCGGGCCGTGGCAAAATAAAAGCCGGGGCAGATTAATTCCAAATATGCATTATTTTGCAGCAATATTTACAGCGAATACAAATATACTAGTCCATCAAATATCCTGAAATTTTAATGAGATTGGCATATTAATAACTGCCAATCTTTTGTAAAGTCTTGCCTACCCATTTTACCGGATGCCGAGTCCGAAGCTATTAAACTGATTGAAACACGCCTTTCCTTTATTATTATTTTCGTAATAAGTCAGATTTAAAACAGAATTACCCCTTAAATTTTGCAATTTATATTTTCCTTCCCATAAGGATAATATATGCTAAACTGCGTTGAATTTGCCTCGGTAGTTCTTGAGAAGAAGATTTTAAAAAAGAAACACCGCCCTTTTTCTACAATTTCAAGGTTTTCTCCGCTTTGAAAACAGATCGGACTTTTATTTCTGCAATTTATATTTGCCCTCCCATAAAGATGCTTTGTACTAAATTTGGTTGAAATTGGATAAGCGGTTTTAGAGAAGAAGTTCAAAATGTAAAAAGTTTACAGACGGACAGACGGACGGACAGACGAACGGACGACGGACAAAATGTGATCAGAATAGCTCACTTGAGCTTTCAGCTCAGGTGAGCTTAAAATTGAACCTAGCTTTTATCAAATATTGTGACTTTAAAAATGATTACATATGAAAGAAGAAAAAATGGAAACAAACCTGTTTCTTGAAACAGAAACCTTATTGTCTTTTTATATCTAATTTTGCCAACTTCTTGACATAGTTCATTATAAATAAGCCTCTAAAAGTCTTTTAAATATCTGCTTATATCTATCTAAATTGCTTGTAACATATAACCTCTTGGAAATGCTCCTTGTTCCTATAAAATATGTACGTCTTTCCTGTGATACAACCTGTGTCTTGGCATTCATATTTACTAAAAAATAATGTAACATAAAACAGTTAATTAACATTAAAATAATGCTTCTAAAAAGATAAGTAAGATAATGAATAACACAATTTGACTAAATTTGCATCCTATTTTATTTTAGGATTGAATTATGTCATGTTTATGATAAACGTTATGATATTTAAAAACTGTTAAACTTTCAAAAGTAATGATATGTTATTAAGAAGTACTCCGTGCTAGCAAATGGTACATAAATTAAGTCACTGGAAAAAATATTGTACATCGTGTGAAGCCGGAATTAACTAAACTTTCCCGAGGAGGTGAAAAATTAAAAGGTGTGAAACTTTGATTCAGACAATTTATCCAAAAGGATAAAAACAATGATTTACCCTTTAAAATCGTATTTTACACATAAAACAAATTTGTATTATAGGATAGTGTGATAATTTCACAGAATACATTATTTAACACTGTTTTAAAGAAAAGAAACACAATCAAGTTATTGTTATGAATGCAAAGATATCAGTCTCAGTGTTTATTGTTTATGTTGAGCATTGCTTACTATCCGTCAAATGTTCTTTGATGCGGATCCGCGTATGAACTACAGCGTTCGCCTTTCCACTCCGCTTTATTGTCCAATATATTTATCTAGAAAGAATATGAAAAATGTGTATTGAAAATGTAATCATATTTTGACGGCTTTAGTGAACAAAAATGTCAAACTAACATTTGAACAATTACTCATATTCTATGGTTAATAACTATGAAATTGAATAAAAATATTAAATTAAATGTTGAGTATGTTATTTCATTGACCTTCACACTACTCTTTTCTTCTCGTTTATCAATTGTATCCTCCTATATAAGTATTTTCATTTTAATTTCATATGTGCATTAAGAATTGTTAACACATCAATTTAATTAAACTTTTCGGCTGAAAAAATATAACATCGTCTGTCCTTACTTGAACGTCGTGGAGGGTCACATTTCCATATATTTGAGTTCCTCCTCCGTTTGTATTGCTTGTTTTCAACCGTAAAGCAAGTTTAGGCCCAGCAAGATCATACTTATGTTGATCATAATTGTGTATTAGCATACTCGTAACATTGTACCAGTTGGACGGGTCCTCATAAAGTTGCCTTTCATTGTACGTGAAACTTTGAATGGTTACTCTGCATTGACGGAAACTGCCCTGAGATTGACAATGCATCCCCGTCCTTCCCGGGAATGACAATTCAACATCTAATTGACTTGTAACTTGCGAAGAAGAAGTTTCTATTGTTTCGAGAACGATTGGGATAGTTGGACGTATCATCAAAGTTGCATTGCTATTTCTCTCAATGGAAAGGGTATGGTTTAAGACCTGCAATTTGTAAAAAAAAAATGTTTTTATTTGATGTTCAATTTTTTCGACATTTCGAGTAGAATGAAATCATATGAATACATGTACATTTTTGGAATTTATTTGTCAATTTTACAGACATACCTCAATCCATGCAAAGAATAAATCACTCGATGTTGAAAAACATGGAAACATGTTATTGAATTTCTTTATGCCTACAACACAGTGAATCTGGAAAGATATGACAAAGTTTCATTTTATTGTTCATTAAATTTCAACAAATTCACTCGGTCAATATTTAAAAATAAAAAAGGACATACCCAAGAATTGATCTTTTTTCCCGCCTTGTTTAGATCTCCTGCAGAGAGTATAGCGTCATTTAATGACGACTTGTCGACGGTCTGTCCTTGGATTACAATTTTGCTATCGACGTACCAGTCAATGTGGTAAAGGTGGGTGTCATCATCAGAAGGGGTGAAGAAACAAACCAGGTTGACAGAGGGGTCGTACTGTTTTATATATCCTAAATCCATTGTTGTCCACGTTATGTTATGGAAAGCTACACGAGCCTCGGCTATTGACTCATTTACACCTATAAAACAGTTACTTGATAAAAAAGCTTTAAGAAATAAACAGCAACGTACAAAATGTTCGCCGGAATATAAACTTCGTGGGTGTTGATAAAAACCTCTGATGCCCAAAGGGCTACTCAGAAGATTTGATGTCGTACTTTCTAAGATCTTTTTAACATTGCCCTATATTATTTACATTTACGTTTGAGAAAATCAAATTGCGCGGAATTGTAAACACATAAACGTGGTTTTTTTTTTCAGTATTTTAAATGATGCAACCGTAGCCAAACAAGCGTGCAGTGATCTTCATAACGTCAAAAAATATTACTTTTATACCTATTGAAAAGTTTACGCAGAAATAAACCTTTGCTCTTGCGTATGTTCATTTACGGAAACATATTTGCAAATGTAAATATTTACTAGCATCTTTAAAATAAAAGTTTAGTGTCGATTGAATTATAGGACTTTAACAATTCCCAATTTATATGCAGTACAATCAATAAGGGTAAAACCGAAAAACTAATTGAATTATAATCATTCCAATAACATAAAAAGTATAAAGACTACTTACACTGATTACTTGGTTCTACAAATTAAATGATATCATAAATTAAAATTTATTTTATATATTGCAATAAGTTATGTCAGAATTTTGGACATCACAAAAATCCTTTAAAGAACCAACATTTAGCTAGTTTTATATTATTCCTAGGTATTTGCAAAAAAATGTTTACTTTCTTTTTTGAAATTAGAAATTGGAATGGATAATGCACAATCAGAATCAGGATTATCAATTCCAAAAGAAGCCCATGAGCACAACCGCTCACCTGAGCAACAAAAGCCATTATAAAATCAGCTTTATGAAGTGTGGAGTCTTATTTGAAAATGTACTAGATTAGATCCTGTATAAAATAATTTTCACATTTTCCTCTCATAATCTCATGTTAAACATTAGACCTTTTAGTAACAGGGTGGTTTCATAGTCAAACCACAAACTGAGTATGACAGTTCTCACGAAGATCTTTAAAAATTAATCATCCTTTTAATCTACATACATCAAACTTTGAACCCTTGTGGGACCTTTAAATTGTCGTCCAGGGACAGTCTATTGAGAGTCAATTTAAAATCAACAATATGTCAAAAACATTGCATATAACTACCATATATAATTACATTTGAGTTCTTGAGAAAAGAACCAAGATTCCAAGATTCTCTTCTTACGTAAAATTAAACTCTACACCGCCAAATGTGGCCCACCTTACTCCTGAAGATCATAATTCGACAAACTTATATCTACACTATCTGAGAATACTTTCACTGAAATTACAGCTTTTCAGGGCAAATGGTTTTTAGGCGAAAAATTTTAAAAATTGTCCTCGATTTATTCTTATTTAAAATAAAATCGACCACCATTGTAGCCCCACCCTACCCCTCCCCAGGGATCATGATTTGAAAAATCTATCCTACCTGAGAATCTTTCTACACAGCTTGCATATTTTCTTGGCGAATGATTCTGTTTTTAAAAAAGTATTTAAAAGCCTTATCTCAATATATTCCTAGGTGGAAATTCAACCCCACGTTGTGGCCTCACCTTACCACCAATTGACCATAATTTGAACAAACTTGAATCTACACTACCTTACGATACTTCCACACAAGTAACAATTTTCTGGTCAATTGGATTATAAGAAAAGGAGTTTTAATTTTTTTCTACATTCATTTCTATGTAATTATTTGACTCCACTTTACACCAGAAGATATAGATTGGGAAAACTTGAATCTACACTACTTAAGGATTCTTCCACACAAGTAACAGCTCTTGTTTAATGGTTTTTGAGTAAAGGTTTCCTCTATATATTACAATGAAAAAATTCAACCCTATTGTGCCAACATCCTATCCCCGGGGATGATGATTTAAAAAAGATTTTTAAGGATTTTCCTTTATTCAGATCTTCGTATAAATTTGACCTCGCATTGTCGCCTCACACGGCACTCAGGGATAATGATCTGAACAAATTTTTATCTTTACAACCTGCTTCCGCACAAGGCTCAGTATTTTTTTTTTATAAGATGATTTTATAAAAAAAAATTCTATTTATTTCCATTAAAACTTCACTACCTGAGGATGATTTTAAACGTTATAGATTTTTTGGCCGAATGTTTTTTGAGAAGATTTTTGAAAAATACCGGCCATTTTTAATTACTTGGCCTTAAAAGAGGACTTGGTCCTTCATTTTGACAAACTTAAATCCCTTTCATCCAATATGCTTTGACCTTAGTTTGGTTGAAATTGGATCTGTAATTCTGGAGAAGAAGTCGAACATGTAAAACGTTTACAGTCGGACAGCCGGCGGAACAGACTGACGGACGAATGGACGGACGACAGAGAGACAATCTTGCTTGAGCTATCAGCTCAGGTGAGCTTAAGAAAAACCCATTAAGATCATGATTTTTCATGTAACACATTACCAAAGCAGTATGCGGAATTACACACATCGGATGGTTTGAGCCTGTAGACGAGGAGAGATGAGCAGTTCTTAACATCAATATCATATTGTCTTGTACAATTATTATAAAACCCGACTTCACATGCTGTCAATGTATGTGTGCCACCATCGGATGGAATTGAACCTGAATAATGACGGAAGAAAGATCAAGATAGAAATGAAGGGGAAAAGCCATATGTATTTACATACAAAAGCTAAAAAAAAAATCCTAAAAAATAACACTTTCTGGTTATAAAAGAACGGATAATAATAATTGGAACAACATTTAAAAGATTATATATATATATATATATATATATATATATATATATATATATATATATATATATATATATATATATATATATATATATTTATTTATTTATTTAAGAAATGAACTCAATGTCTACCCAAGTTATACTCGTATAACCTGGGTTGGGGCAATTTACGCTTTATAATCCGCTATATATATAAAGCACAGGGAAATTCAATTTTGTTGGAGCTCCACTTCTGCCCCGATCGAGGCTTGAACTCACGACCTCTGGAACCCATTCTCCAGTGAGCGGCCACCGCGCTACCCACTCGGTCATCTAGGCAAGACAAAAATCTTGCTTTCGATGGCAAACGGAACATAGCGCGCTGGCAGCGCACTACACAGTCGTTTGAGATACATATATATAATTTATGTACATATTGTATAACGAAACTCAAATGCATACCGTTGAGTTGGAGCCAAATTGTTCCAAAGTGTTCCGCATTTAGCTAAGCTGGGTGCTGACGTGGACATCATATAATAGTCGGCTTTGTACCACGCTTCTGATATATATCTGTCACACAGTGGTGTGGAATCGACTGCATAAAAGGGGGATCGCTTGGCCAAATTATCGAGATCTAGAGCATTGCCATCTAAACACGGGTCTTGTGCTACAAAAGTCGATCATTAGCATGCGTCGTTTAGGATATATTTTCCTTGTACAAAGCAACAGCTACTCGTTATGTTTTACCATTTCGAAAAAATTTGATGATGAAACAGGTTTACCTGATGTTGATGCTGCTAATATGAAAATTCCAAGAAATGAGCTCAGCTTTTTACTCTCAGATATCATCTAAAATTGTTGAAATCGAAAAATTACAAGCAAGCACTTTTATATGTATGTGACGAAACTTTCGAAATAATTATCCAGATAAAAAATGATTTTCGGAAACCATAACATAGAGTGCTCGAACCGCCATATGATGATCATAAACTCTGTTTTTGTGTCTAATGACCTGTTTAAAACTAATGATCAATACTTTTAATTATCCAAGAGCCTTCAAAACAAACAAACGTTTCAGGTGCTTTCGTTAGTGTACTGAATATTTTAATTTTATTTGAATAACTTTTTTTTTATGAAATACAAATTTTATTAATGAATTTCTCTAAGGTTTTAGAAAACATTCTTGATAAAAAACACCACTTTACAAAGCAATTTGTTTTAAACAACAGACAACAGTACTTCTTATTCTAAAACAAAATAATAAAAATGACATATATATTTATATAACAGATAAAATCTTATTTTTCCTACAAATGCTGATGCAATTTTAATCAAATTTACATTTAATTAAGAGCTCACTTACATTGCAATTCTGATGTGCAGTTGGTTTGGCTCTTCAACTGGTACTGGGCTTTATGATAGATTTGATTACGACCCGACCGAAATTATCACCTTATAATATTCAAAGAATGATTCCTTATTACTTATATTTATATAATTTTAAGTCATTGTACGATTAAATATTTAAATATGAATAAGCAAACCCCGCTAGCGCCCCAATTTGACGTTATGGGTTATATAGTACAAAATCGATAAATAGTGTAATCACAGGAAAAGATACTGGAAAATGTAAATATACACAAATGAGAGCAACTTGAACATTCATTTTATCAAAATGCAGGTATTGACCCTCACAAGTTATGTAGGACACAAGTTCGTGCAGCGAATCAATGATGCAGAAAATAACCAAGATGGCAAGCTATTCACCAAAAATTTTGCACCGCCATGAAGCTTGCAAACATAACATCGCACCAAGAGGCAAGCTATTATAACTGCTTTCTTATCTTCATCATCACTTTGTAATGATTAGATTTTTGAAATGCGGTCTTACTGGTTGGCAAATGTTTTCACGGATTATGAAACACAAAGTCAGGTAAAAGAGAAGAAACCACTTAGACCAATACACCGGGTAAATCTTTGGTCGATAAAATTGGTCATTTCGTAAGTTATACGGTCGATACAAAGACCTTATCATCAAATACAATCTTCAGATAGCTGGAATGCTGGCTGACATTTTTCATACTTATTGTTAAGCCATTATAAATCCTCGAATTGTCTACGGATTTTCTTGTTCCGTTTTCACTATTAGATTACGACAAAGGCAGCAATGCGGAAGTGACCGGTAAGCGGGGGATGCTAACTCTTCCATAGCATCTGATCCTACCTCCATTTTTTTGTGGAGGTCCGTGTTTGGTCTGCTCTTGTTTTGTATTTTTTCCTTTGGACTTTTGATTTTAAAAACAGTTCGTTCGTACCATATTTTATCATTAATCATACAATTAATATTGACAATCTAAACGTTAACACAAAATACTTCAGCTATAGAATTAGCAAATAATGAATTTAAAGCGGGTTTTAAGGGGGATGTGCGGCCATATTGTACATTTGAGAATAAAAATTTAAACATTTCTTGAACTGGCTTGTTTCTGCCCGAAACTGGCCAAAATGTTACCAAAAGATATAAAAGCAATAAATATGAAGTCCTACGTGTCATTTTGTTTGAATAGCATGCATACCAGAACAGGACAATGCCTTTTAGTATTCAGGACAGCTGTCGAACTGGGCAGCTTCAGACTTATTCTGAAGATTTAAAAATATGAAAAATATGAAGGGGTTCGTTGGTGTCCTCTCTACAACCATTTGTTAAGAAAAAGGCTGAATTTTGCTCATTTAAGTTGAGGTGAATTCTACGTGACAATTCGCTGTGTTACCCGTTGCCAAGTATGTTGCTAACGCTTAGGGTAATAGAACGGATTATAACCTGCGTCTAAACCAATCAGATGTACATTTAGAATCATCATTTTTCTGAAGGAAGACACTTGAAAGTATTATAAATAAATCTGTATGTTTTTGTAACACTTCATGTATAAATCGACATTTTCATTTAGAGATTTAATGATAAAAGAGTAACATAATTTAATTTTGTATTTATTCATTTATTCAAAAATCATTTGTAAGTATTGCGCAAATGAATTCTGATTCATTAGTTCATGGCTCGATGTTATGTTTTTCAAATAATCAAATAATAAAAATAACTTATTTGTCTGAATGGAAAAACCAATTAACATTTTAATAGTCATTTTGTAAACAAATAACTGTAAGATTGTATGTACTTTATTCATTCTCTTTAAAATACTTTTATGTTTACAAATTCAAAACTAAAAAGAACATTTTAAAACAATCTTACCGTTTTATGTTGTGCGTAGACAGGTATACAGTGACCTCTATTCAAAATAGAATTACACTTTACTATATACTTATATTAGCCAATCAGAATTGTAACATATACTAGTTGTTCAAAGTAAGCAGAGGTAACTAGGAAGTAAAAATAATGCGCATGATATTTGTCAGGACATTAATTGTCCATTCTACTAGCCTTTCACCGTCTTTCATTCAATATTTACTTACTTTTTACGTTCATTTAAACCAGAGTTTGACTAGAAATTGATTAACCCGCGACGAACCATCATTTTGTTTTGGACAATTGGATAAAATGTCTTTAGCTTTCTGATTCAAAATATTCAAACCGTTTTAAAAGATTGTTAATATGCTTTGTCTTAAAGAAAAAGATTTTTTTTTACTATATTGGACCTATCCGAGAGCCTGAACCCCTGACCCAGGGGTCATGAATTTCACAATTTTGATAGAGGGCTTCATGGACATTATAATCATGCATTTAGTTTTAACAAATATATATGTAAGTAGAGAAAAAAAAATTCTAATAAGATTCAATATATTTTTACTATACCGCAATATTAGCCCCACCCTAGAGCCTGGACCCCTTAAACAGGGGTCATGAATTTCACAATTTTGGTAAAGGGCTTAATGGACATCAAAGCCATGCAACCAGTTTTTTTCCTCACATGTGTGGGAGTAAAGAAGAAGATTTTTGAAAATTTGGCTTTTTTCATATTTGGCCTCACCTGTGGTGCCCGGGGGGTGGTAGAGCCATGAATTTCACAATTTAGATTCCTCTTACCATAGACATGCCTCACACCAAAAAAGGTAACAATTAGCGCTGTTGTTTTTAAGAAGAAGATATAAATGAAAAAGTGTTAACGCACGTCGCACGAGGCACTACGACGGACGAAAACGGATAGCAATAGGTCATCTGAGTTTACTCAAGTAAGATACACAATCATTAACAATTGTATTTTATAAATGTTAAAAAAAAAATGCTGAATAAAAATTCGTAGACCAAATTCCATCTGTTAATCACCAGACGTTTAACTTGACGATGTACTTATTTTTAAAATCAGATGTAAAAAAAAAAAAAATGATTCATTTCCCATGCATTAAAGGTAAAATAACTAAATAGGTCCAAATAAAAAATTAATTAGACAGTAGAAATAAGGCCGTTTTTTCTGCTATATTTAAGGTTAAACTGACTTTCTACTTTGATATTTTCTTAAAGCCGAAATACATATCCACAATTCCAATCAAAAGGCCACTTTCATTCAAAATGCCCCAGAATACAATAACCGAGATAATAAAAGCCATTAGAAATTGAATTCTAGTATTACAACATTTATGACTATCTTACATGTACAAAAAAATGTGCAGTCTAAAGTGACACAATCCATGTAAAGGTAAAAACATTTTAATGCCATTATAACTTGAGTGGGTTTGTGTGCGATTTGCAATTCTAATTTATTTATTTTTAAAATAAAAATGAAAATCGGTTCGTGTAAGATCTGATTTCATGAATTGTTAAACATTCATTACCCACTTAGAAACTACATTTTATAAGTTAAAGCAAAGTTTTCCAAGTTCAAATATAGCAGAAGCTAGATTCAAAAGAACCCAGAAATGCAAATAAATCACGCCTGTAGTGTTCGGATTTATGTTAACTCAATAATGTCTACTTCTTGGAAAGACGGAAAGTTCAGCTCTTTTCCGTTGATAAGATGTATGAAATACAAATAAAAACTGTTGAAGGAATTAGACATAGAAAACTTGTTGTCTGGAAAACTGTGCACAGAAAAGGATTCCCTCCTAAATCTTGCTTTTCTACATTTATCATTTGAAATATTTACTATAAGCATAATTATCGTTCTTCATCTAACAGGATCAATGTGCTGGATCGTTGGCATGCATAATGAACACAGTTTACCAGAAAGTAATTTTTTTCTTTTATTACCACAATCGTTATTAAAACAAGCTTAACTTCTATTCAAAACGTAGGCGTAACAAATGAACAAAAATTAACTATCGAACATCAAAGGCATGATAAATTTGTTAAGTAACGACTATTAAACTCATAATGAAGTCTTTTTAAATAATAGTACAAACCATTGGTTATTTCAGACTTTTAACCATCGTATATTACTACATGTATTTGCATTAGAATTTTTTTCCACATGGATTTAACCTTTTAAACTTGCCCGATAATCAGTTGACAAATATTCGGCATGAATATCTCGCTGTATTGAATCTTTTTGGAAAATAGCATGAGTATTGTTCACATAAAAAGGATTTCAATACACAAAGACTACCAAACATATGTAGTCAGCTTTTTAAATGTCATATATTTAGCAAATACTGCAAAACTAATACTGGCTACGCTAATAAAACCATAAGAAAAACGTGTTCAAATATTAAGTATCCACATGGTCCATACTTTTAGATAAAAAGTTGCTTAACAGACATGCTTTGCGTTAAAAAAAATTATTCTACACAAGTATCAACACATGGAAATTTGAATGATGTGAATAATTGTTTTCAATGTTTATTTTAATTTCCATAGCAACGAAATTGTTAAAATTCTGATAAAAAAAAGTATTCCCAAAAATTCCCATTTCTATTGAGGTTACTGAATATGGAAACTTAAGGGAAACCACCATTTCTAACATACACCTTCTGACACTAATCAATAGTGTTCCATTTAAGTTACACATTTCTCTTTTCCTTTTAGAGGTGTTTTAGTATTCAGTCCATATTAGTAAGAATCATTATTTAAAACTACACATATCAAATTTAATTTATCTTGATAAAATCATCGCAATTCTTAGAATAACATTTTCATGTATGTCCCTCTTGTTTTAATTTTCATACAAAGAAGTAATGATATAAATATTTTACCTAATTTTATAAAACCGTTATTTCAAAACATTTATCATCATAAAATTGAAAAGTAAGGAAATTTGTTTCATTTTTTTCTTCATTTCTCTGTTACTCAACAATCATTTTGACGTAAATATCCTACATCATTTCACCCTTGTTTTAATTCCTTTCATTAAAAGCAGTCTAAAAACATTAAAACCTGTCTAAGTGCCGCATGTGTAGTAAAGATAAAATGTAAAATCGCTGGGACCTGGGGGCAGATTCAAATTCCTCGACTAATGTTACTATTTTACATAACTGATGCATAAATACATTCAAATAATAAACAAGTTTCTTGTTGAACTAGTTAAATATTTTACATTTATTCGTATAGGGGATAAACTATGGAAACAATGAGTTCTGTCTTTAGTTATTTGTCTTTAAACTTTGCTACACGTCTGATGAATATTAATAGTATCCGCTATTTAAAACGCCACTGCGTATGAGTGCGGGAAAAAAACGATGGAGGAACAGTTTGTTTACAAATTAGAATCACGTTTTTCACGTCTTAAATTAGATAATTCTTATATCAGATGATACTCCAAGCATTATTATTCCGATATTCATTAATGTAGAAAGATATAAATTATTAATCATATGTATTAAAGATGAAACACGATTTTGGCATCAACGACACGGTTAACTGAGTAAATACCCCTTCTCCCTGAGGGATGTATGTACCAAGAGTGTTTATTTTTTCTTAAATCCCTCTCAACGAAAATCCACTTGTGTTTTATAACTTATTAAGTAAAGACATGGTACACATAGAGCATGTACGCACCTGAATACCAAAACCCGACCTAGCTACAACTTCATGATAATGACTATTTTAGCATCAACGACACGGTAAAATGAGTGAATACCCCCTATCCCTGAAGGATGCATTTACAGAGAGTGTTTATTTATTCTTTAATATTTACATTTCACATATATTTTGCATTTAAAGCTACTGCAGATGTACCACCGTAACACAGACAGGGTACTAAAAGGTTAAATCACGAGTTTTAATTGTGACGTCACAAACGTTGAACGCTGATAAATACAACGTCACAAGCGAAAATCAAAGATCAAGCTTGTGGTTGTTACAGTGGCTCTTCCATTTATTTAAACTTACCCATAGGATAGTACAGTATAGTATGAGGTATAATTCGCATTTGCGTACAAGGCAAGAAGTTAAAAAAAATGTTAATATAAACATTATTCAATTTGTATGCACACACCGTTGCAGTTATGAGACTATATCTTTCAAAAAATAAGGAGTCAATACTTAAATATTAAGTAAAGGCATGGAGCACATGCAGCACGAACCTGACTAGCAAAACCCTACAACTACATGATGGAAACTTGAGTTTATTTCGGCTTTAAATCCTATTCCATCAATCTAAATGGTCTCCAATGACAATCATCCCTTTGTTCTTATCCTTGTCAATCTGTCTCTTTTTTCTTTCATTGCCAAATCTGTCAAACTTGACGGTATAAACATGTTTCTCGTCGTCGCAATGGTTGTTGATAGACCGAAATGGATGTCAGGATGTCACGTGACCCATGTAAGGCAGGTCTATTTCAAATTTTTACCGTGCCGGTAAAAATAAAAAAATATTTTTCTGATTTCTTGTATCTTTTTTTTGCAATTGACTTATAAAGCGTAATTTGTGTGAAAGTCCTATCTTTTAGTAAAGAAATAAGGGAAAATTCAGATTATATTATTGTTATTCACTAAAATACGCTACATATGCTTTTAATGAGGCAAACTATATAGGGTTTATTTTCACATATAGAACGTTAAAGGGACTTAGACACGATTTTAGATCATCTTTTATTATTTATGTATAAAATCGTTTAATTGCACATTTTGAATGAATGGCTTCAATTGACAAAGCATTAAGAATACCCAAATTAATCATTCATAACATTTAAAATGGAAGAATAAAATTTAAAATTTTGAGATCAATTCGTATCTTAGTCCCTCTAAAAACATATTGTTTAAATGTTTAAATGAAATGTAAAAATAAAAACTGATTTTAAGCTAATGTTTGCTTAACATTCTTTCGTGATAAAAGGTATAATTACTGCTAAATTGTAAACAAAAAATGTAATTTAAGAAATTATATATAATACGTTCATCCACTTATATCAGCATTAACTTAGACTCTGTATTTCATGGTTAGATATGTTCCCCAACTGACGTCGATTATTGTAAGTACAAATTGGAGATTTAATCATCTTAAATTATACCGACGAACAAAACCAAAACACATTTAACTTATTTATATTTATTTACATATCAAACTTTTTATAAATAATGATATACAAGAACGATAGCCTTACTCTGCATGTACAAACTATATTTGTATCAGAGTACTATACTCTGTCCCAACCTCATGCCAGGTTTCAACACACATCAACAATTAAAGGTTTACGAGATTTTGCATTGCATCAGACATATAAGATATGAAAATTGTTCGAGGTGTCCCGAGTACTTCCGAATGGAAAAAGATATAAATATTCCCATTATAAATCTCCGTAAGGAATAGTTAATCCCTCAATGTAAAAAAAAAGATGATGTGTTCTTGGAGAAATCTTGGATTGCCCATTAAGGTGGAATAACACACGTGGGAAAAGTCACTCAAATTTACAGGAAATTTGATAATGAAAGATATGTTGAAAAATAAACTGTACAAATGTCAAATAAGCGAAAAAAATCAGTTTGGGATAAAAAATGAATATCTAAAATAATTATTCCAGTAAGTAACACAAAAGCCACTGCGGGATTCGAACTCGGGATTTACGGATCGTAAGTCCAACACTTTATCCACTCGTCTATGGAGTAAGTTACATGTTCAAGTCCATAAAATCCTTTTAATAACACGAAATGTCGTTTTGATCAGCGGTCAGCCATTTTGTGATGATGTGTTATTCCACCTTAAGAATATCAATTTCAATTGAACTTCTGTTAAAGATATATCCAGTTCTGTTGTACATAGTCAAAACGTGACTAAAATGGTAACTTGAGACAAAGAATAGCTTTACCTTGTAAAACAAAAACATTTAAAGAGGGAGGAAATGAGTGGGTGGACTTCATAAACAGGAAAAGACATGGGTGGATATGTTTAAAAAAAGAAAAACAAAACTCCATGCAAAGTACAAAACACGAAACTGAAATAATACAGTGTAACAAGCAAACAAAACATCTTGGCACAAACACAATAGTTAAACAGACTTTATTTTGTCAGTTTGACTCTCAATCGGCGAAAAAAATGAAATGCCTTTAGTTACTATGTTGTACAGTATTATTATATATGTACTGGCTGCTTTCTTACAAACACAACCTTGAATATATTATAGTTATAGCTGAAAGTATATCTTTTTCCAACATCCACTATTCGCTATAAGGGGGTGGGTTGTCAAATTCTGACCTATACATCGGATTCGCCATGGTCGTTTCTCTGTCTGCCTCAGACTTCTGAATGTTTACAACGGATCCTGTCTTTCCATGTCTATTTTATCAAAACAAAAATAGATATCAACTTCTAAGGTTGCTTTTGACTAAACTATAGCAGTGATCACGGAGGGGAATACGCGTTTGAAAACAAATGATGAAATATTTATAATTAAAGTTAGATACTTATAATTATAAAGAATATATTGGTAGGAAGGAAAGTATGAACATACCCTTTCTTGTATCTTTTCAAGCAACTGTACACCAAAGTTATCAAAATTAAAATTAGAGCAGCTAAAATGACACCCAGTATGATCTCCAAAGTCGAATGGCTGTGTGCTTTGTTGTCTGCAAGAAATGAATATGCATGTGTAATATATCTTTCTAATATTCTATATATTTATCCTCATGAATATTCATAATAAGTTATACTAACGATTATTTAAGGAATAGTGAATCATTCTGAGAGTATTATGAGATAATAGTTTTGATCGGGCGTGGTCAAATCATTTAAAGCCCGAAGGGCTTAATAATAGTTTGACCACGCCCCAATCGAAATTACCACCTGATAATATTCAAAGAATGATTCCTTATTACTTATATCTTTAAAACACTCAATATTTGACTTTCTGACGAAACGTTAAAAATACCCATATTAACCATCCTAAACTTTAAAAATGGGAAAATAAAATCTACAATTTTGAGCTCAAATCGTGTCAGGTCCCTTCAAGAAATATTAAAATAACCCTACCCTTTTTGTTGCGAGTTGAAATATGATAGGTTTGAACTGTATTCAAAATACATGTAGCATAGCCCATAACTAAATACTAAGTCTAGCCAATCAGAATTGCAAAGTATACTCATTGTTCAAAGTAAGCAGAGGTAACTAGGAAGCAAAAATAATGTACATGCTATTTTTAAGGACATTTCATGTTCATTCTTCTAGCCACTCACTGTTTTAAATTAAATATTCAAATTTGTCGTTAATGCTAACCACAGTTCAACTTCAAATTGAAAAACCAACTTTTACAATAATCAATTTCGATGTAACACAGTCTTTAAAACTATTCATGCATATTTTTGGGTGCATATAAAAGAGCCTATTTATTTTAAAAGCATGTTTTCAATATGGATTGTATATTAATTTGTATTGTTAATCCCCGACCAAATAATATTCTTTGTTGTAACTGCTAATCTTTATGGTTTAATTTTTTCTCATCAAAAAAGAAATGATGGCACAATAGTTAAAAATTTAAAAGTCAAGACTTTTCAAAATATACAATGATCAAACAGATGTTTAAGTTCATGGACTCAATCTTATTAAATCAAGGTTTCATTCTTACAAATGTATTGGGTGCACTCATATTGCATTCAGAATGCTCCCAGTCGGTTGTACTCAGTATTGAAAGAGCATATTCAAAATTATTTGTAGTTTTATTATAAACTTAAGACTTTGAAAATGTAAATATCACTGGTTACCGTCTTTGTCGGAGTCCTTTCCTTTGTCGTTGTTAGCACAGCGTCCGTTACCTAGAATTTGTGAGACATAAAGCCAATGAAAATAATTCATGCTTTAAAAAACTGCCAGCCATTTAATTATCATGATACAATAGATAGTTTAGAACTGAATTCCAGTAAAAGAAGATTACATGTATTCATCACAACTGTTAAGACTTGTCATGTTTTGCAAGAAATGTTGGTTAATTTTACTACAAATAAATTGTTGTAGTTAGTTAAGTGAAGTAGATAAGATTTACATGAAATACTGTGGTTTCATCAATATTCGTTGAATATCAATTTTCGTGGATTTCGTTGTTAAGTTTATCCATGCAATTAAATGTTCATTGAAGTGAAATTTCTACTAACAGTTTTTTTTTGATAGGTTCATTGGCCCCGAATTTACGTATCCTTGAAACTGTGTTTTTCACTTTATCTATGAAAATTGATACACTTGAATATCAATGAAACCACAGTACTAGTAGGTGTGTGATTAAGTGCCCTAACGGTGATACTAGTGAATGTCAAAGAGGTTACAAATCAAGCAATAGTACCCTCGTACCGAAGCAGTAGCGGGCCGGACAGGTTGACGGTTGTCTGAGGCAGTAGGCAGTGTATGAACCACAGTTCTTGACCTTGATGTCGTATGACGTA
This sequence comes from Magallana gigas, assembly GCF_963853765.1. Taxonomy (NCBI): domain Eukaryota; kingdom Metazoa; phylum Mollusca; class Bivalvia; order Ostreida; family Ostreidae; genus Magallana; species Magallana gigas. The sequence goes on from NC_088861.1 coordinate 45,913,019, forward strand.
GTACAACATCCGGTGAATCCCCTCTGACACACCTGTCTAGTAACGACCCCGTCACCTTGACCCGGATTCGTCCCTGACATGACATTTGACCCAATTAACAAACTCTATTGTTATTTTTTTCTCAATTCTGATTTATTTTACTTAAGATAAGAAGGATGTTTTTACAGTTATTGGTGTTAAGAAGTTTTTTTTAACAAATCGTAAATCAAACAAAATAAAAAGACAACAATTCCTTATAGACATATGAATACGATCACAAAGACAACAGCATTTATGATATTTTAAGATTGATTTCATAAAGATTACAATATATAAAACTTCTGCAAAACATATAAGAAAATCTGTACATAGTTTATCAACCAATTTACCATTCATCCAGACTGGATATATGGCCCCACAACTCAGGAGTCCCGGACACTGGGTCAACATGGGGGAGTCTGCCTTGTACCATCCCGGGGTCAGACTGATGTCACAATGGCCGTCTCCTTGTTTGTACTCACAGTGCATGGAGCGGGTGCCCGGGTCACTTAATGTGCGCAGATTGTTTTCAATGCAGGGATCTAAAATAATGAGCAAAAACTACAACGAAAATACTGGAAATAACGTCGTTACAATAGAACGACGTGGAAAATGTTTTTATTGACCAATTTTACCATTCATCCAGACTGGATATATGGCCCCACAATTCAAGAGTCCCGGACACTGGGTCAACATGAGGGAGTCTGCCTTGTACCAGCCCGTACAATGGCCGTCTCCTTGCTTGTACTCACGGTGCATGGAGCGGGTGCCCGGGTCACTTAGTGCAAGCAGGTTGCTTTCAATGCAGGGATCTACAATCATTAAAAAGTGCAACACGTTCTCTTGAACTTATTGAGCTGCAATCAATAAAAGTTACAATATGTAGGTAAGTATACTCATTTTATCATCTTAAGAATGATATTGATTAAATAACCGCTTTAAGATGAATTAAAGAATGTGTATTGAATGATGCAATTTTCGGCCAATATTGCATTTTCTCCTCGTTTATTTTGACTAGTATTAGATTTATCGTTTAAGCTACTTACTAAAGTATTTTTGGTATTTTTATTGTATTTAAAAACGAACAAAACACTCTTCTTTCATAATTTAGGAGTTGTATACTATTGCGATGTTGCAGATAAGGTTTAATTTAAAGCATGTTTTCGGGTTTATATTTAAGTTTTCTTTCTCTCTCATTACTCTTTCAGTTTCTGCCATCTATATATTTTCCGAAGTTTTCGACATATAATTTTCCATTTATGTAATGTGTAGAGAAAACTATTAAATAATGCGTTTTAGGTTCTAAACTCGACAATGTATGCAAGAATACAAAATCAATTTATGTAAAAAAAAAAACCATGGCTTTGTTAAACTGTAGATTATATAACAAAGGATGTCTGCACTTAATGCTATCTGCAAAAAATGAACTTTTGAAAGAAGAAGTTTTCTTTCAATTGCAGAAATGGTCAACATCCAAACTTCAACTTTAATAGCGTTAAATAAACGTATGTTGTTACCATTGGCTAGTACAAATTTCTTTTCATAGACGGGGGTCATCACAATTTCTTGAATCTCCATACGATAACGAGGAGGCCCACTTTTAAACCGACTTTTTACATACAGTGCATGTTTGTTTATTTTTTACGTTTAACAGTAGTTGTAGTTTTGCATTGTCTAGGATTATATTGCAATGGGAGATTATTAGACAAACATGCGCTTATGGTTTAAATGAGAAAAAAACTGCTTCTTCTTACTTTCACTTTCACTGTTGAAACCAGTTGTTGATACATGTTGAATATTATAAATCACCACTTGATTTTTCACCTCAGCTAACTTTGTGAATGCAAAATTCTGTCGCTTGACGTGTGAGGTAAAGTGTTATGTGCCAAATAGGACAATGTTTTCAAACACGTTAAGTTGTCAAGCATTGATTTGAAGTCTTCTGTATTTACATGGGCGTGGTCTTATCGTTGAAACCATAGTAAATAGTACACTTGTACCATATAGAATAGAAAGAGCTAACGTAAAAGTGATCACATATTTTTTATGTATGGCATGGTTATTCGCACCAGTCTTATTTTAGTACCATTTTGATAGTGTCAGCGTCACCTCTCAGGCATATTAACATCAATCTTATCTTCGATCAAGGTCAGATAAGTGATCACTCTTTTTCGAAATTTGTAAAGAGAAAAACATGGAAGGAATTAATTGTATCACAGTATTAAACTTAATTTATGTTGGAAATTGACAAGACTCTTTGTTAAGATAAACAAAAGTGATATTACATATAGGTTAAAAAAATGCAACATTAGCGACCTAAAAAGACCGAAACCCTGCGCTAAGTGCAGTCATCCTTTTATAGTTAGGATTTCTTATTCGTTTAACCCTTTAACGGCCGCAGTTTTGACAGTTTTTGCATGAATTTAGCAAACAATTTTAAAATCAAATTTATGACATTTTCTGAAAGACTTTACATAAGGTAACCCATATATATTATGAAAGGTCAGATACCAAGGGTTCATACTATGTTGTGTGTCACAACCTTATGGCAACCATGGCAACACAATATGGTCACGTACACAACATTTGATGTATTTTGAGTGTTTTTTGACATGATTTAACATGCGTTAATGTTAAATACTTTATAAAAGAAACTTTATCAATTATTTATGCAATTCCATGTTGTGTGCTAAAAAAAATTAGTTATAGTATTTTTTAACCTTTGAATCTACCCATTTAGCATCTAAATGCTTTCCTTTTTTACCGTTGGCGCCGTTAAAAATGATAACAGAAATATGTATTCTAAATGGTTATTAATAGTAAAATATATCTATAACTGACCATCTGATATCTTGCAAGTCTATTGATAATTATAAAACTTCGATTATAAGTTGATACCTCTGCTCTCTCCAAATATCATTAATTTTAAAAGGTCAAAGGTTAATTTCTATGTATTATTACATTATTACATATAGTTCTGTCCATATCAAATAACGAATAATATTTCAAGAACACACTGTTTGCCAGCCATCAAACTTTACACAAAGGGTGGTAATAGCAAGAAGATGGCAACATTTTATTGAAAACCAGTTTACATGTCACAAAACATCAAAGGTAACCTCTGAAGTATCTTAGCTTGGACAAGAATAGACAATGGTTTCATGTGAAGAGTAAGCTCATACAGTCAAAGTAAGCGTATCTAACAAAGCAGGAATTCACATTGGGAAACCTATAAAAACTGTTAGTTCATTGTATACACTAGTCTAATCAATTCCATATTAGGTGTGATCACTTTATATGCAAAAAAATTACTTCTTAACTACATGTAAATGGAATCAATTACACACACATTAAATACCAGCACTAATTCAAATTTATGTCAATGTATGAGCCTAAACGAATATAGTGATATACCAGTGTAATTCTTTAGAAGACAGACAAATAATTATCAAGTAATAAAGGAAACCTTTGAAATACATTTATGATTATAATGCTGTATTTCATGGACAATTTGCAGACATTGATACATTCAACTAAAACAAATTTGATGAGAAAAAAATGTGATATGGTATAATGATAGTAAACAAAAAATTAACAAATAAATTGATGTGTTTGAAATTCACAGCGACTCCAAATTTAAAGTATTCAAATGTTTATATACATGTGTACATGTAATATTTAGTAAAATGTAACCCTAACATGAATGTACTAAATCTTGAAATGTTTATGATAATTCGTTTTTATAAAATCCATTCAAAGACAGCAATTACCCTCAAAATACATTCTTGTTTATTTGCCAATCAACTACCGTATATCCCATATAATACAGGTATCACTAAATTATGTTCTAACATTTTCAGATTAGAAGTTATAATCAAAAATCTCTCGCTCTCTTTTTCTCTCTTTCTTTCTCTCTCTTAATTTCTAATAAGTAAATTGCTTCTAAAGGAGAAATATAACAAATAAAAAATACAGTTACTTATGTGACATACAATAAAGATACAAATGACAGTAACAATGAATTCTGTAATATGCAAACTTTGATCATCATATGCATTCATTACAAAACTGGAAGCTGATTTTGCACATGATATGCTTGGAAACAAGCACCCTGACAAAGATGTACCATACACTTGTCACATCCATAAACAACATCCTTCCTCTTTGCCCTCTTTTGCACACCATTTACACCGTCCACGAGGTCGTTCTAACTTCATGCTGTGATGCTCACTCAAACCTGCTGCTGTGATCAGATGTTTTCCTAAATGCCTAGGCTGCTTCCTGTTAGAAAAATCTTCAATAAGACTCATGGCAACATCAACATGAAGATCACCTAACGAATAATGTTTCCTTGGTTTCACCACACCAGGGGTCATCTTCCAAAGGAGAAATGTATTGACCAGGGCCACTTCCAGGATGAAATTAATAAAGTACTTCCAGTACTTTCTTGACTGTCGACCAATGGGACACTTGAAGCGATACTGCATGGCACGATCAACACCATAGTAGTTCTCCTGGTAGGCAGCAACAGCTGGTGGCCGCTGTATTAATATGACCTCACCCCAGGTACTCGACGATGTGTTGGACCATCTCCAAGTGGATCTGATGTGGTTGAAACAATATGAACCTGTAAAGTAAATGATGATTTACCAAATGGATGACATGCTTTTTTCAACAATATACACTCCCATCAACAATCTTAAATTAGTCACTTACTGGTTTGGCATCGTTCCATGCTGTTGCAACCAAATTGTCATGTTGCAGTTGCTCGGTATCACCACGACCACTAAAAGTTGGGTTCTTCAGCTCATTAGGGAATCCTTTGCGATTGGTATTGATGGTACCACAAGCATAAATACCATTAACTTCAAGATTTTGAAGCAATGGGATTGATGTAAAGTACCTATAAATAGAAAATGTCAAATAACAATATTGTCAGAAGTTGTATCAGTATGCATTTCATTATTCTGAGGTTTACTTTTTTTCATATACCGGTATACATGTAACTGATGGACATAGCATCACTTTTGAAAGTGGGGAGTAGGGCAGACAAAGGAAAGACTTTCCTTTGTCTGCCCTACTCCCCACTTTCAAAAGTAAATGAAATTTGGAAATATTACAACTTCTCAAAAAGGAGGGGGGTGCGTATTGTACCCACTGCTAATTTCCTTTCAATTTCCATATGCTCCCTGAAAAGTAGAAAAGTGGGGGGACCAACTTCATATACATTTTTTATATGTAAATTTAAGAGAAATGTTTGCTGCAAGGAACCCCCCCCCCGAGCAAGTAAGTAAAGTAAGTATATACATAGAGATAAAAGCATTAAAGACTAGTTTGTTACCTGTCAAAGAAAAGGTGGTGACCTTTCCATTTAAGTGGTTTGGATAAATGTTTAACCACCCGTTCTCCAAGAGACTGCATGTCCTTGCATCTCGTCATGCTTGCCCAAATAGATTTTATAATCGTTGGTATATCCGTTTGGTTCACACCTCATCCAGACCTACAAGACATTTCATTGTTGTTTATGACCATGACAATGTGCACCTAACCTTTCCCATTACATCATCAGCCAGTCAGTACATGTATTTGTCTACAATGATAATTAAAAAAAAACCCAGAGCAGAGCAAATTAACCCAGAGATATTTCATCAAAAGCATTTTCTTAGCAGGACTGATTTAGGACAGATGAATGCAGTAGTCCTTGGGCTACATTAACCCCCCCCCCCCCACCCCTTCCCTATGGACAAACTTTATATTCTAGAGAATAAGAAAGTAAATTAAATAAAGTCTCCCTAGGCAATTAGGTAGAACAATTTTTGTATTTTTAATGTGATGGCCGGGGGTTAAAATATTTTGTCTATATGTCCTATTGCCTGTTTACTTTTCCAGTCATAAATATAACCAAGGTCATTTATGATAAGCAAGGTACACTGTACATGTATTTCAAATGGAATTTAGTCCTTTTTGTTTGATATTGAACTGCATGTTCTTGTCTTTTATTTTGTATATGCTTTTCTTTAATGCTTTGTTTTCTTGCGTTTGGATAAATTATTTCAACTATAATAAAATAGATCTTTGGAAATAGCAAAAAAAAGAAATCATTGAGAAAAAATACCTTCATCCCTCTTTTGATAGGTTTGCATGGTGTATACTGCTTTGCGAAGTAATGACCTTTGTAGCGTATCATCCCCTCATCTATGCTCTGACACTGTCCAGGCATCATATACCTCTGGAAATTTCTCCTAGTCATCTCTATCAATGGGCGTATCTTGTGAAGCCTGTAAGACATTTAATGCCAAATATGTTTTGTTGAACAAAATCATATTTTTGTAAAACAAATTTTGAATTATAGATAGCAACTCTCATGGATTTTAAAATCTCGCTTCTATTTTTCAGACAGTTTTGAACTATAGGAAATTATAACAAAAAATTGCTGATCGCAATTTTATATTCTCGCGATTTGATACAAAACACCTGAATCGCGGAATTAAGTACTCGCGTAATATAAGGAATTTACAGTAACTGGCGTTACTCAATTTGTATTTACACAAAACTGCATTTACGAAACTTTATTTTTCAAAAACTAATGTCTCAACACTAAAATGATGACATTTTTACATTTTTGACACTGGTGATAATGCACTTTTATGATAACTGCATTCTACAATATGTTACTTTTATTTACCAGTCATACTAAGGAGATCCCACAGGGCCTTGAGTTGTATTGTCATTCAAGTGTAGATACTCTGTCAATCTCCGGAAACGGCTCCTACTCATAGTGTCTTTGAATCCTTGGTTTCCTATAACATAGATATATACAGATTTAGATCATAATAAATGATCTCAAACAAAAGAGTATTATAATAACTATAACCATGCAATAACGAATAGCATAGAAAATAAAATGATTCAATTAGAATAACCGACTTAGTTGATACATTTTAGATATAACCTACATGTAGCTGGTTTTTCTTTTTATTTGGAGGAGGGTGTTTCTTACATAATATAAATAGGCCTAATAAAATTAATTATAACACCAAAACATGTATTCATACTGTTAATATTGATAAAATCCATATTCTTTTCTTATAATAGTATCTTGTGTTATTGTGTTACAAAAAAAATCACATGAGAAGTAATTTGTTCAACACGCACCTGCTACTCTGCAGTTTAGAACATATGCATACTATGCATGCGTGTTTACTGACACTAGTAATTAGCCTACTCGAATTCATCATGAATTTTGCAACATTAGTTCTAATGATTTATACTGTACCTAAGAACTTGTTTTGTGACCAGTACATATCTACACTTGGAAGCTGGTTGGTGCCCATAAGGATGTGCAGGCCAAAATACGCCTTGATTTCCTGAGGAGAAGTGTCAATCCAATCCGCGTCACGGTGATCTCTTTTCTCGAATTCCTGAGCAGCGTACCTGTTGGTTTCATTGGACACTCTCTCAAAGAAAACCTCTGATACCATCAAAAAGAAGTAGCTCAAAATGTTGTCATTCGGCGTCAAATCGTGACTTGGACCGGTTTCCTCTGAGAACGGTGCGACCGACACGGGATGCAATTCGCTGGACCAAAAACCGGGACCCTCTGAATCGCTGATCTGACTAGAGAAAGTCTCTAAGGACGACTGGGAGTTCGGATCATCATCCTCATCCGTATCAGATGAAAAAGAATCTAAAGAATCATCAATGTTAATGTCTGAACCCGCAGAACTGCTGTACAAATCGTTGTCGGATGAATCACTGTCACTTTCGCCGTCACGGGAAGCCATGTTAATTTTCCGCGCTGTTTACATTGTTGCTATACAACCAACATGTGACGTGAATTTTTATTTTTAGAAACTGGAACCTTGTTGAACCTGTCGGGAATCTGTATTATTTTTTTTTCAATTATTTGTAGCCTAGTCTTTCTTTTTTATAACGCCTTGTCCAAGCTAATAGAACGTCAAAATGGCTTGCTTCTTTCTATATCCAATTCCTTTAATTTTCTTTTGAACACGCTTTTTAGATCATCTATTTTCCACGATCAGAACAACCGATTTTCATTCGCGGATATCTTTTTTATTTTTAATCATACAATATCATGTCCGATACGAAAATTGCAGTAAAAATCTTAATCGTTTTATATATGGTAGTTTCAACTAGAAAATTTGCTCAGAAAATTAAGATTGGTTAATTATAAATCAGCCCAAATTCTTATATTTCATGACGTTTGACTGCTTTTCTGCACGTACGTGCATATTTCAATCATATTTTTTGATATTTAGATGACCTTACACAAAAAAAATTTCTGTTTTTCTCTTGTTTTCAAATATATCAATTTTTTCATTGTACTCCATGTCTTTACATCATATCAGCAGTTTTCTCTCAGCGCGCATAAAAATGCGTCAAAAGGCGCACTTGGCCGTTAAGGGGTTAAATGATTTTTATTTTGTTTTTGACAGTCAATTCCACTGTAATTGATTCTGGTAATTTGACCTCCTTTTTTTTAAACATCCTTGATTGTATAATAAGTTATTACATTGGGTCATTTAATGTCAAAAGGATCACATTGTGACCGTTGTTCAATTTGTCGTTTTACCTTAACTATTTTTTTTATATACATATCAATTAAATTACACATTATAATCCAGATTTGTATGATATATCTGTCTGAACTACGTGTGTGGTTCTGAATCTTGCTTGAAACATTGATACGTGAATGAAACTGCGATAGACTTGCCAAAATATTGATTTTATTTTTTATCAACACATATAAAGTAAAAAAAAAATGCTAATATTATTTATCTCCAATGTGTATTATACTGACAAATAGAACGTCTACAAACAAAATGTTCTTTGAGTATAGTTAATAAAAAAAAACTAACAAAAAGTACAAAATGTTGTCTAAAAAAATGCACTGGTTTTTTATAGAGAATAAAATAAAAAGAAAACCAGAAAGATAAAATAAAAATTACACATTTCTGATTACATAATTTATAAGTTTATTTCATAAAATGCATTTGCATCTGCTGCAGTTAATTTATAAGAATTGTCTAAAAATATTTAAAGACATTTAACATAAAGTTTAAACATTTGGTTTTTAAGCGGCAAATTTTCATAATGATATAGCGTTTAAATACATTTGATAAATTTCAGTTCTAGGAAAATTTGCAATTGAGAAAGAAGTAAATGGATTTGGCAACGCAATAATCAATGGAACATTCATTTGATATTATAATTTTTAAACGGAATTTTGAAAGGTACATTTTTTAACTTAATCCGTTAACAACTTTTTTATAACATGGTTGATATATTTGTAGCCCCCCCCCCCTTTTTTTTTTAATTTGTTTTAGTTTTCCAATTTTTGAGATTTAAAAGTCATGGGAAATATAATTTTATTTTTTTAATTCAATTTAGCTTAAAGGCTTTGTTTCGCAATTTAAAGAGAAGATATATTTCATTTTTAAGCAATACACAAATACTGACAGATGGGATGAATGTCCTATATTTAGTTAGACAACCCACGTATTCTGTATTAACTGGCATGTTCTGAAAAAAAGAATAACGTGTTTAACCAACTTATCATTTGTTTCCATTTCACATTGATTTGTCGGTGGTACTTATTCTAAATAAACCTAATATGTATTATAATCATTTATGATCATTCGTGTCAACGTAACGTTCAGCTGCGTTTGTTTGCTAGTACTTGAAATGAAGATTATTTCCCTTGTTAAAGCCATCCGTAATTATTGTTTGAAACACGCACGGAACAAAAAGGACAACATAAGGACATCTGTTTTAAATTTTTGAAAACCCAAAACATTAAAAATTATTTAATGTATTGTTATTCAAATTATAAAAGAAATTAAGTTTTGCTTCAAATTTACAAATTTCTCATATAAGAGACAATCTAATTTTAATCAGTTTGAAAGTTTTATCAGATTAAATTGTATTGAACACATCGGGCCAAAAAATTTAAAGATGTTTGTTATTAACGCTCATAACCGGTATGTTGGCATTTAATTTACGGAATAATGGTTAGACATTTCTTTCACGAGTTATCTTTCTTTAGTCTCTCTTTACATGACAGTCATCCAAGTGATCAATTTAGAGGTTATTCCCATACATGTACTTCTGGGGTTATTGCATGTTTAATATGTAAACAGTGTTATTTTTCTCTCATTATTTTTAGCATTATTCACTTGCAATCTATTAGTAAACATATAGTATATGACAATGATAAAACATCAAAAATGTCCTTTACATCAATTCAGTCATATTATTTCGCAGTTTTTATGATGATGATGATTATATATATATATATATATATATATATATATATATATATATATATATATATATATATATATATATATATATATATATATATATATTTGTTTTCCCTTGGACTGAAATGTCATATTTTCATTGGTTTAAACATAGCACGTGATTGCCTCATATATCTCTATATTTGTTCTGTGAGAAATAATATTAGGCAATATGGCCGTCATTGGTCGACGCTTTGCTTACTCATTTCGACATTTCATAGTATTTTATACATAAACTGCATGCCGTAAGTTCTTAAAGTATTTGGAGTAGTTGCCCTTTGAAATTCTTTAAAATTAGAGTAGTTGCCCTTGTCTGGAGCAGAACAAAATGGCAGCGTCGAAATTTGCTCAAATCTCTGCAGAGGAAAGAGAGAAAACATTTAAAATTGAATTGCAACAAAACATTGTAAGTAAACATTGGTGAAGCAAAAATTTTGAAAGAGTATTTGAAAGGTGAGATTGAAAATTTTGAAGAGTTTAAATGAGTTAAATTGGACGAGATGTAAGGCATCTTGTACATGGCTTTGCGTAGATCATCGCTATTTGTGAATAAATATGTCGCTTGATAGTCCTCGAGAAAACAAAACACCTTCGCCTCGCCATCTATGAGATTGATCAACCCAATATATTTCCGTAGTGAGTCAGTAACTAACCTAATAAGTAATATTGTTTTTCCCTCGGACTGAAATGTCACACTTTCATTGGATTAAACATGGCACGTGATTGCCTCATATATCTCTATGTAGGTTCTTTGAGGATTTATATTAGGCAATATGGCCGTCATTGGCCGCCACCTCACCTATTCATCTCGATATATCATATTATTTAACACAGAAATCGTGTTCAGTAAGTTCTTAAAATATTTAGAGTAGTTGCCCTTTGGAATTATTTTTAAATTAGAGTAGTTGCCCTTTGAATATTGACACCACATTGTTATGTTTGGAGCAGAGCAAAATGGCAGCGTCGAAATTTGCTCAAATCTCTGCAGAGGTTTAAAATTGAATAGCAACAAAACATTGTAAGTAATATGGGTGAAGCGAAGATTTTTTAAGTGTATTTGAAAGGTGGTATTGATAATTTTTAAGCTCCGGCTCGTGCACTATGTATCAAACCCTGACTACTATTTAGGCATAGTACATGCACAACACAACACTATTGTTATTATTATGCCGACTGTTGAATATACTGATAAGCTTTGCTATAAGTAGCTGAGACGTTCGAGTGTTGACAAGTCCCTATAAATTATCACTGGAAAAGCAAGCTTTTGGGTTATATATATATATATATATATATATATATATATATATATATATATATATATTGTTACCTATTTCTATCTGCACTGTTAATATTAGATTATTTTTTTAAAAATTAATTTAATTAACAAGACTATTCTAAACAAAAAAGAAGCGCTTTACAATGTTTTGTAACATGATTTGACATTGTTTATCACTATATATTATTTTCATATACATTTGATATTTTTAATTTTAAGCTGCAATGGTAAAAGTTTGGGTTTTTAATCACTAAGTCTAGTTTTCTTCATATCCTGATTACACACGTTATCAATTTATGAAAAATCTAGCAGAGCCCTATCACTTTGTTGCATTTGACTTTGAAGAAAATGAAATCATTCTTTTTAAATGTATGAAAAAAAATAAAGCAGAGGGATATTACACCTTAAATCACTATTAATACGATGATAGAATAAAACCAAATTGAATTTTATCCTCATCGCAGAAAACATGAAGTCTTTTGTTGATTTCATGATCTCAATTATTACTTTTTTGATTACTCTTAATATATATCATATGTATACATATGTATGTATACATGCATCATATGTAACACATGCCAATTTATGAATATCTAATGTCAATAACAAGTTAATAATAATTGATATTTTTTGGGATCTGTCTAATTTCGATAAGGTTTTTTTAATTTTCAACATTTCCAATATATCTAAAATTTTGCCCACTTCATTGAATTTTTTTTATTGATTGCCTTATATTTGTTTCTATGAGACATGTCTCTTTTAGGAAATAGAAAATAATAAATAGTGGTTTTTTTTATTTTTTTTTTATTTTTTTTATTTAAAAAGAAGATCGTTTTATTGACAGTGCTGGCCCCGCCGTGGCCAACTTCCCTCAAGTCAATACTTAGCCTCAAGTCTGACTTTTTACCTCGTATCCATGCACTTTTTTATGAATTTAAGTTGAGGACTAAAGATATAAAAATCTTGGCGACGGCGAGGCCTGGACACGACTTATATCACGTATTTTTTCACAACAAAGGTTAAACTCATCAGTGCGTACTTGCCTCCAAAACAGAATTTTCTCTTTTGTCATAGAAAATACAAACAAAATTCGTGTATGATAATAACGACACATTTCTTTAAATGAAGAACGAAAATTTTCAGAAATGATACTTATCTATTCATCAAACGAAATTTTCGTGTAGCATATTACCTTGAAGCCCTTTTGAAAATTGTTAAACATGAAAACATTTAAAGGGACTTGGAAACGATATGAGCTCAAAATTTAAAAAAAAAAAAATTTCGACTTTTATGTCTAGAATATTATTGTTAATATAGATGTTTTCAATGCTTTGACAAAATTTAAAGTCAAATATCGAGTTACAAGCGAATTACAGAGGTTAGAATTCTTTCTTTTGTAAACAAAGCTCGAGTTCTGTTAATGTTTACATATTTGTTGTATTGGTATAAGTTTCAATCGAATGTTGTTGTCTATTGTAATGAAATTATTTATGAACCCACTGAATCAGTCTTATTTCCACAAGTTATTTTGATAAAGAAATGGAATTTCTTTACTTTACTGTATTTGTCAACAAATATAAGACTCGAGCTTTGTTTACATAACAACGACTTCTTTTCTCTGTATCTCGCTTGTAACATGACTTCTAACATTCAAACTTTAGTGAATCATTCCAAATACAAAAATAAACTATTTTATACATAGAAATCAAAAATAAAATTTTCATCTTAAATCGTGTTTATGTCCTTTTAACAATGCATGAAGACAAAGCGTAAAATTTAGGTCAGAGAAACCTTCTTTTGAAAGAAAATACACTAAAATCTAAGAAGCATCAACTTACCAATATTGTTTTTTTTCTAAATCTTAATGTATCAAATGGAAATATACCTTGATGCTAGAGATACTCCCCATAAAACAGGATTTAGTAATAATCAGTGAAACAATATCGAAAACATGACTTGTGTATTAATATATAGCATGCGTTGTGACCTTTTGAGTTGACAACAATACATACAACTAAATGCATACTTATCAATTATGTTATTGTATAAAATGAATAGGTTAAAACAAATTTGATAAAATTAGCTATTACAGGATGCAGGTTAACTTCACTTACGTTTAATATGGACATAATATTACATAAATTTCGAATGTTTGATAATGTTGTCATCATATGTATAGAGTGTGAAATAACAAAAAAATATATATTATTATGACCTTATTTTTCAATGCGAGACCAAGCGATGAATTTATTAATATAGTTCGTTGATCCTAGGCCTCAACTCGACGAGGAAATAAAACTTTAACAATTTAAAAAAGAAAAAAATGCAAAATTCAAAACTAGTTAAAAGTGACTTAATTTTGGGTACTAAGTTAATCGTCAGGTCCTTATATGCACCACTAAGATTAGATGATTCGAGTATTAAAAGAAAGGATGTAATTAAGTTTTAAATGAATGACATTTCATTAAGGCACCTATAGAATGCTATGCGAAATCTTTATTGTACATTAAATAGTACATATTTAAACATGATTTTGTTGTTTAAAAATATCTATGTTCTTATATATATTATAAGAGTTTTATTTTTTTTTTTTTTATGAAAAATCTGAAATCTGTATTGGCTGTGAATAAGACATTGTATAGTTTAAGATTCACTGTGAAATGAAAAAATGACAATAACAAACTGTGAACCATCTCAAAAATCCATAAAACGAAATACAAATTCAAAGGAGTGCAACGCCGACCTCCAAATAGATAAAGATAGGATCAGGTGCCTAGGAGGAGTAAGCATCCTCTGCTGACCGGTTACATCTGCCGTGTACTCTTTCTCGTAATCGGGGAAAAATCGGAAAATTCTGTAGACAATTAGGTGATTAATTATGGTCTAACAATTAGTATGAAAAACGGCAGTCAGCATGCAACTCAGAGGAAGATTGTATTTGCTTACAAGGTTGTTGTTTCGACCATAGAACTTACGAAAGGATGACTTCAAACAAGACTGTTGATAATCCTGTTTTATCGATTTGTGTGTCAGTAGCTTGCTTCGTCTTAGAAACTGTTCATACGAAGAGCATGCCCTTGCGTATCGAATCAACTGAGAGACAAAACACCATATGAAGGTGATGAAGGTATATTGCTACATAAGTAAGGGAAGTTGACTATAGAAAAATTGTAGTAATTGCGTTTATCATAAAGCTTTGTTGTTAGGTTACCATCAATGTCCATGTCCAGTAAAATATCCAAATATGAAACACAGACTCTGTGGTATCTTTTATTTCAAGTTCACTGGAATACATCAAGTGGACGTAATTATGGAAATAACAATTGTTAATTGATAATACGTCGTCGATAAACCTTAATGTTGAGTTGAAGGCCACAGTTAGTGATTTTTTTTCACGTACAAGTTTTTGAATAAATTCAGCTTCATCAGAATACAAATATAGATCTACTAACAATGGAACACAATTGTTACCCATTGGAATTCAATCAAATTGTTGGAAGACTTGATTTCCAAAAACTACATAGATGTTGTCTATCAGAAACTCAAGCATATTTTTAATGTCAACTTCAGAGTACTTTTGTGTGAAATCAGAATGGGTTTTAACAAAATAATTTTTTAGATTTCCAATGCAAGGTAAGCATTTTTACGACGTCCATTTTTTTGAAGAAACAAATGTCGATGATATCAAAAAGCCTAGATTTTAATTGTCATGGGGAATGATGCAGAAAAATACATGCAATACATACTAAATAAATATAATTTATTGAGTTATGTCAGTGACAGGCTATTTTGTTTAAATAGAAAATGATCCATGAAAATAAAATAAATATTGTGAACTAATTTCGACTGTATTTGATCAATTACCACCAGCTACTAATCGCTATATCAATATTCTTCTGCTTGAAACTGCTATAAGCGTAACTATCTTTGTCATATAATGATTTTTACAACCGAAATACATTAAATTTTAACGACATCATTAAATTGTTATCCAAAACAAGTACATGTGCTTGTAAGTTTCTTGTATTTAAAAACAAATTTAATCAAAATTGAATTTTATTAATCAAGTAAAAGCGAGATAACTATGGATTGTAATTTAAAGAATAGGTTTCTCTGACGTTTTTTGTAGGTATATACATTGCACTTTTATTACACTATGGGGTTACTTCATGACAGAAACAAGCCTTTGTAAGAAAATTTTTAAGTACACTAACAGACAAAAAAGATTCAACAATTTCACGCTGCATCATTAAATCTATAATGTTCGCTTATTGAGGATTTCAGTGAAAATGCAAAATATTTTTTAATAATCATTGAATATTAATTATTGCTAAGATTTATCTTTATAATTAGCTGCAGGTCTGTAAAGCTCAATATGTCAATTGAGTTCACTTACTGTGTCCAATCGTATTGTTTTTTACTTTTGTAAAACAATACGATAAATTTTTAAAATGTTTTATGTTCAGAAATGTTTTCCATATTATTTGCTATTGTATTGTGTAGTTACATTTCTTGTAACAGTTTTCAAATATTTTAAGAATTGTTTATCATTGTCATACAAAAAAAGTGATACTTTTTAGAAAGCAAAAAGTGACAAAATTATAAATAGCAAAAACTTCTTTGTTCATTATTTCCCGTGAAATATCCTATTTGTGAATTTGCATTTTTAAGTAAGTTTTTTTTCTTCCTTTTCTGTTTATAACGCACATGTTTTAAAGATATATCAAAACTGCAGTTTTTGCATTGGTATCTCTAAATGCTAATCGGAAGTTCGACATTGAAACCTGAATTTGTTATGCCCAGTAGGGGATTTTTCCAGTGCATAAGGACACATATTACAATAGACACAATATCTTTTATAAAATTAAATAACCTCTTCAAGTTCAGAGACAAGGACCCATGTCTTTAAACTTAATAAAAAACACAATCGTGACCTGTACTAATCCCTGTGGGGTCGGTTGCATGAATATGTACGTTCAATAGACAGCAATGATTGAAATATAGAGATAGATCATTGAATTGACGGGTAGGTTTGTTTAAAATCTATTTTTAAACTCATGAAAAGAAGAATTGTTCTTGTTTTTGAAAATATGCTGACTATATTTACTTCCTCGTTGCTTGCCGTTTTGTAAGTTCTCTGATCACGTTTCCCATTTACGAATAGACATTGAACAGCAGTTTGGCTACATGTATTTAGTTAGGTCAGGTGGTGTTATTGAAATCAGTTGATTATTTATACATGGAGTGCTTTTATCGAAATTGAAGAGATGATTATAAAAAGAAAATGCGCACATTCTTTAGTTTAACCTTTAAAATGTTAAAGGTACAAATTAACGAAAATTATTCAACACTTTGCTGTAAATTTACTAATAGTACTAAAAGGATAATTGTTAAACAATAAAGAGAATTTTAGAGAACATTCCTGTCTCAACTTTTAATGTTTGATGCAATTAGTACAATCGAAGTCGAATTAGAAGTTATCCAGCATGAATACTAAAACATTTGTCTGACAGAATATTGCAATACTGCAATTGTGTTTATTCTATATTTCGGCAAGAAAGATATTCAGAAGTTACTCGTCAGATATCAGATTTTTAAAATTGCATAAATTCTCTTACTTGACTTTTTCCATCTCAACCTAGAGACAATGTTTTGATAGTTCTAAATTGGAATCTTTTAAGATATATTCAGAAGAATTTCGTAATATCCATCTTTTTTGTCAAAATGTACTTGTTTTATGCGATGTTTTAATATTGTTTTTAAACATTAAGTATAAATTTAGCAGTTTTACATTCCCGCCTATTGATCGTATATATTTGCAATTTACATGATAGCTTTTGCTAACAACTGATCGTTCTAAAGTATTCATACTTGTATGAAATGAACAAAATTCTTATTACATTTAAGATATTTACCAAGTAGGATATAAAAATTAACGCTGGCATCCATTTATAAGAGTATTTGGTATTTATTTTATTAGAAGGTACTGTAATGTCTGACGTAGGTTTACTAAAATCAATAGCGAGGTATTTTAATGCATACATGTAATGATTTGTACGAACATCATTAAAATAATTTGTTCAAATACAGTTAATAGAAAAAAAACATCACAAATTTTCCTTTAAATAACATACATACAATGAATGTTCCAAAAATAATGACACTTGGCTGTCATCGACAGTAATAAATTGCTAGATTCACTTGTTAAACAATCAAATTACCTTAAGAAATATTTCTCGTATTCCTCGGGACATTCATCATACACTAATTGATATCTTTTTCCAGATAGGTGGAATTCAATTTCTGGGAATAAAAATAGTCGCACGGGGCTAACTTTTGAGAAAACGGGGGTTGGGGGTTGTGGTAAGCAGTAACATGTTCTGCCCCAAAATATTCGGTCATGATGCGTGCTTTGCGTGCAGTTGCATTGTCATGGAAAAGTCGGAGATAAATACCAGTCTTGGAGCGACGACTTTCGTAATATTTCTTAATTTATTTTAATAACAACATTTTTATTTAATTTACCTGTGTCTTGGTTGCACTTTGACACATGAATTAGCAATACAGGCCTTTATTGCCAAAGGATATATCATATAAAACATTCTTCAAGGTTTTGAATCTTTTAGCAATGCTAGGACGTTTTGCATTCTTTGATGCCCAGATTCAGTTTGAACGTTTTGGCTCAAAATACTGGAACCAGAACCCGGGAACATACACGTTAGATTAGATAACATTTTTGACCTCAGTCATACTTTTACAAAAGGAATATGTATTGGAAAAGTAAGACAGAGAACAAAAGTGGGCTTTTCCAATTTTAAATGGCCTCGGGCCTAGGACTCATTACCGGTAACTAAATTATCAAAATATTTGATATTTTTTTGATACAATATTTAATAGCTTCTTTCAATTGTATTTTGAACAGGTACTATTTTGTTCATCGATAAACAATTGATTTTAATTTAATATTTGTATGAAATCTAACCTATGTGCTTATTTATTCATATAATCATATGTTTTTTCCCTTTAAAGAGCAGCTCCGCTTTCTGGTGTATTGATTATACTGAATTTAGTTTTTCTTAAGAACTCGGCTCATGCAAACTAGCACGTGGAAATTACATCGTAAAGTATGACATGTGTCTGACATTTCTGTGTTAGCAAAGAGGTATTTGGTTGAGTTTGAGGACAGATCGGTGCAGGTGAACTCAAACACGCATTGTTTAAATGTTTGATTATTATCCTCTTCTGCTTTTGTTAATTTCCACTGAAGATAGATTTTATTAACGGCAAAATTTGATGGAAATAAAGATATGATGTAAATCTAGGTGACTCTTTCTTTTAGGCACTTTTGGTGACCTTGAATCATGCAGCGATGAAACACAGTGTCATTGTTTTCTGTGCCCGTCAAAATACAAATTATCACGTTGTATTTGTCTTACTTTTAGGGCTAGAATCGGTTAGAAATACTTTTATAAGGTAATTAAAATATGTACAATTTATAATATATAACAATTTACAACGCAAAACGTTCTTAAATGGAAAGAAATGAGAAATGATTTAATAGACGGATGCAGTAATAGGAACTGTCTCATCTTACTCATTCCATGAAAAAAAAAATCACTATTTAAAAAAATCAGTTTGAAATTTCAATTTTAGGACAATAATTGAAAATATAAAGTTGTTTATAATATAGCCTAATTTTCAATACATTCTTTTACATTTTATGCAGCAAATGTCAAACATTTTCTGCATATTCATATAAATATCATCCGTTTCCAAATACATGTAAATTAAAACATGCTTATAACGAAATCTCAGGGACGGGCAATTTTACTTCCTTGTAACCGTAATTCAATATATCCGTCAAGTTTGCAACATGTAATAAAGTCATGGAAAATGAATTAATTTTGCCGTAAGCGTCAATTTACTGTAATGCTGTCTTTTACAATACATGATCTACTTGACCCCCTTTAGTTTAATCACGAGTTCAAGTCTTTCTATAGCGTAATTGATCACGTTTCTGTACGTCTTGAGTAATTTTTCGTATTTTTCGATGCTTTGCTAATTTCAGGTCTTTAAGAGTGTTTGGCGTTGGTGCATACACTGTGGGTTTTTTTCAAACTACAGTATCGATCAGACCCAACCTCACACCAGAGTAAACCATAACTAAACCCCGGGTTTACTTTCTGGGTTAACTTTGCGCTTACTTTTTGAAAATGTGGGTCCACTTGGGGTTATCTTTGGGTTTACTCGGGGTTTACTTTGGGTTTACTCGAGAATTACTTTTGGAGTCAACTATACGTACTGAAGTGTGAAGCACAACTGTATTTTAACTTACTGCCTGTGATTCCTGCCCCTTGTATATTCCGAATACACATGTAGCGTCTGCTTTCAGGGTAAACTTCTGATCGGGGTTTACTCTCTGTGTCAAATCTGGGTTTACTTGGGGTTTACTCTGGGTTTACTCTGGGTCCACTCTAGTAAACCCAGAGTAAACCCAGAAAGTAAACCCAGGGTTAAGTTGGGATTTACTTTCTGTTAGGTTGGATCTGATCGGTACTGTACATCCATAAAAATCAATTTGGATTACATCAGGGAATGTGTTGACCAAACACAGTCCGTTCTAAACAAAATCAGTTTATGACCGAATGTTTTCTGTAACCATTCAATAACCTGTCCCGACGTGTGCGGGGTAACTCCATCTTGGTGGACATAAATATCAGCAGTATGATTGTGCAGTATGATCTTCATAAAGCTGGAATTTTATTCTTCACTTAGTAGAAGTAACGACCACTGTTAACAGTCTTTACCCTACAATCAGTTTCAAAAATCGAATGGCCCGATTCTAGTTTTTTTCAGAACTACAAGCTGACCAGACTGTCAACTTATTATCATTAATGGTTTTTCGTCCCTAAACTGGGTCTCTAGGGACCATGAATTCTAACTGACTTGTTATGAATGATAATATGTTTCTTTTTAAAGCAAAGTATATACCTCCTATTATATCGTACGAGAACTGGATTGGCCGATCTGTGTATAAAGCAAACACAACTTTGTATACATAATCTGCTATCCGTTTAAAGACTGCTCATTGAACATGGAACGCGCGAAGGTCAGTGAAATATTGCGTTAATTATACTGAAAAAGGACAGTTGTGTAAAGTAAAAAATAAACGAAATATCATTTGTATTTTCTTAACACATACATATTCAAAGAAATCAGTACATTGATATTTTTTTTCTATTTAGAAATATATTGCCGAATTCTATCGTGCAATTCAAACCAGTGATTTACCTAAATGAAATTCATTTGTCGACTGGCAGAAATTAAATATGGTATTTAAAATCATTATCTATCAAAAATAATTTTTATGTTATGACAAATAGAGGTGTGAATTTAGTTTTGCTGATTCACATTAAGGCTTAAAATATTATTTCTTAGAAGAAAAGAAAAGTCGGGGAGTAGTGATCATGTATTGGAAACATGTGAAATTAATGGATGCTACTTTTAGATTTACTCTCGAAGAAAAAGAATGTTTTCTTGGCTTGGGTTCTGTTTCCTGTTTTTCGTGATAAAAGGTAATTTTTCCTCATTCCAAAATAAGCTTACGTGTTCTCTGTAGATATGTTTTTAAAGCATATAATGTAGAATACGTGTTGTAAAAAGGTTGAATAGTTTTTTTTAACTGTGACTATAGATCTATTTAATATGATAAGATTAAAAAATGAATTTAAAACACGAATAACGGGCTTTAACTGGTGGTTTATACATCAAGTACATTTTTTTCGTTTGTGTATTTTTTTTGTTGGTTTTTGGGTTTTGTTTTTTTGTTTTTTTTTTTTTTTGGGGGGGGGGGTTAAGTATAAGTTGGTAGATTCAAGATAAGTGCCATTTGCAAGATGAACTCATCCTACACATTCCGCAATGATTTGGTTACGTTCTTCTAATCAAATCAGTCTACAATAGCGTAAATTTTAATCATACTCAAAATCACTTTCGGATAATGTTATGCATTATGATAATATATCACAAAGTGCGAATCGAAAAATATGCTTGATTTGTCATAATTTTCAAAGACATAAGACATGCGTTTATAATAAGTCCAACCGTTAATGTTAGACTAATTGTCCACTTAAGTGAACATTGGACATTGTCAAGGAAGAAAAATGTCTATTGCTTTATATATTATATAAATAATATTTGCCAAGGATTTAAAATTAAGCGCGATCACGGGTTCCTTGCCATGCTTTATGAATTGCAATAACCCTCGCTCTGAAGGTTAGTTTAAGTTTGCCGAGTGTTTTTGAAAGTTACTCTTTGGTGTCATGACAAGTGTTGAGTATTTTTTTATTTTTTACTCGTCACTATAAATGATATAAGAATATTAGCATTTCAAACGATACTTCTTCATTTATATCAATACGTCAACATTCAAATATTATTTTCAGTATCATTGTCAGTAATATTATTGTGTTTTTGTTCTGTTTCACAATTTGGGAGAGAAAAGTTGTAGCAGAAAGACATCACAAGCAAATATTTTTGAATATATGAAAACATATGCAAATCAAATTGATAATTTTAGATTTGGGTAATTTAGTGAAAATTATCCTAATTAAACAAGTATGATATATTATGTTGATGATATACTTGTTTGAATTGTTGCAATTAATCTATTTGGTTTATTCCTTATAAATGTTTAAGATTAAGTGACTACAATATAACACTGTCTCACAGATATCTTTACTTGTAAATTAAATCATTTTGCAAATAAACTACAAAATGCTTGCACCAGAGTACTTGCTTACCAGTATGGTATTTCAACACATGCGGGATGATGTCCGAAAGGTATATCTGAATTTTAACTGATAAATTATTATTGTGAAATTAATCAAAAACCTACTTTCATTTTCGATAAACAAGCCCGAAATAGCAAAAACGAGAGTAAGGCGGTGGACACACATTGGCGGATCAAAGTCAGGGATAGTCTCTATCAAAATATATACTTGCAATGAAAAGATATTGAATGATTACGTAAAAGGTGAAAAATATTTACTGTGATCCTATTTGGAAAATACATAGACGTTATGATTTGACAGATACTGAATAAATAAAATGAGTCAATTCGTTTCTTTAGTGGGCGATTTTAGTTTTGATACTCATTCGCTTACGAAGCACGACCTTTTGTGAGAGAATGGGGTAGAACTTTCCAGAACGGGGTAACCAAGGAATTGACGAAAAGTGTAGGACGAGTTCATCATGCATCGCGGGCAGATACCTTGGATCGGTCTTCAATTATTACAAAAAGTTAATAAGATGGAACAATTATTGGGCCTTAAGTATGAATGGAAAAAAAAATTTCTAGAGCTGGGTGCACAGAAAGGGGTTGACTAATTGATATCATGGCGGAAAGTGTTAGGCGAGTTATTCATCGGGGAGATCCTTTGAATCTGACAACTTTGGTTTAAAATATCCATGCAAATGGATAATAATGCATAACCTCGCGTGTTTTAATTTCATACATTTTCATACCACGACAGATTGGTTGTAAACCTTAGACATTCATTTGTAAACATTAATGAACATACTTTTGCATTCTATGTCTATATGGATACATTATGTATGCATAAAACGGGGGCGTTTAAAGGAGATGCCCCTCCACTCCCCCCCCCCCCCACCAGATTGTTTTTATCTAAAATTCTTTTTTGGGACAGTAATAGAAATTATATTGAAAATTGACCTAAACAACCAAATTTAGAGATACACGGACGGCACTTATAATTAAGGATTATTCATAAATGTTGATAATAATTTGACACCATCTGGGTTTGTTAACTTCTAACCATAAAACATTATTGATGCAATTAATGAATTAGTTCAGTGGATTTTATGCTAAAATTAAAATACTAATTTCTATATGACGAATTTACTTTAACGGTATCATAGTTGTGGATCACTCTGTAAAAAAGGTTATACTTGATAAAACTAGTTCTCTTAGTTTATTTAAATACGTATTGCAAAATACCCCATTTAAAAAGGTTGAATAGCAAATTTAATTCCGAAAAAAGAGAGTATCATAAGAAACAGAAGATTATTTCTAAAAAAAAAAATTATTAAAACATATTTTGTTTATATCTTGATCAAAAGGATTGCAAAAACTTATTAGTAATAGAGTTAGAAACTTTAATCTAGTTGTTACTTCTGTGGTGTTAAAGCTCAGGATCCATGTCTTGACGGGAACTATAATGAGATTGACCACGTAACTAAACGATCGCCAACTTTTGATATGGACGGATCACCACTCTGTGATAGATATATTACAGAGGGATGGTACCGAGCCAAATCTCACGTGATGTCTACGTCACCACCAATCCTGGGGAAATGCAACACATTATACCCAGTTTGGTTAAAAGGTATATTGTTCAAATATTTTTCATTTATTAGATTGCATAATATTAGTCCTCTTGATAACATCATTTTGAAATCAGTTTTCATCATAATTTAGCATATTTTTTTTTATAAGATTGTTTTTGATGACGATATCAATTATGGTTTTTGTCAAATATTGATTGGAACATTGACTTTCTAAGCAAAACCTATGGCCAGTTAACATTTTAGAAATATCATATAAGATCATTTCAATGTTTTTCTGTGGTGTTTTAATTATAATCACATCTTTGATGCATGGAGAGCATGACATACGAATATTAATGCTTTTGTCAGTTTTTCGAAATATTTTGTGCTTTGTTTTTTTCTTCTGTTTAGATCCTACTCCTCCTGATGGGGACACACAGACATTAACAGCATGTGAAGTTGGGTTTATTGACGACTGTTCCAACACGTATGAAATAGATGTCAAAAACTGTTCAACATTTCTGGTTTACAAGCTTATACCACTGGATGTCTGCAACGCTGCCTATTGCTTTGGTAATCATTTTGCATTATTTTATACAGGCAATCGCCATGGATATCACAAAAGTTAGACTGATAAAATAACTTGTTTTTATCTTTACTTTTTCCATGAAATATTTTTTTTTTCAAATGTTGCAGAGCTTGGACACGATTGTAAGTACAACATAGAGGTGACTGGGTTATAAATGATAATTAAATTAAATAATAGAATTGGTGAATTTGCACATTGGAGAACTCAGTTTCACTTCTAAGCATTATCCATATTATTTCAACAAAAGCTTCTTAACTCTCTTACAGGTGTGGATGAATTTGTAGACAACGTTCGAGTTTCCTTCCACAATATCACGTGGACAGAAAAGAAACATGCGATAGTTCCGGGTCTTTTTCAGTACGACCCCTCTGTCAACCTGATTTGTTCCTTCACCCCTTCTGATGATGACTCCCTGCTCTACCACATTGACTGGTACGTCGATAACGAGACTGTGATCCAAGGACAGACCGTCGACAAGTCGTCATTAGATGACGCTATTCTCTCCGCAGCCGATCTAAACAAGGCGGGGAAAAAGATAAACACCTGGGTAAGTTAATTATGTATATTAATACAAGCGTTTCTTTCAGTAGCTTAAGGGACATGAAAACAAAAACAAGAAATAAAAATCATGATAAGTATACATGTAGCAGTCTCATATGTGTGTAATTTACAAGGTATGGTACTTGTTTTTAAAGGGGTATAAATAAATTTGGCGGGAAGATATGATGGGACGAAATAATGGGATGATCTTCGTGCTGTTGTAGAACTATTAACAATGAAATAAATAAAACAAAATTTTCACATATTCTAATTTAGCTAATAATAAATTCATAATAGTGCGTTTTGTTACTCTAGTTGTTGTTTGTCTTATATTATTTTAGATTCACTGTGCTGTAGGAGTGAAGAAGTCAAAACACAGCCTTCCATGTTTTTCAAAATCCAGCAAACTGTTCTTTGCAGGAATAGAGGTTTCAAAAATACTAAACTCTATCAAATTGTAATTTTTAAAAAAGACATAAACTGTTTTCATTAGAATGTTTTTGTAAAATGTATCCCATTTACCTAAGCATTAGACAATTTGATAATATATATATATATATGTGTAATGAAGTTATTTTTGGATTTTGTGGCGTAAATTGCGAAACGACAAACAGTAAAATAAACAAAACAGAATGAATTCATTTAACCAAAAATGAAATCAAAATAATAGAATAAGAAGATACTCACACCAAGAAACATACACTCTCACTTTCACTAAGAACGAAATGAAACTCTAAATTGTAAATCAAATACCACTGACAATGAAATAATATGGATTAACTTTAAACACATTCAATTGTCCGTATATATAAGAAACAAATAAATGCTTTAAACACAAGCTAAGTAAAGCTATTAATTTATGTAATAGAATAAACAAACAAATCAAAATTATTCATACTGTTATATGTAATTTTACAGAAAAAAATTGGAACATTATCTGTAATTGAAGAATTTCCTGTTATCACTAGCTTATGTAGCACATCATTCAATCATTGAATAGAATTGAAAGTTTGACTTCAAACATTTGCAACAGCTGCCCTAAAAATAGTCACCACTGGGCCTCCATAGCACACAAAATGTCCAGTCTGCAGTTCCGGACTCGAAGGTCTCTCACTGAAAGACTATCCAGGCAGAGCTCCTGACCATTGACGTTCACCATCCACGGGCTCCCGTACGTCCCTCTTGCGTCTTGCCTTGCTCCGTTTATATTTCACGGTCCTAGTCCTCACCCACATATTCTACGCTTAGCCTTTAACTGACGTTCACTACTGACACACCTGGTTTGACGCTATAACCCTCACTGCACTGAAACAATAAGTACATATTCAAAAACCTTTAGACGTATTAGCTAATACAACGAAACTAAAAGACCACGTTCCCCTAAATATACCTTAAAACTGACAAAATATCTACATAAACTTACCGGCTGGAGAAAAGCAAATGTCCAAACCGATTTACAGTATTTCTGGCTACCAGTTTACCAGACTAAATTCTGGAATTCGCCATTAGTTACAACCTGGACGACAAATTCACCAACGTGGCCGCACAATTGACAAGCAAACTGACCAAACCGGTTTTGCTAAAAAAAAAATAATAGCCCTACTACGAACACTCTCGATTGGAAATATGGAACACAACTTAGCCCAAAATTATAATTATTTACACAAATACAAAACTAAAATAAACTGAATTCAACTTCATCACAATATAATAAGACATTTGCTGAATTCTGAATAAAAATATATTATTACAGATCTTGAATCATACGCTAAGTATTGAGAGGAAAGGAACAGTTACGTTAATGATGCGACCCACCATTCCATTTGCATCTGAGACTATTCACACTCCAGATG
This sequence comes from Magallana gigas, assembly GCF_963853765.1. Classification (NCBI taxonomy): domain Eukaryota; kingdom Metazoa; phylum Mollusca; class Bivalvia; order Ostreida; family Ostreidae; genus Magallana; species Magallana gigas. The sequence continues at coordinate 45,939,965 of NC_088861.1, forward strand.
GAAAGCAGTCGGCTTCTCCTTTGAACATCCAGTTGTCGTTTCCTGGAAAATCTGAGGCAAAGTGCAAAAGGAGTTCGATTGGTAACCTGAGAAAATGTTCTGTAACTATAGACAGTCACATTTTTAGAGAAAAGCAAAATTATGAGGATGAGACAAAATGGTACAAGATCCATACCATAGAGATATTCAATTCAGATGATGAAGGTTATTACATGCCTGACTACAAGCTCGTGTTGCGACTAGAAACAAACAGCCCAAGCGGACAAGGTGCCATGATATTTTCTGATGTTGTTTTTCATGACGTTCATGTAAGTTATTTTAATTTAAAACTGTTAAAACGTGTTAGAGTGTCAATATATTGCATTTTGACAGTAATTGGATGTTTTAGCTCACCTGAGCTGAACATTCAAGTAAGCTATTCTGATCACATTTTGTCTCCATTAAGCTGATTTTATCATGCCTATTATTGCTCAGGTGATTGATGTGGCCCGTGGGCCTCTTTTTCTTCGTTAGATCAACGTTGTAGACGAGAAGGAAGCATGGAAGGGGAAACGCTGTAGTTCGTATGCCGATCCACATCAAACAACGTTCGACGGACTGTGAGCTATACTAATGTATATTATTTAGGTGTTTATTTAGACTGGTAGTCGCAGTATGCTAACAAAATGAACATTTTTCAAAAATTTGTTCTAATCATGCGTAAGTTTACAAAGTGATCAATTCTTCAAGCATTTAATGTTGTAATAATGAACAAAAATTGCCTTTAGAATTCGGACGAAATCATATTACTTTCAATACTATCATTGTCGTTTCAGCCATTATGAATGCCAAAGCACAGGATGTATAACCGGAAAGACGTATATATTTTATAAGAATGCTGCTCATTTACAGGAGGTAACCATTTTGTAAAATCAAAACTATATTTCTCAGCGTTAAATATAAACGTCAAGTTGTTATGATTATTCGAATAAAACTATAGGTGCAAGTCCGCCACGAAAACTGCTGGGGACGACCTCGTTGCGTCTGCGCAGTGGCAGCTCGATCAGGACAGGATGTGTTTACCATCGATGCTTGTTATCGGAGGCAGTATATCAACTTTCCTATCTGTAAAGAGAATTCTCTCAAAGTCATCAAAGAAACAGACAAAGTTTATAAGGTTGATTTTAATTTGCTGTCGATGGGTTTTTTTTTATTTTTCATTCTTGATATTATTGAATCAACCTTTCTTTTGTTTTCTTTCATCTGTAAACACCTTGGCCTCTAAAGAAAGCATAACTATATATTCTATTAATTTTTTGTTCATGATTTTAATTTTTCTTTGAGATCATATTTCCAACCGGAACATTTGTTAAAGTCTTCCTTTACAACTACGGTTGGTCTTTCTGGTACATAAACCTAGAAGTGTACCCCACAGTGGCTGATCTAGGTAAAACGTCTGGATTGTGTGGAGTACTGGACAATGATAGGACTAATGACCTCCGCCGTAGGGACGGTACCCATGACAATATATACTCCTACAGCTACCATAATCCACCTGATGGTTTCTCCCTGTCATGGCAGTGAGTTTAATAACGATATTTGTTTTTCTTTTAAAGTAATAACATTTTAATTTTACTGTTGATTTTACTGCTGATCTTATTGTTATAACATTTTCATAAGTGTTTATGTTGATCCGTTCACAGACTTCCCGCTGGTAGTTCAGATGACCTTCTAGCGAATTCACAGACTGCTTTTGATAGTTTGACACCGTTGTCCTCATATTTGCACAAACTCTGCACTTGTGATAAAGAGAAAACACTCTGCAGCTACAAACAGTACACTGAATGCAAAACAAACGTTAGAGGCCGGGAGTACCACTGTGTACTCCACAGCAGCAGCTCAAGGAGGAAAAAACGAGACCTGGAGATTCTCACATCCCTTCAAGAAATGGACGCGAAATCAGTCGAACAAACGGTATATATGTTCTAACATCAGAGGATGGTCTTATTTATAGTTGTTTTATGCATTTGTAAATAAATCACAATTTTTACTATTGGCTAATAATAGGTTAACAAATTGATTTACAATGATAATTATGTCGTTTTTTAATGATTACTCAGTGCTCAATGATATATATGATGAATAACGAGATTTAACGAATTTTACAATCAACTGGTATCTGAATAACTCTGATTTTACTAACAACATACACATTTACCTTTAAAATCCTTTCAAGAAACGATGTTACTTCTGTTTATAACTTGTTTTTCTAGCGAGTCAAACGACAAGCAGTTAGCGAGGTAGATGCCTTCAATATATGCGATGATGCATTTCAACAGTCTGCACACTATAACATTTGCCTCCAGGTTGTTCCAAACTTCACCAATGAAACGTTTGCTAACTGCATTAATGATCTAACAGTAAGGTCATTTGTTGTATTCATGCTATATTTTCTCGGACCTGTTTTTTCCCCATGTTTTCCTGAAAAAAGGGTAAAGGAAAATGTTTTTTGTAATATTTGTAATATTCTGACAGATTACCGGGGATCATAACCTTACTCAGTTGCATCTTGATACAGGCCTTGTACAATGTCAAACATATATATTGTTGAACTCTACATTTGCAAATGAGCATCCGGATATTGCGGCATTTATCACTAATTTATGTCCAAACAATTGTAGCAGTAATGGAATATGCACATCAGGTATGAAGAAATATAAATAACAAAAAAATATTGAAAGCATTATTATGTAAAACAAGAAAAAAATACTGAACCTTCTTTGTGATTGAAGGGAATTGTACCTGCAATGACGGATACGGGGGAAGTGATTGCTCGTTTGATGTTTTGTCTCCACCTACAATAACAAGATTATCTGGTGACGGTGTTTGTGACAAATCATCAGAATCTTGTGACGATATTACGCTTTATGGCAATTACTTCTTGGAAAATATGAGGACATCTTGTTTTGTGACAAGGGAAGAGGTAAAATATGCAACTTTCTTACATTAACAACACATAATGATTTTGCAAAATATTGATAAATAGCACCATTCGTTGCTTCCATACAGTTCTTTTTTGTATATTTAGAACAATGAAAACAATACCGTGGCATTATCAACATCATATAACACAAAACTAGAAGAAAGAACTATGTTTGAAGGGTATTGCAGCCTTGAGTATGGTTCTGGGAATTCATGGATTACGTCATTTCAGTTTAATCTTTCTAATGATGGCACTCAGTTTACGGATTCGCATACAGTATACATTTACCAGTCTGCCTGTCAAACATTCAATAACGAATCTGGGAGTGTTTATTTCACACTTCAGGTATATTTTAGTTTTCAAATGATATCAAGTATAATTAATATTATACCTACCTCTTGACAGTTAGTGTGTTTTGTGATTTGCATTTAACATAATTTAAAAATAATCTTATGCCCTCTTTTAGAATGGATTTTGTTACATAAATGGAACGTGTATAGAAAGGGGAACATTTAAAAGCAACGAAAGCTGTTGGCAATGCTTGCCGTCAATCAATACATTTGATTGGACTTGGGGTATGTTCGTAATAAATTAATTGACTGTGTCAATAAGAATTATAACAATTACGATTCGTTATACAGTATAAAATTAAAACACATGTTTAATTTTTACGGAATTTTAAAAAGCTTTGATTATCATAACAAAGTTGGATTATTTTACTTAACAGAAACTTTTTTTCAAAATTCATTTCCTGGAGGGAGTTTTGAACTATTTGAATGTTTTGGATTGTGTATGTTTTAGAATGTAACACGACAGAAACCACAGAACCAGCAACCACTTCTTTCCATCCAGCTTCCTCCACATCCTCAGCAGATCTTACAACCACTTCTTTCCATCCAGCTTCCTCCACATCCTCAGCAGATCTTTCAACAACAACAGTTCTTAAGGCATCCTCGGAAACAGATCAAGCCTCTAGAACCACCAAAAAATATAAAAACAGACATGAAGATACCAAAGAGGTTTTACAATTGGAAGTAATAGGTCTAAGCGTAGCAGTTGCTGTCTTTGCGATTATGATTTTGTTCGTTACTGGATACATGGTCAAACACAAATTATTTTCAAAGTAAGTAATAGTTTATGGCTTTAAAGCTTTAAAAACGTTTAATAAAACGTTAGTGGTATGATATTCAAATAATTTTTTATTTTAAATGCAAACAGTTGTAGAAGTTATTTTTAATATCTTTAAAGCAAATGGTCAGTGTAATTGTTATCACATTACATTATTAAAGGTCAAGCATAAATAAATTAAAGCCAACCATGGAAGACAACTTTCAAGATAGCAAAACAACGGTAATAACAGGAATTTCAAACCCAGACGATCTGTGGCTGTTTCAGAAGTCTGATCAACTGTATTCCAGACCACCGTCTTCAACTTCCATTTACGAAATGCCACAAACTAATGATCTCCGCAGACTTTATGAAAAACCAGCCGCCCAACCGGTACAATTTTATGTCAAACAATAAGATTTCTATGGCAACTAAACTGAAAATTAATGAATTAGAACCTTTTGTTAACACCAAACGTTATTTTCTTTCTCACATATCTACTACTATATTTTCGTGAAAGTTTGCTTTTAAAGTTTGGCATTTGTAAAAGACTATTTTTATCTGGTTTAAACATGTAATATGATATAAAGATGTGGGCTTAAGATGTTCATTTATTTTAATTTATTATTTTTTTTTATCTTTTTTTATTTAAATACAACTTTCACAAAAGAAAGAGCAGATACAAGTGATATAATACATATAACACTTACTGGTATAATAACCCTGAAAAAGCTAGAGCCACGAAGCATCAAAATGTGCCTTAAAATGTTCACAAAACTCAAGTTTGAAACAATACAAATTGTGATTACTTATAATGTAGGGCACAATATTCTGCTTCTATGCACATGAAATTTTTTTACTTCGGCCCCACCGTTTAGCACATGCGCATCACCAAACATATTATGATCGTTAAAAATAGCTGAAAATTGTAGATTTTACTGCAGTATTTCCAAAATTTGAATGTGGCCACACTTGAGTACCTCTTTGAAACTTTTAAAACTGAGAGATATTGCATAAATGCTTCTGCCTGCAAAATTTTGTAGAGGTACTCAAGTGTGGCCAATATGTATTTTACAAAATCAGAAAATAAAACAGACCACTCTATTTTAGGGAAATTATTTGCTTCCTTTTTATTGAAATAGCAGAATTTAATTCATAATGATAAAGAATTATTTGTGATTATTTACAAAATCATCATTTTATTAAATATTTGAGGAAGAAATGCATATAAACTGAACTTTAACATGTTTTATCTAGTAATGTTATACTGTGTATTCATGCTTACATCGTGCATCATCAATGACGTCATAGTTTGACGTTTGCGACGTCAGTTGAATCTGTACATGTAACGTTGAGTTCTTTCAGTATTTTGCCAATACAATTTACCAGTAAAGTCTGCACTTTCAAAAAGCATTATTTCTATGTACCACGGTATTATTCAATTGCAGTAGAATATGAGATACATGAACATTGTTAACAAACAGGGAAAAACTAAATTATGGCAAAGTTAACATTGTACGTACGTAAGTAAATATATATTCCTATACCTTTATGTAATAATCAATAGCATGTATAAGTAGCTAGTTGTGGGTTTTTTGTCAAACGGTGAAATGCATTAAACGAAAGGAAAGATGCAAGTGATTTTTTTTACACAAGTACGTGTTCCTGATTACTGCGGGGGAAAGACAGTCGACATCACGTGTAAACATGTACATTTATGATAAACTTAACTTATTCCGTCAAAAAACTTGATTATTTAATTCGTAAGTACAGCTGTAATTGAATATTAAGCCATCGTCCCTTGCATAAAAACATTTTGCCAATGCATATGTCTTTTCTTTTTCAGCCACCTGTTGATCAGTGTTGATTCGTCGCGTGGTCAATGTATTTCCGGTGAACCGTTACATGCAGTTACACTCCTTTCTTAAAAGTTCGATTCTGTCCGTTTCGATGAAGACGGCGTTTGGTATACACAGCTTAGAATACATTATCAGCATGTTCAGTATATAGAAGTCTAATATATTAATCCCAATTGCGATGTCTTTGTTATTCTTTAAAATTGGACTGTCTCAGGAATCAACAATGATATTAAATGGAGTGATTTAAGTACTATATATGCCTTAAACACTTCTGTATGAAAAAATATCACGGTTCTCGGCCCTATATCGGGCTTCGAAACTGCTTTCGGCATACTAGTATATCCATTACATATACACAGTCTCTAAAAGGTTTTATTTTTCACTTAAACAGTTCGTGAACGGTGAGCACACAGTGAGTGCACTCTAAACGAACGACGAGTGCACACTGAGCCGAATTTGGATAGCGCTTATGAACGGTGAACTGTGAGCGTAAGCAGAGCGCAAGCGCAAAGTGAACGGTGAACGATATATGTACTCTATGTGAACGCAAGATGAACGATTTATTTGGAGTGCCCCGGGAGATATTGTTACATTGTTTTTCGTTGGTAATCAGGAAATAATAACAATAAACTACATGTTTGTATTGTTATAAGCTAAATATAATATTATCTGACTAAACAATAAGTGAACACTAAACGAACGCAGTGAGCGCAAGGCGAAATCTTTGTGAACGCACGGTGGGCGTTTTGTGAACGATGAGCGGGAACGGAGCGGAGCGGAGAGCTGGCGCAAGTGAACGCACGGTGAGCGCACATGAACGCACGGTGAGCCCAAGGGAAAATGGGAAAATAAAACATTTCAAAGGACTGAACCCTGGCATCTAACTGCTGTAAAGCGCCAGGATTGGATGAAAATATCGAAGCCTTGAAACAAGTAAAATAAGCATGTAGAATAATGTACACAGACTGTTACAGTAATGCATCAAAATACATCTCTATTAAATTCAATTGCCGTATCTCTGTCATATTAAATGTTTATTTTTAATAATTTGTGATTACATTGGTAGAATTCAATGATTAATCCTCAGTTATACACTGCACATCATCAGCATTACTTCATGCAGTTTCAAATTGCAGGAAAAAGAATTTTTATGACACCGACATATTTAAATGTACCGCCGTTATACTGACCTTCAGCACTGGTCCCTGTAATATTTTTTAAACTTTATTGTAAATAAGCTTTTCATGGTATTTTTTCATCAATAAATTTATTTTCATAAATTAATTATAATGTCTACATGATAATTTCATTTGTTTTTTGTTTATTTTAATAGATTCAAGTCATACGTAGTTTTATCATTTCATGACGTTACTTAACAAAAATGACGTCTGTTCTACATTTTTCATCAAAACAATGCCATATTATAAACTCTGTTCATAAAAAAGTATGATAGATATCGAAAAAAGAAAAACAGTTATGAAAAGCTAAGATTCTACCCTATATTTTACCAAAATATGGTAATTTTTAATGATAGGGCAATTTTTGATGCTTCGTAGCTCTAGCTCTTTGTTGCTTCATTTCTCTAAAATAATATGATTATACAGATGTATATACACAAATGTACATTATCAGCAATATATTTTTTTCTTTGGGGGGGGGGGGTATATAATGGGGGCGAAGGGATGAGGGAGGGGTAGAAATTGGGTGTTTAATCTATACGTTTAAAAAGGAAATTTATTTATTTTATTTGTGACCTATGGCACACGTCATTTTTTGGAAATTTGGGGCCCCAACAGAAATGATAATTTCCCTGAAATTGCTGCTAAAATTTGGCATGGAAATTACTTATTTGAAGAAATCAAACAAATATTTATCTACTATATAAGGTGGTACGTGAAATAAGCTTATTTTAGGCACAAACTAAAGTTATTTTTTATTTTTTGGATTCTATGAAATATAAACTAAACATGCCAAATTGGAACTATCAAAATATTTCGATAGAAATTCAAAATATTGTTCATAAATGTTTTTTACGAACATGAATATATCGTAATACACAAACTATCTGGAAGTTAAGTCTGCGCTTAAAATTAGGAGGCTAAAATAACAGTACTCTAACACTATTGAGCTATGAAAATCGTTCATTTTCTTCTTGAAAACCTTTCGCCACAAAATATAGTCCCTCCTAAACTCAGTTAATATATAATTTTCTTTAAACAATTTTATTCAATATGGTTTATTTGGCATTATAAAATATAAATATACAAATAGAATCAATATATGATTCAAAATTTTCAGATAAGAGGTTATCCATAAAGAGAGGAGCGAACCTCTTTGAAGCAAAAGTAACTATAATTCTGATATAAGTTTTGAAAATATGTCTTTGTTTTGTCAATTGTTGTCACCTCATTTTTAAATATTAAGTTAACATGTTTACAATATATTTAAAATATAAGATTTTGTAAATTTTTTTGTTTTCTTCATTGCATTCATCTTTTGACCAACCCATTTTCCATTTTTAAACTTAAAGTGTTTAAAACAAACCATATTAAGCCGAACTAATGAAACGGCAGTGTGTTTTAGTGTGATTTGGTTTTTTCAAATGTAGGTAAATTAATATTGATTTAAATGTTACTTTTTTTTTAAATGTTAACAGATGCTGGTCATATATTAATCATAATGAGTTTACATTTTTATAGTAAGTTTAGTGTTAACATTAACATGGCACTCATAAAGGACAACATTTCATAATACTTGCCCGTAGTCCCATATAACTCGGTGTAATGGAAAATATATGTAATTAGTATTTGGTGTTTTTTAATTGACGCATTTTTGATAGTAGTTTTTAGACCAAATATCCACTATTTTTTTCTTCTTGATTCTCTTAGCTTGTAAATGGTTAAATGAAAAGCCGGGATGGACCTTAGAACAAAAGACGCTATGCAGATAAAGTACATCGAACCCGACACATATTACGTGTTAAGTTAAATCTCGAAATCTCAGCAGTTGAAAACAAACTCAGCGGTTGAAAATACAAATTGCGTATAAAATGTATTCATAGGAATTACATATACATACATCAATGTAAAGTCAAGTCGAATATGTTTACTTGAATATACACAAAGTTACCTGTGCTAGAAGAAAAGGCCAAATAACGAATAAGCGAAACAAGGACACTTTTTTTCTTTTTAAAGTTTAGATAAATGATTAAATACGTTGACCAGATAAACAGAAAATAAACATAGATGTAGTTAAATTGGTTTGTTACAATTGTATGTAAGCACCGAATTTCTACGATTTGTAATGGTGTTTTTTCAACGGTATTCTTTTTTGGATATATTTCTAGTATTGGTGGATGTATATTTCTTATCTCATTGTTGGAATACTGTCTTTCAATCTATGAAGATATTTTACTAGTATTTTTTGAATGAGTGTAAATACTCTAATGTTTTTTCATGTGTTTGATTTGTGAATATATCTTTTGCATTATTTTTAGTTTGCGTTTTATTACTTTTCTCTTTGTAAAAGCTATGATTTTTAGATTTTTAAGAGTGTTTATAGTTTTCAATTTCTTATATCAATAAACTTTCGTTAATTCGTGTTCATGTTCTTGAAGAATGAAATCTAAAAAAAAAAAAAAAACCTGCAGTGTCAGACCATCGATCGTGTTGAATAGACATGAAAAACTTTTAAACTAAAAGTTTAATTAATGTATACATGTTCATCCATCAAGATTTAATTTTTTCGTACTTTAATCATCATTATCATCCTTATCGTCATCCTAATATCATTACAGTTTTATACTAGATTCTTATTGCAAAAGCGATAAAAAGGTATTCCGTTTTGATTTTCATGTATCAATTGAACTGTGATACATTGCTTCTCTCACATAGAAAAAATAATAGATATGATAATTATTGTGAATGAAATATCCAGACGTTATTCCATGTCAAACAACGAGAATGAAAAAGAGATCAATTTTTGAAGTAATTTCTCTGACGATCCAACAAAACAGGTTAAACATTTGTAAATCATAAGTCAATCTTTCCTCAAAGTTTGGTTGTTCACGTCTGTGCCAAATCGGAGATCTCGTTGAAACAATATTTGATCTCTCTGGACCGGAAACGGACGAACGGAAGTGATTGATAAAAACAATAGCTGGTATCTCTCGAACATTTGCCTAGTGTACATCACTGTTTATCATGCTAGATGAAACACTCAAGAAAGTCAGTTAAACTTGTTAAAAACATGGTTTGTTTGAACCCTTCCGGTGAGAACCGGAAGTGATAGTTGACAAAATAAAACCTGTTAAACACATTTTCAATCAAATGTCTATTATTCATAAAAGCTTAGTGTCTCAATCACTTACAGTGACTAAAACTCGTGACTCGTGGGCATCAAATTTGTAAAAAGGAAAGCTATTTGAGATATCTCACCGGAAGAAGAAATCGTTTGCTTATTTAACAGTGTATAGATGACACATATAAGATTTTAAAATGATATATTCATTTCATTTAGAATTAATAAAATAATTTTGAAGTGCTTCCGGTGACGACCGGAAGTTACGCCGAACAAAACAAAATAATCGAAACACATTTTCATACATCATCCTACAAAGTTTGATTGTTCAAGTCATTATCGTTTTTGAGAACTCGAGGACTCATGTTTTTTTTTGTCTCGGGACAGGAAACGGATAAACGGTAGTGCTGAATGAAAATGAAAGTTAGTATGTTTTAAACATTAGACAACAGGACTTTATTGTCTATCAATTTATTTAAAGTTGTCAAAGAAAAACAGTTTAACTTTTAAACAACTTGATTTGTTTGAACACTTCCTGTTGAAACCGGAAGTGACGGTTGACATAATGAAAACAGTTAATCACATTTTCCATCAAATATTTATCATCCTTGTACATGTCAGTTTCGTGTCTGGATCACTTACAGATTCTAAGATCTCGCGCTTCAAACATTTTTTTTTAAAAAGGCTACCTGAGATATTTGAGATATCTCACCTGAAGTATAATTTTTATGTTTATTTAACATCGGATAGATGACATATGTAAGCATTAATACTTATATTTCAATTCTCTGTGAAATAGATTAAATGCGTAAAAGTATAATTTCTAAAGTGCTTCCGATGACGACCGAAAGTTACGACGAACAAAACAAAATAATTTGAACATATTTACAACTATAGGTCTATAATCCCTTAAATTTTGGATGTACAAGTCTGTGTCGTTTCTGAGATCTCATTGTCCAAAGCTTTTTGCCGCGGGACAGGAAAGGGACGACAGAAAGTGGATTTTGAAAAAATGAAGAAAAAAACCTCGAAATATTATCATTCTTTATCAACCCTGAAAACATCTATCCAGCAATCTCTGAGAATTCTTATGGACAAAATAGGGGAAAAAATATTAATAATACAGAACATTACAATCACTATAAGGTCTTCCGTTGGAAACGACATGTCGTGATAACGAATAGCGTTCAAACGTAGAAGCTACAAACGAAAATTACAAAACAGGAGCAGAGCGAACACAGACCTCTTTTAAAAAATAGAGGTAGGATCTTGTGTCATGGAGGATTGAAAATCTACGGCTGACCGGTCTTGACGTTATCGTCAACAGCCTAAAATAATCTCTATAAGGCTCCCCCTTTTGATACTCTCTCTCTCTCTCTCTCTCTCTCTCTCTCTCTCTCTCTCTCTCTCTCTCTCTCTTAAGCGTACTTATAAAAATGATAATTTTACCTCTGTTTTCCTACTAATATGAATTTAAATTAATAACAGGTATTATTCTCTCTCTCTCTCTCTCTCTCTCTCTCTCTCTCTCTCTCTCTCTCTCTCTCTCTCTCAGTGTGTTCATCTGACTCTTTTCAGTTGTACCATATCGAATCTAAATTAATGTAAATATCCTAATTAGCCATAATTTATTATTCATGTAAACGTGACCTCCTTGTAAGTATATTTGCTAGTACTTTAAATTCAGAACAAATCGTCTGTTAAATCCAACGAAACCATTGTTTTAAACTTTTACAGACCAGATAATTCAACACAAGGAGACTTGTTGCAAAATTCAAAACCTTAAACTGTGATAACACACTTTGAAATTTTATTTCAAGATCATTTTAATTAATTTTTAATGTTATACCTATATAAAACTTAAAATGCTTCATTTAAAAAACTCTAATATATACATGTGTATTACATGTACAACTATTCATGGTTACATCTTGTTGTTGTTTTAATGAAAAACTAAGATCAAAGACCTCACAATAATTTTTTCGGATAAATAGAAAAGATTTTACATTGTACATTTTTGCATTTTGCCTCGAAATTCCAAGGAAAAGACAACTGGATATTCAAAGGAGCAGCGATTTCCTTTCCATCTGGCAAATGAATAGTCTCAGATACGAACAGAATGGCGGGTCGTATCATTACGGTCACATTACTTTCCTCTCAATAGCACGAGTGAGATTCAAGATCTGTTTAATCAAAAACCTTTCCATTAAACTTGAATGATATATGACGGTGAAGTAAATTGACCACAGAGAAATGTATTCAATCAATTGCAATTATATAAATGAAATTAGACCATTACATAACATTTATACTTAAGCTAAATGTTTCTGAAACATATGCATACCATATCCCTATCCCTGCAAGAACAAGTTACTAGTTTGTGTTAAACAGGAACTGGTTTTGTGACTTCTTCGCACCTATCACGCAGTGGACCTAAAATAGGGACAAACAATTAAATCTTAACATTTTATCTTCGAATAAAATTAGGACGTTGAATATTTTAAAACGTAGCATATCTGTAAGGAATTCAGTTACTTCTAACTAACAAATAAAAAGTTTGAAAAAATGTCGAAACTTTCAATTAGCTTTAAAGACTCAAGTTTCGTAAATTACATTACCATTCTAGTGATTGTGTTGTGCTCACAAACCTCATTACTTTTCCTCGCTAAGAATTGATTTTTTCCCGCTTTGTTTCGATCCTCTTCAGAGAAAAAAGCGTAATCTAGTGAAGACTTGTCGTCTGTCTGTCCTGGGATTACCGCCTCGTTATCGACGTGCAAGTCAATTTTGCAGAGCAGTTTTTTGTTAAATTAAAATTTCAATGTTTAGAACATAATAAAGTGCAAATGGTTTAAAGTCAAATTCTTATAGATAAAATGGTACATGTACAAGCTGACATATTATTATAAAAGAATACTTCATAAGAAATGCTAAAAAAGCATGTGCGATCATTGATCATGTGAATTTTTTATAAAAAAAAAAATCAAACGCTATTTTAATTTTTATTTATTTTTATTTAAATTATGTCTAAGATTGTATGATTGCTAATTTTAGATATTTTTTTTATTTGTAAACCAGAATTTACCTTAAAAGAACTCTAAGTTGGAATGCCGGAATTAATTTCATTTACAGATGATATTTATTCCATAAAAAAAATTGGATACGTAAGAAATACTTGATTATACATTGAAGACACTTTTCTCTGATTGTCGTTGGTCTCATGGAAGTATGAACAAATGACAATAACAAACCGTGACCCATCTCAAAAATCCATTAAACGAAATACAAATTCAAAGCAGAGCAACAGGGAACTCCAAATAGATAGGGGTAGGATCAGGTGCCTCGGAAGAGTGAGCATCCTCTGCTGACCGGTCACACCCGCCGTGTGCTCTTTGTCGTAATCGTAAAAAACGGGAAAAAGTCCGTAGACAATTAGGTGATTAATTATGGTCTAACAAATAGTATGAAAAACATCAGTCAGCATGCGACCCAATGGAAGATTGTATTTACTGACAAGGTCGATCGTTGAATCGATCATAGAACTTACGAAAAGATGTCTTCAAACGAGACTGTTGAAAGTCCTGTTTTATCAACTTGTTTGTCAGTAGCTTGCTTCGTCTTAGAAATTGTTCATACGAAGAGCATGTCCTTGCGTATCGAATTAACTGATAGTGTGACAATCCGGAAACTGTCGTTCTGCCTCTAACAGTTTTTCTAGTTAGTTTTTGTCCGCCAGGTGGTGTTGTTTGAAAAGGTTATATAAGGAAGTGTTTCGCGCGTTAAGTCAGTCGATGCTAAAGCTGCGCTACAGGAAGGTTGGAAAATAATTAGGTAACTGTCTTTAGAATTACAATTGTGTTTTGGTTTTTTTGTTTTTTATTATATACGAAGTCTAGAAGTGACTGAACAAGTCTTTCCTGACTTTGTGTATATATTTGTTTTTCTATTTAATTTATAAACAATAATTACCGTGCTGTAAGAGCCGGAGCTACGAAGAGCAGGAGCCACGAAGAGCCGGAGCCGCGCTGAAAGAGCCCGACCCATAAGAGCCGTGCTATAAGAGCCGGAGCCATAAGAGCCTAACCTGTATATTAGAGCCAGCGCATATATACCTGTACATACTTGATTCTACGACAGGCAGTCGATTTGTTTTTATAATCAGTATATGTATATATTGAATATTTAACTACTAGTCCTCAGAAAGATAACTGAGGGTACCTATCCGCTTTCATATTTTATATTCAATAGGGTTGCACGCTACAATAGTATATAAATTATTGTCGTGCAGCTGAATTCTTTATAGGTTATTTTTAAAAGAAAGTTGTATAGAGTTGTTTTTCTTTTTACATGAATATAAACATTAAAGGAGTCTTCCTTTGTTTATCTCACTTTTTAAAAATAAAATTGTACAAACATATATAAAACTCAACTCCTCTTTCCTGCTAGTATCTCCCACAGTGACAATTGGTATAATCGTATTAATATTTCTGATTTTGTATTTAAATTGGTTTTTGTTTGAGAGCTATGTGCACCATAAAGATGCTTAAATTTCAGTAAAGTAAATAAATAATGTACTGTATATTAGGTTTTTTCCGAGATTTGCAATTAATAACCATTAGTTAAACGTTAATCATTAATGAACCGTTTGATCGTTAACGGTTGTGTAGTGTGTTTTATATTATTGAATACCGTAATTTCATCTATAGATTTCTATGGAGTATCAAATTCATAACAATATTACTTATTAGGTTTGATACTGACTCTTTACAGAAATTTGTGGGGTCGGTAAAGTCCATAGAAGGTGAGGCGGAGCCGAGCCTTCTATGGACTTTACCGACCCCACAAATTTCTGTAAAGAGTCAGTATCGAACCTAATAAGTGTTTTGTTTTGTCGAGGACCTAAAGTTTTGTATGTAAACAAACAAAATACCATCTAACAATTGAATTCATTTAATAGACAAAGCTTAACAATGTTTAACAAACAAACAAATTTTTATTAAAATAACAATTAAATTTATCTAATGAACGTTAAAATCTCAACAGTGATGAACAGTTTTTAACATTTTTGTTTTGAAGAAAAACAGTCACATTTATTTTTGATTAATTGTAAGTTGATGGATGGTAACAGAGCAATTGCTGAACAGGGAGGCTGGTTGAAGGCTGGTCTTATTTACAGAAATTGATTGGGAACATGTGATTTCCTGACCCTCAAAATCATTAAACAGCTCATTCATATTGATGTTGGTCAGCTCAAGATCAACATTTTGAATTTCCTGGAGAGTCTTATTTTGGTGACGGACAGCGCAAGCTAGTGATGCGGGACGAGGCAGAATAGCTTGTTTAAGTCTGGCAGCGCTGGCATTGAAGGCAGAATGTTCCTGGTTAAAGAGTCGCCCATCATCATTTTTTCATCATCACTGACTCTTTGGTACACACTCAAGCTTTGAACCGATTTATGTCCTGTGACTGCCATTACCTGTGACGGACCAAACATGGACTTTGACAAAATGGACGCACCGGTTGCTCTAATTGAATGGTTGGTATAGATTTTAGAAAGACCAGCTGCTTTACTAATTTGGCTTAGAAATGTGCTGAGTTTTTTTTCACCAACTCGTGCGTTATAAAACCAAACACTGTCTGAGTCAACAAACGATTCTAGTGGTCGTTGCCATAGTCTGAAAAAAAGAGGTTCGACGTGTTAATCAGGATGAATTTGCATTACTTTCTATTTTTATGAAATGTGTATTAAGTGTGTTAATTTATAATATAAACAAATATATACTTTTGATCTATAAATCTATTTTGTTTTTATTTTTTTACACTTACTTGTCACACTCTGGATGCAACTTTGATATATACATCTCATAGGAGAGTACTGGGCAAAAAATGGATCCTAAAAATATGATTTAATATCCATGTAGAAAGAACACTTAATAACAGTTTGGTGTACATTATTTGAATATGATATTTTTTATAATTCAAAACAAAGATGAACAGTTCACCTACCTGGCACTTCTGGCATTATTCCTGAAGACGATTCTTTGTCAATTTTATGGTTTTTCGTTAGCTCGTCCACTACCTTTTTCACGTACTTTCGGCCAGTTTTGTCATCGGTGAAAACTTTGAAAGTGTTTTTTGTCATCCCGTGCATGTTTTCATTGCCCCTGCGACAGAAGAACATCCGTACATCAAACTGAACTTTGTTGAACAGTCCTTGTGGAGTATTTATGGAGAGGTGCATGCTTGTGTACAGTTTCTGTATATCAGGCTCTGAAATGACTGGGGTAGTGCTGAACATCCCCTTTTCCGACACGTTTTGTCTCAGCAAGAACAGCTTTAAAACAAGTATTACTGTCAGTAAAAGTAGGGTCCTTGATTATGTCATATTTCTTGTTGAATGGTGGACTTTTCAGGTGTCGGTTTAGTCCGTGACGAATGCCCTCAAGTGAGTTTACCTTATAGTGACTGCCATCCACTTTCCTGAGATCCATATAAAAATGGCCAAGGCATTCGTCCAGTTTCATGTTGTCAAATGTTTCAAAATCCACCGATTCTCCTTTTTGATGTAAATATTCTTTAAACACTTTCGCTGCTCCTTTGTTTGATTGTAATGTATTTTCTGAATTGAGCTTAATTCTCTTATTTTTTCGCTCCTCGTCCGTCGTCTGCACGAACCTGCAGCTGGATGCCATTGTGCGTAATTATCAGCCTACGTCACGGGTAAAGGGGGGATCACTCTTAATATTTTGGGGCTTATCAATTAAAAGTATGGTGGACCGTTTGTGTAAAAAATCAGCTCAACTAACGTTACGTCCGCCATGTTGCCGTATAAATTTTGACGTTTGCCGTGTAAAGAGATTTATAAGGCAATCACGTGACGCGTTTCGTCCAATGACGTCGTGACATTCTAGTCCGAGGCAAAACAAATAATTCTGTATAGTTAATGTTATAATGCAGTACTTGGAAGCAGTATATGATTCATTACTGACAATAAACGTATAAGAATTTTCAATGAAAAATAAAATCAATCTCATGCATTTTCGATAGATTTCTCTTCTAAATACTCCGTCGGTGTGTTCACTTTGCTAATTAAAAGAATTTAAAAATCATAAATCAATGAAGATTAATAACTTTTATCACTAGAATTTAAATCTAAATTCTATCAAGTGGTTTAGCCATTAAACGTTAACTTTGTTAATTTAAATATTTAAAATTACAATAGATGTCACTCTGATCTTCCAATTCATTAAATGACATAAAAGGAGTGTTTAAAACCCAAAACTTTATACTTGATTGCCTCATAAATCACATATTTCATTCGTTTTTAAGTAACCGTTAATATTAACGTTCGGTACCTTGGAACTTTATTCACAGATGTCCACTTTCGGTGTTTTATATGTATACCCAAGATCAACAAGTCATAAAAATTTGATCATAAAGGTATTCTAGCTGATCGATCTTAAAAGTCGACAATGTATTTGGAATAAGTTTTTACAATTCCATCAAAGAGGGCCAGAAGGTAGTGGTCATTGTAAGACTATTGTTATTTCCTTCAGAAGAAGAGCTATTTACCAAGATTTTGGAAAGTGATTAAATCAAAAAGTTAAGATATTTGGATTTTTTAAAAAGAAATCTTAGTTAGTTTATTACCATAAATATAGTATGCCAAAGTTATAGGCAGATCTGATGATGTGATATTTTAAAAATGATAGAAATCTATTTCTCTCATTTCGATTAAACAGTTTTTTTAAAAACTTTATTTAATAACGACAAGGAGAACACGGCAGGTGTGACCGGTCTGCAGAGGATGCCCACTCCTCCTAGGCACCAGATCCTACCTCTATCTTTTTAGAGATCCGTGTTGCTCTGCTTTGAATTAGTATTTCGTTTTATGAGTTTTTGATATGGTTGATAGTTTGTTATTGTCATTGTTTAGCTCACCTGAGCTGAAAGCTCAAGTGAGCTATTCTGATCACATTTTGTCCGTCGTCCGTCTGTCCGTCCGTATGTCCGTCTGTCTGTCTGTCCGTCTGTAAATTGTTTACATTTTGAACTTCTTCTCTAAAACCGCTTATCCAATTTCAACCAAATTTGGAACAAAGCATCCTCACACACCTTTCACTCAACAAGAAAAAATATGATGTTTATACAAATGACCAAAAATATATTAGAAGAGTGTCCGAATCTCCGGGGCTGTAGTCCTGGACCAACTACGGACAACCACAACTAAAGTAGTTGGGTCACCACAATCATCATCATCATCACCATCGTCATCATAATCAACGACACTATCGTCAACATCATAATCATCTACTTCATCATCATCAGCAACATGACCATCATCTTCATCGTCGTCGACATCACCATAACATCATCGTCGTCATTTACATGAGCATCGCATCGTCATCGACATCACCATCACATCGTCATCGACATCACCATCACATAGTCATCGACATCACCATCACATCGTCATCTTCTCAACATCAACAATATGACACTACAATAAGTGTACAAGTGACACCATAACACCATAATAAAAACAATATTGTATAATACATTATATAAGTATCTCACTGATAGTATCAAACTATGATTATGTATAAAAAGTATTATATTAAAGGCAACATCTCAAAATATTGTAAGTATATTGTAACTAAGTTATTTGTTTACAGTAAACAATAAGGCGTCTGAAACTTCCAGTGACGCTCTTCCGCCCAAGTAGTTAAGTGAAAAAAATGACAATAAATTGTAAAATAAAATAACGCATAGAAAATAGCCCTTTAAATCACCGTTACTTTATACAGCAATGGCAAAAACTGTACTATAGAAAAAGACGAATTCTATTTAAACACTCTCGCTAAAGTCACACATCAGTGAACACACAGCTAACTCTACAGTGAACAATGGTCAAGGTGACCTTATAGGACGACTGCGTAAAACTAATAAATAGGCAAAAATTTACAAATAAACTACACCAAACTAAATAAATACTTACCACGGTCAGCTATCCGTGTCCGCGTCAAATGCTGAACTTGTGAAACTAAAACATGCCACACAGGCTTCTAACACGATACCCCCTTCTAACACTAAGCACGTCTTTATTGCTGGACAGCTCGGCCGGGTATAACTTAGCGCCTATTGTAAGGGTCGGCAAAGCACGTTGCAAAGAATTATGGGAAAAAAATCGGGTGTGTTCGTAATGAACAGTGATTGTCACACACCCCCCCCCCTTAAAAAATTGTCCTGCAATTTCAAATAAACAATCACTGAATTTTGAAAATTCTCATTTATTTACAATAAAACCTATATACATACCTGTACTGTCTACTATACATCTCACTGACGACTCAGGTAGTCTGCTCCCACATTGTCGCTTCCTTTGATCGCAATGATCCTAAAGCGGTATGGCTGAAGCTGCAAAGCCCAACGCATCAGTCTGGAGTTCTCTGTCTTTGCTTTGTTGAGGTAGGTCAGGGGTTAGTGATCAGTTTCAAGTAGAAACTCGCGTCCATAAAGGTACTGATGGAACTATTCCCCACACTACCGCCAAACACTCCTTCTCGATAACAGCGTATGCCTTTTCTCTTGGTTGAAGTTTCCTACTGGCGTACGCTACGGGTAGTTTCTCGTCATTCTCCATCTGTAACAGCACAGCCCCTATCCCATCATCTGCAGCGTCCGTGCGTAAAATGAAGGTTTCATTAAACTCTGGCAACTTCATTATTGGCCTTTCTGATAACATGTGTTTCAATGTATCTAAAGCTCGTTGCTGACTTTCAGTCCAGATAACTTTATTTGGTTGGCCCTTCTTCGTAAGATCAGAAAGTGGAATGGGTATCGCAGAGAAATATGGAATAAACTTTCTGTAGAATCCTGCTAAGCCTAGGAAGGCACGAACCTGTTTCTTGGTTTGTGGTATTGGCGCATTTCTGACTGCATCAATCTTGTTCTGTTCTGGTTCTAGACACATGTTGCCCACCATATGTCCCAAACAGTCAATCTTGTCAAATCCGATGAAACATTTTGTCGGTCTGGCCGTAAGTCCCGCATCTCTGAGCCGTTCGAACACAGTCTTCAGTATGTGTAGATGTTCTTCAAAGGTATCTGTAAAAACATTGACATCATCGATAAAGTTTTCTACGCCGTTCATACCTTGAAGTAGTTTTCTCATCATACGACTAAATGTTGCCGGCGCGTTTACAAGACCAAACGGCATTGTCCTGAATTGGTACAATCCGGATGGTGTGGAAAAGGCTGTAAGCGGCTTACTCTCGTCAGCCATCGGTACTTGCCAGTATCCTTTGCTTAAGTCTATCTTTGACACAAACTTCTTTCCGGTCATTTTGGAAAATATGCTTTCTGGACTGGGCATTGGTACCGCGTCAAATACCGTAGCACAGTTCAGTCGTCTATAATCAATGCAAAATCGGTTCGTTCCATCTTTCTTCCGAGCTATGACAACTGGAGCTGAATAAGGGGAAGATGATGGCTCAATCACATTCAACTGTAGCATTTTCTGAACTTCTTCTGTAATTGTTTTCTCTGTTCTGAACGGAATTGGATATGGTTTCACACGCACAGGTTCAGAGGATGTCACAATCTTATGCTCCACTAAGTTCGTCATTCCAGGTATATCCGTAAATGCATCTGAGAATGAATCACACAGTGATTTAGCAGTTTCCAACTGAAATCTGGTGTTAGTCTGTCTGCAAACTTTATGTCCTTTGCTGTTTCGGTTTGAGTAACAGGTGGCATCAGAATAGAGTCCTGTTGTTCATCAGCATCTAGGTCACCAAAGTCTATGAGTGAAATTGCACATGTTGACAAAACACCACAGTTCAATGTATCTCGTTCAACATACTTCTTAAGAAGATTTGCGTGGAAAGTTTCCAGCTTGCCTCCCATATCGATCTTGTAGTCCATCTGTCCTATCTTCTGTATTACACTGTATTACACTATAAGGTCCCTTCCATTGCATGAGGAGTTTGTTTGACTTTGTCGGTAGAAGAACCAGTACTGTGTCTCCCTCTTTCATCTGACGACCTTGCGTTTTTCTGTTGTAGTAATTGCCCTGACGTTTTGAAGCTTTCTCCAAGTTTTGGCGAGCTATGTCACATGTTTCTTCCAATCGTGTGCGTAAGTCAAGTACGTATTGATACGTTGTCTTAATTCGTCAGGAATTTCCTTTGTCCAAAGTTCTTTAAGAATTGTCATCGGACCACGAACAGTACGTCCATAGAGAAGATCAAACGGCGAAAAACCAAGGCTCTCCTGTGGTACTTCACGGTATGCAAAGAGTAATGGGTTGATGTACTTATCCCAGTCTCTTGGTCGCTCAGCACACATCCTCTTTAGCATCTGTTTCAACGTACCATTGAACTGCTCGACGAGTCCATTACACATGGGGTGATACGGAGTAGTAGTAATCCGTTTAAATGACAACAAACGGCTCACTTCTTTCATTACGTCCGATGTGAATTGCGATCCTTGATCTGTTAGCATCTCGACCGGAACTCCTAATCTACTAAAGATGTCTACCAGTGCCTTCGCTACTCGCTCTGTCTCAATTCCAGGAAGTGGAATAGCCTCAGGATAACGGGTTGCGTAATCGACAAGCGTCAGAATGTAACGATTCCCTTTGTCGGTAACTGATTGGAGAGGGCCTATAAGATCAACTGCTACTCGTTGAAACGCTTCTGTAATAAGCGGCATTTGCCCTAACGGTACTGTGGGTACTTTTCCTTTCGGAATAGTCCGCTGCATGATCTGCAAAACCGTCTAATGTCTGAATGAATTCCTGGCCAGTAAAATTCGGACACTACTCTGTCGGTTGTTTTCTTTGATCCCAGATGACCACCCATCAAAGTTTTATGTGCGATCTTCATAACGATAGTTCTGTATTTCCGGGGAACGATTAACTGTCGGAAAAGTTTTCCATTGGACACTTTGGGACTGCAAAATTCTCTGAACAACATTTGCTTCCGTTCACACATTTTTGAAAATCCGCCATCACTGAAATGTTTAAGCTGTCCACTCTCAGCTAAGCTCCATAACTTTTTCAGTGTCTCGTCGTTTCGTTGTTCTTGTAAGATATCCTCCGGCGATACATCCCGTATTGCTTCCGCTACTTTCAATGGCTTGTATGGAGACTGTTTCATTTTCAGTTGCGCAAGCGTGTCAACAGCTGCGATGTTTTCAACGGAATGAATCCAGGCAGGATTTGGTTCATGTGGTTTCCTTACTCAACGAATATTACCAAGTATAAGATCGTACGAAGGCGAATCAAAGCACCAAGCATCAACACTTCCGGTAAAGTAAGGAGTATCGACATCAATTCTAGCCACATCTGAATCAATAATACGACCGTCTGCTAACTTGCATCGTTGAGATGTCTCTGTTAGTTGGTCATCGTTTACCAGTTCTCTACGAATAACGGCACCACTACAACCTGTGTCTCTAAGCACAGTCACTAGTTTATTGCCAACATATCCCTTCACAACTGGCATTTCCGTTTCACAGAAAGCAACCGAATCACCAACACACGGTAAGTTTCCATGTTTCTCGAGGACACTCGCGGCTCCTTGGCGACCTCTACCGCGTCCTGGATATCCATGGTTCCCATTATTGTACGACCCACGCTGAAAATCACTAGGGTAAGTATGTTTCGGTGTTGTTTCGTGTTTCTCGCTCGAATTAAACGGCCTGTTATTCGGACTTTTGCGGAAGTTGCAGTTAAAGGCTTTATGTCCTTGTCGTCCGCACTCATAACACTTCACTGCATTTCCAGATTGGTTTTGTTGCACGGAATCTTTGTACGGTGGTTGTCTATCGGACTGCTGTTGTCTGTCAAAGAGTGGTTTTCGCGTAAGTGAAGAGGATGTCACTGTTCTGGCATTAGAAAACTGGTCCGCGTATCGCGCCATGTCTTGGATCGACATAGGAATCCTCTCCTTTAGGAATAAGGCAAGTTCTTTCGAGCAACACAATAAAAACTGTTCACGTAAGAACAAGTCCTTCAGATCATCGAATGTCTTGTTAGTCTTAGACAGCTGAATCCACCGCTCAAGGTAACTGTCCAGTCTGGTAGAACATTGCATAAAATTTTCATTTCCGTCTGGTTTTGAAAATCGGAACTTCGTGCGGAAACCGTCCTCCGTCATGTCAAGTCGTTTCAACAGGGCGTTCTTCAACTCGTTGAAATCAAGTGCTGTTTCCGGTGAGAGTCTTGCGAACACATCCAGTGCCTTTCCTTTGAGTAATGCGCTAAGATGAGTCCCCCACGTGTCTTTATTCCATTTCTGCTTTGTTGCGTATATCTCAAATCTTTGAATGTACGCGTCAATGTTGTCTTTCGAATCCTCAACCAGAGGAAGTTTTGGTCCTTTTATCACTTGAGAAGTTTCTTTCTCCTCTTTTGTCACAACACTCGGCTTCATGTGAGATCCCTCGAGTTGCAGTTTGTGATCAAGTTCCAGTTCTTCTAGTTTTTGCTGATGTCTCTTTTCTTCTATCAATCGGGCGTCCTCTCGCTCATCATGTTCTCTTGCGGCGCGCTCTTTTTCCATCTGTAGTTTGAAGTCGCGCTCTCTCTCCTCCTGTCTCTCGACTCTATGTTTCTCACGTTCGTCCCGCATTCTGGCCTGTTCGTCCTTCACGAATTAATGAATCTTCATCCTTCATCCCCAACTTGGTCCCCACTTCCAGTAGCTCCAGCATCTCCTTGACAGTAGACATGGTGTATTGACTGACAGACCAACTTACCTCAAAATTATCTCATAAAGGGACTAATTTCTTAACTTTTATCAAAACAATCTGCCTAACGTAATGTACTCACCAAGGGGAAAGGCGACAACGACCTACACTTGCTCTTAAATGTACTACAAAAAAGATCAAAAAATGAAAAATAAAATAAACCTTGGCAACTGTTCACTTATAAAGATATCTTGTATTATCTGGAGGAGTCAACTCATCCCACCGCTGCCACCAATTGTAACGGGATGAGCGGAGGCTACTCCAAACAACAACAAGACATCTTAAATTTAACAAAATTTATTAACAAAAAAATAAGAGAAAGAAAGAAAAGATAGAAATATAAACACTAAACCACACAAACACTCACACACCTTTCACTCAACAAGAAAAAATTTGATGTTTATACAAATGACCAAAAATATATTAGAAGAGTGTCCGAATCTCCGGGGCTGTAGTCCTGGACCAACTACGGACAACCACAACTAAAGTAGTTGGGTCCCCACAATCATCATCATCATCACCATCGTCATCATAATCAACGACACTATCGTCAACATCATAATCATCTACTTCATCATCATCACCGACATGACCATCATCATCATCATCGTCGTCGACATTACCATATCATCATCGTCGTCATCAACATGAACATCGCATCGTCATCGACATCACCATCACATCGTCATCGACATCACCATAACATCGTCATCGACATCACCATCACATCGTCATCGACATCACCATCACATCGTTATCTTCTCAACATCAACAATATGAAACTACAATAAGTGTACAAGTGACACCATAACACCATAATAAAAACAATATTGTATAATACATTGTATAAGTATCTCACTGATAGTATCAAACTATGATTAAGTATAAATAGTAATATATTAAAGGCAACATCTCAAAATAGTGTAAGTAAATGGTAACTAAGTTATTTGTTTACAGTAAACAATATGGCGTCTGAAACTTCCGGTGACGCACTTCCGCCCAAGTAGTTAAGTGAAAAAAGTGACAATAAATTGTAAAATAAAATAACGCATAGAAAATAGCCCTTTAAATCACCGTTACTTTATACAGCAATGGCAAAAACTGTACTATAGAAAAAGACGAATTCTATTAAAACACTCTCGCTAAAGTCACACATCAGTGAACACACAGCTAACTCTACAGTGAACAATGGTCAAGGTGACTTTATAGGACCACTGCGTAAAACTAATAAATAGGCAAAAATTTACAAATAAACTACACCAAACTTAATAAATACTTACCACGGTCAGCTATCCGTGTCCGCGTCAAATGCTGAACTTGTGAAACTAAAACATGCCACACAGGCTTCTAACACGATACCCCCTTCTAACACTAAGCACGTCTTTATTGCTGGACAGCTCGGCCGGGTATAACTTAGCGCCTATTGTTAGGGTCGGCCAAGCACGTTGCAAAGAATTATGGGGGGAAAAAATCGGGTGTGTTCGATATGAGCAGTGATTGTCACATACTTTACAATATTTATTTTTTGTTATTCTACCGAGGGACCATATGGCACAATATCTTTTGAACGCCCATTGTTGCTCAGGTGAGCGATGTGGCCCCATGGGCCTTTTGTTTATCAATGCAGTTTCATTAATATCTTAAGAGTTGTAAGTGCAGTCAAAATCCCACTCGCCTTTACTAATGTACTTTATGTAATGTTGATATGCATGTACAATTTGAGTAATTTGTGTCGAAGGTCTTTGAAGCCTTTACAAAACCGTCATAGATTTCAACTATACAAAATAAAATAGGAATGATCAGGACAACCCAACTTTGTTGGATTTCAGGATTTTTTTTCAAACAATCATATTGAAGACTGGAATGTTGGACAATTCAATTAAGTATATGTGATAAGATCCTTTAAACAACCAGAAATAATGAAATTTGTTTTTTCGGTTTAACATTCACTGTCCCTCCAGTTGTTTCTGGAAAGTTATTTCTAAAATGATATTAATATTACAAGACTTCGATTGAATTCATTGAGAAGTATGAACTATAATTTTATTTTTATTTCATCTATAATACTTACAAAATTGAAATTATAAAATTATCGAATACCGTTATCAATTTGAGTATAAAATTAATATATGCTTGGACTGACAGTAAGTCCTTCATCTGTCATTATCCGGACTGGATTTTCCCTAAACCCAAGACTGATTACTTATTCTACTTGTATCATAATCCATGCGATTAAAAACTTATCGATTAACGCGAATTTGTATAGAATTGCTTGTTTATCCTGTTGAACTCTAGTTAAAGAACCTCTGTTAAATTCGTTTGGCTTGATTTGAATACACTTTAGGTTGAAAAAAATATATACACATGAGCATTGATCAGTAGCATTGATATATAAAACTTTTAAAAATGCATCACATATTATGAAATACAGAAAGCAGAACTGGGAAAAAAATAAAAAAGGAATGAAAGAAAGGGCAAATAGACTACATGTAATAAAAGTGCATTAAGGGAACTATTTTGTTTGAAATAATTATTATTTTTTATAAGGAAACATGAAATTTTGATGTGTATATTTCCAAGGGTTTAACTTCGTAATATATGTTGAGAAAATGAACTTTAAAACTTTGAATGCAGTTGAAGTTATCTAAATGCAATATCATTTTCTAAAAGCGTCGAAAAGGTATATTCCATTAAACCCATATCTTTATGAACATTTAAATAATTATGAAAATAACTTGTTAGATTGGGAACAAACTTGCATTTATGTTTAATACTTATGTTTTTAAGTACATTGCAAATTCAATTATTTCCTCTATGCAATATTAAAACTAATACTACGCAATCCGTATCTAACACACCCATACAATAACTTTCAAGGTATAAGATCTTTTTAAAATCAATTTTATGACGTTTGCTTTTATCACATTGCTTTTTTGAACTCTTTTTAACGCGCTAAAATACAAACGTTATTTTATGTGTACTACGTCATCAGGAAAATCGGATCACACTCTGTAAAATGACAGTATCAGAGGAGTAAAATTGATGGGTATATAATAAATTATCACATGTGACAAAATGTGGCATATTTCAGATATCTGAATGCTCCATCTATCTGGAAGAACGGGCTAAGGAACGAAAGCATCCAGATTACGGAGGCTCCACTGTATACATTCTTCGAAATTGATAAAAATTAACTTCGTCGAATTTTAATGTTCTGAGGGGTATTCCTTAGTTAGAAACCTTCCTGTTAGGAGTTATGATTTGATTGGACGCAGACATGTTTTTACTTACGTAGCTAGAATTGCATCGCTGACCACTTTAATATTTATAACAGAAGTAATCTATACAGGATCAACAAGACATGACGTTATATTAGCCATTAAAATTACTCAGGGGGTATGAACACAGCTTGTTAAAATAAGACAGACGTCTTTTAAAATTGCTTGCTTTGTCAGATACATATTTCGACATTTCAATAAAAAAGAATACGGAATATGTATTCATACCCCTAAATAATTTAAATTGCTATTATAACGTCATGTCTCGTTGATCGATAACTTCTGTTATACGTATTAATGTATTCAGCGATGCAATTCTACTTCTTCTATGGTAATAGATTGAAAGTGCTTTACATCAGGTTTTGCATATCTATGAAAAATCAAGTTAGTTTTCTTTAAGGGAAAATACTGTAAAATATAAAGATAATAGACAATACTCAGTTTACTTAAAACTAAAAGTATTACTGTTGTAGATTATTTAGATAAATGCTTGACATGATTCTGCATGTATCAACGATGAAGGTTTTTGTAATCTTCACGCGTTAATTAAACGCATCAAGTAAACGCTGCTGTTGTAAGAGAAGCTCTTCCCTTTATATATAACCGATATCAATGATTGAAATAATGATTATTCATGAAATATTAATGATATCAATAAAGTTGAATTAGTGTAAGATTTTCAGCAGGAACTTTTTAATATTTCAGAAGCTGTATACTATTGCGAAGTACTCTATACCTGCAACAATTCTTCGTTTTCTGAAAACTTGAATTCGGTACCTGATAATACACTGTTAAGTCCTTTTGTTTGTATTTAATATTTGCCTATTTATGATAAAAAAAAAAGGGACATTCATTTCTAATCTGATTAATTACACTGTGTTAAGTGTGTGATAAAATTATAACGTTGAGTGCTAAAGTTGCCCTAAATGGGGTAACCAACGTCATTGTATTGACGACAAGAGAAAAAATCTAACGATAACAGTAATTAACTAATTTTATTATAGATATTCTTGATGATTTTGTTCCTGAGTTATTTATTATTTATTATTTTTGAGTACATATTGATATTCATGACTTGTGGATAACAAGAGACACGTCCATTTGAACGTGGAGATATTGGGTGTTTTTCTAGGGACATTATTACTACATAAACAATTGCGTAACATATGATACTGCAATGAAGTGCTTTTTATTGTTATTAAAATCATATAATTTTGATATTAAAATTAAATCATATAAGAATTATATTATCCCTATCATTTGATTATGTATCATCTTTCTTTTGTATCATCTCATATCAGCGCAATTATATGAGAATCATAGCATTTTGATGTGAAAATTATATGTGGCGAAATACCTTATGTAGTTTTGGGTGTCTTGGTAATAATTACGGTGAAAATATATAAAAATCGTACGTTTCAATTTTTCATCATTAAACATTAATTTTCATCATTATAAGGTGATCGTTTTTTGTAAATATTTTTTATAAACAAATTTAGAGTTTCAGTAAGTGTCTGAGTTCTATACCTCAGGAATCTTAACTGTGCTTTAAAATATTATAATATACATTGTTTGCAATTTTAGATAATTGTCTTTTAATTCTTATATCTTTCTTCCGCTTTAATTAAAAGTATATTATAACTTTTTCTTTTGTTTAGTAGACATGGTAAAACAGGTTCATTCAGAAGTCTTACATTGACAGAGATATGACCCTAGTTCACACTGCTGAATCGAAAATCCACTGCTACTTCTTATAAAACAGTACCTCACTGTACATTTTTCATCGCATGCATAGCATTCAAATCTCATAGCATTGCATTGAAATCTCATTGTAAAAGATATGCATGAACGAACTGTGAAATTATTGAGATGAAAACTAATGGTACAATTATTGTGATAATTCAGCACTTATATTAAACAATGTTATTTAAAAGCATTTGCAATATTATTATAATCAAATTTATCCGTTTTCGATATCATGTTTTCTAAATGATCCAATGAGTTTATCCTGTTTTTAAATAGAATATAAAATCAACAGAGGATTGATATTTTTTCCCTAGACGCGTGAAATTAAATTCTATTGAGTGCTTCAGCCATGACACGTTTGTTGCATTAAATCTTTTTCATTGCAAATGTACTATAGACGTCATTTTGGTATTCATGTGATGACATAAAACGAGCATTAAGATCCCAATACATGAATGCTGACATGAATTCATAAAAACATTTGGTCGCCATATTTGTTTCGATCGTCCCTCTACTGCCACTGGGGTATATATACCGGTTGGGAAAGTTACGGTCGATCTAGGCATTCACGTTGCACGGACTTCCAGTAAACAAATCACATTTTATGAGAGAGAGAGAGAGGGGTTTTGATTTTCTCCGTAGCTTAATTCTGGTTGCTGAAATCTTTTAGGAGACTCGTATCAGACGTTACTGACAAAAGTGAATTATATCTCCGAATTTCACATGCTGTTTTATCAAAACTATAAGGAGATGTTTCCAGGTTTAGCTCAAAACATGAAAGAAACATACGTTTTTTTAACAATTATGACCCTGGACAATTTTTGGAGATGGGGTCAATGCGTCATCAGATACATTTGTATCAGAGAATCGTTACAACCCACAGCATTGCATGAATGGTCAGTCTCAATGTTTTTAACAAATTGATATATAATGAACATTGTACTATTTATTTTCCTTTTTGGAGGGTTTTTTCTGATCACATTGATCCTCTTCACTCTCTGAGTGGTGGTACAATCCGTCAAATTAAAACATGTTTTAATATTGAAAACCCATTCCCCGAACGTTACCCATATTTTAGAAGCATGGCAATAAAAGACTTTTTAAACTGTATGGAAAATAAATCAAACTGGATATGTGAAATCAAACTTCTATCCTCTGTATTCAAGCTCATGTATTGAAAATATGATTTTTCAGACCAAAACTATGTAAATGTACAAAATTAAAAAAATTGTCTTTCTTTTAACACGGAATATGTAAATATAATATAGTAATTTTTCTATAGGAATAGTGTAGGGAAAAAATTGTTAACCATGTTATCAAACATTTTTAAAATGAATATAATATTGACTCGTTGAATGGAAATAATGTACAAAATGTAAACTTTTAAATATATCTGATGAACATCTTGCAGAATTCAACTAAAAGTTTTTAACAATTATCTTTGTTACAATATCTTTTTAGTGAATGGAAAAAGAAACACATGGTCTCTGCAAGATATGCCATGGAAATGAAACAAGAAAAACATATCTTTTGATTATCATAATGTAGTCCAAACATTGAATGCAATAAGCCTTTAAAATACATATAAAATGACACATGAAATGTGGTGATAACAAACAGTATTCAAAATCAAAAGTCCAAAAGAAAAATACTAAACAAGAGCAAAACGAACACCTATCTCTGCAAAAGGTTGAAATAGGATCAGGAGCCATGGATGAGTTGTTGTATAGGTTTGTAATGCAAATTTAAAAGATGTTAATAATAAAAAGGTTATTAAACAAGTTTGTATTTCATGTTTTGCAACGTACGCGGTGAATTGTCGGATATCAAACTTTGTGTCGTTTTTAAGATGTAATAAATCATTTCGAAAGACAATAAGTAGAAGAAAAACGTTTTAACCTTTTAAATGCACATTTCACTTATGAGAGACCATTTCATTCTCAAAACATTTACTTGTAGACTCCTTTTTCGAACTTGTATTTGCAAATAGGATTACAAAACAAAGAATTATGGTAATATAACAAAACAGTTAATCAGCAAACGTTTCACTCGTTGACATTTCTACCATATTTAAATCTAATGGAAAAAAGCATTATTTTTTAAAGATTAATTTCAGTCTTAACCTTTAATCTGCAATATGGGCAAAAGGAGAGTAACGTTTCAGCCGGAAAACATAAAATATTTATGATTTAGAAAATGAAAAATACCAATAACAATCTGTCAACATCTAAAACATCCATAAAACAAAAACACAAATTCAAAGCAGAGCAACACGGGTCTCTAAAACGATTGAGGTAGGCCAAGGAGCTTAGGAGGCGTGAGCACCCTCTGCTGACCGGTCACACCCGCTTTGCGATCGTTGTCGTTTAATTACAATGAATTTTTATCAACGATTCAACAAAAAAATACTTTTAATTTGATTTTTAACATTTTTCATTCGTGTAAAGAAATATTTTCAAGCCTTTATTTAGATAGAGGAAAATATCATGCATATAGCTTTCAAATTGTCAATTTGGTATCAACTGATGTTTGTGATCTGTTTGATAACTCTTCCACCTCAAAATGATTCCATTCCTTACATTATTACATAGTGAATCATACTTGCCAATGAAGTTAAATCTACACATCAGCCCTGTCTCATAAATTTTAAATAACCACAATAACTTTGTACTTTTTTAATTGTTTTTAAGCCATCAAATTTTATTTAGGCTATTTTATAGAGAGCATTGCAAAATAAACTTTGATTTACAGGAATTTTTTTTTTAAACTAACAACAAATAAAATGGCATCTCGCCAAATTAGTCTATTCTGATGACATATGAAGATTCTTTTATTGCATTATAAATAAATCATTGGTATACACGAATCGTATTTTGGAATACTTTACTGTTTAATTGACACCTGTGTAAATTAATCTAAAATAACTTACATTATGTCTGATGAGTAGTTTCTGTTTAAATTAATATGGAGATTAGTTTCTCAAATAACAAAATCGAAAACCAAAAAAGTGCGTGATTCATTCATAAACCGCTTGAGAAAGATCATTATTTTTTGTTGAAGGCTATAACAGGTACATTATTAATATCTGAAACAATTTAACCTTGCCAACATCAGATGAGATGGTATGCACTGAGTCCAAGCCATAAGGTCCAGTGACCATTCCAATGTGTCAATCAATATTACGGTCATAGTTTGCAATGATTGTTGAAGCATCACTGCTGACTGAATTAACAGCCATTATTTACCATTAATTTTTCTATTTCAATATATAAAAAATTATTAAATAACAAACACAGAAATAAAAGAAAACAACAACTTTTTGTTTACATCATATTCACATGTATGCATTAAATAATAAAACGAGCTTAAACCGGAACTTGAACCAGAAAAAAGTACAAGAATTGCTCCATTGATGATATATTAAGTGTACAACTCATATTCATTTCCCAAAAACAATATCATTCCAATCTTTTAATTCATACCAAAGAAAAATGTACTGTTGAGGAAAACAAGTTATCTCTTCGAATTTTTTGGTCATAATAAGTCAGGTAAAATTTAGAGATAAATATAACTCACTTTGTCAATTATGCTTGATGCAAGTTAATTTGTGTAAGTAATGAATTGTACTTTCACCATTAAAATATTTTACAAAATGTAATTATGGAAGAAATTATTTTTCCACCTTACATGTATGCGTAAGTAATAAGTCTGATATTCCTTTGAAACAAAATAATTTCTATTTCTACCAGCATGACCTTCTCTCTCTCTCTCTCTCTCTCTCTCTCTCTCTCTCTCTCTCTCTCTTTCTCTCTCTCTCTCTCTCTCTCTCTCTCTCTCTCTCTTGGTCGGTATTATTAGTGCATCCCCTTTTTTAACCATATGTCATTCCATACGTGTACTTAAATAATAGTTTATTGAATTATTTTGATGAAAAGCACCATTGACCTTAAAGACCAGGGAGTCATTTAAAGGACGGAACACCAAATCCAGTTAATAGTTTTCCAATCTATCGACGAACAGTTTAAAACATGAAAATTTAATTTTATTGGTTTTTACACATATTGACCGAATCCAGTTCGTGGTTTACCAATCAATCGATGAACAGTTTTAAACACAAGGCAATAAAAAATAACGGTTTTTGGAGTCATTAAGCTTCAAAGGTATGAAATCAATGTACTTAAATGATTTCAGAATGTTGCCAAATAATTTTCAAACATAGCTTTATTTTCATGACAAAACCTGATCGAATAATGAACAAATGTTTGGTGTCTAAGCATGTTGGAAATTATTTTTTCTAAAGAAAACATCAGAATATCGTCCCAAAACTTGTTTCTTCTATTTAACTCTTAGTAGATTTATATATATCTGAGCATTGGTGATAAGAATTAATATTTTAAAACTCTTGTAACGTAAAATATACCAATATAAAATGCCACAATAAACCACAATAATACCACAATAAACGGGTGCAGTTTGATACGATCACTGTCGCAACTCTATCTAAAATGAACTAAACTATTCTAATTAAATGAATAAAGGGAAATTAATGAGTAGCACAGTAATAAATTACAGCCAACAAAAAAATAGACATGAAAAAAAATGACAATAACAAACCATGAACCATTTCAAAAATCTTTAAAACGAAATGCAAAATCAAAGAAGAGCAACACGGACCTAAAAAAAGATAGAGGTAGGATCAGGTGCCTAGGAAGAGTGATCATCCTCTGCTGACCGGTCACGCGTGCCGTGTGCTCTTTGTCGTAATCGGGAAAAACGGGAAAAGTCCGTAGACAATTAGGTGATTATTTATGGTCTAACAATTAGTAGGAAAACGCCAGTCAGCATGCGATCCAGTGGAAAATTGTATATGCTGACAAGGTAGTTGTATCGACAATAGAATTTACGAAAAGATGACTTCAAAAATCTTTAAACATTACTACCATAGAATACAAATATTTGAGCGTTTGCAAATTTATGTTCATGCACTTATTGATAAGGATAACTAAACCATGCCGTTGCTCAAAAAATAACTCAGAAACTATTTCTTTTTTAATTTTTTAATCGAATCCACTTATCATTTAAAACTTTTGAAAAATGTAACCAGATGGGGCTACTATTTCCCGGCCTCAAATTTGGGTTGTAGGGGTATCACCAAGTGACTCCCAGGGGTTCGGGCTCATTTCATGAGTTTTTATATCACTTGAAATTGACTACAAGAACTTAGAAACACTATTATTAGGTATAGGACCTCAGGAGGTGTTAATAATAAGCGTGTAAGCGCACCTATGACCCCAACAAGGGTTCAGTTAGCTCACACGAACTTTTTCTTATTTAAGCATTTCACAATGATATAGAGGATAAAAGTGGTTTATTATTTACCTTATCTTTGAAGTGTGCATCAAACGGATAATAGGGCAGTGAAGGGGACATATTGGTCTACTATTTCCCTGTCTAAAAATTTTGCTGTAGGGGTACTATTAAAGGGGCATGGTTGCGATTTTGGCCAAATTCTAATTTTCTTATATTATTATTTACAATTCTTAATTTATATTTAAATAGAATATTTACTATTCTTAATAATCAAATGAAATTTGAGAGTCATCCATGGAGTTCTAAAAGAGATACAGAGCTCACAATTCTTTGACATGTAAACAAGGCTCTTGCCCTGTATTTGTTTACATAGGTTCAATATACCCGTTAAAAATATCTGTTAAGCTGATTTGGGTTTTTTAATTCATTTTAATCATAGATAAACAGTTGCTAACGTTTAACACAATTATTTTTGGTCTAAAACTGGAATTTTCACTTCAACATTCAAAAAGTAAACAAACGATTTGTTTACATGGCAAAAAATTGTAAGCTCTGTAATTATAACTCAACGAATGACACTCGAATTTTGATTGACTATTAGAAAATGCCTTACGAACGCATAGTAAACATAAAAATTGGAAAAATATTGTTTGTCGAAAATCGTGACCATGCCCCTTTAAGTGGCTCCCAAGGGTTCTGGCCCTTTTCAGGGATTTATATCTGACTTGAGTTTGATTACAAGAAACACTGGGGTTAAGTAGAGAACCTCAAGAGGTACTTATAACAAGTGTTAAAAGCTGATGACCCATAAAAGAGTCGTCTCGCTCACACAAACTTTGTCATATTTTAACATTTCACTATGAAATAGGGGTAAAAGGTGGAACATCATCTTCCTTATATTTGAAGTTTGCATTAAAATGAAAATCAAGGCAGTGTAGGGACTTAAAGGGCTATTATTTCCTGCTCTCAAATTGGAGCTGTAGGGGTGCAACCAAGTAACACCCAAGGCTCATTACAGGGGTTTATATCTCCCTTGATATTGATTACGAGAACTTATAAACACTATGGTTATGTATAAGACCCCAAGAGGTACTCATAACAAGTGTTAGAAAGCTCAAATGACCCATCAAAGGGTAGGTTTAGCGCATCCAAACTTCATTTGACATTTCATCCCCATTTCATAGAAAATATTAAGGAGCCACTTGGTGCTACCCCTACAGCCCAAATTTGAGACCGGGAAATAGAAGCACAATAAGTCCTCTACACTTCCCTGGTATTTGTGTGATGCACGCTTCAAAGATAAGATAGATAATGGACCACTTTTATCCCCTGTATCATTGGATTATTGGTTTTCAATTGAGGGTAATTTGTTGAGGAGAATTAAATCACAATGTAAGAAGTCTGATCTTCCCATTTTTGTAATAATATGAGGATTTTTATGATTTTCGGTGTATGTTATGTTGTGTGTGAAGAAAAATGACTTGGGGATCAATTTTTAAGCATATGAATAGACAAACACCTATATTCAATTGAATTACTTAGACACAAACGCAATGATAATTTGATCCAGACGATCTTTACTGCCTCCGAAGTTGCTAATGCTCAGAGAAATTATCTATGCATAAATCTCCTTGATATCAATTAAAATATGCCGATAATAAAGTAAAATTTAATGTTCTTTTTTAGTACTCTTAGAACTTTTATCAATTTCCTTATTGACTGCTAGCTTCTACGGGCTTAGTGGCTGCTGTGAGTGGGTGCTAGCCTTAGCCTGGTAAAATAGAACTTCAAGGTCAACAACCTGAGGAAAAAATCATAAAAAAAAACACCACGGTCAAAATCGTAAATGAATATATATCTCAAGTTTATCAGTTTTATTGGAGACAAATTACATATGATTTGTTAAGCTTCCTTTAAAGAATTACAATATATTACAATAACTTAGACATTCCTTTTTAAAGAAGGAAATGTTTATCTATCCGTTATCCCTATATATATTCTCTCTCTCTCTCTCTCTCTCTCTCTCTCTCTCTCTCTCTCTCTCTGATTTACCTTTTCTGGCTTGGTTATCAATTTGTTAATTCGCAGATATGTAATGCATACAAATTAAAATTGAAATATGCAGCGACCTTCATTTTAAGTGTGTGTGTCATTTTATACCTGATTGAAAACATATTAAAATAATTAGGTGGCACAAATCAAAAGATGCATCATTTAACGACCAAGAAGTCTTCCATTTAAAGGACATATAGAAAGAATCCAGTTAATGGCTTAACCACCCATTGACGAACAGTTTCAAAAATTAGGCGTTTAATTTTATAGGTTTTTAAGCTATTGAGTTTCAGAGGGATAAACACATCAATGAACCTAAAGAATTAATCAAGTATGTTGTAAAATAACTTGTTAAAAAATCCGCCTTTGCACGAAATATAATATATATATATATTACTTTTGCAACTCTGGTTAAGTGAAGAACAAATAATTCTCAATATAATTCTATTTCAACAAAAAAGATTAATCTATAATATACACAGAAAAAACAGGAAAGAATATCAATGGGTATTGATAAAAATCTTTAAAACATTGCAACTGTATAAATTACATACGAATTGTTATAGTTTTACAACATGTTAATGTTTACCCGTTACTAAAAAAGGAAAACTAAAATCAGATATTTCTTTGAAAAAAGTATTTGCTCTCTCTCTCTCTCTCTCTCTCTCTCTCTCTCTCTCTCTCTCTCTCATAAAAAGGCATTTTCTTGCTGGATAATCAAAGTGATATAAGTAGACTAATATTAAATTCATGTTAAGATTGGAATTTACAGTGACTTCCTTTATTAAGTATGTGCCATATAAATCATATTATACCTAATTGACAGCACATTGTTTTCTTTTGGTCGCATTAGTCGTATAAGAGCACCTTTGAACGACCTTGAAAACCAGAAAGTCTCTCAAGTTAAGGACATCTAGACCGAATCAAGTTCATGATAAACCAATCCAGTCACGAACAGTTTTTAGATATTGGGCATTTAAATTTTATCAGTTTTTTAAAAGTTATTGAGTTACAAAGGCAAGAAACTATTCAATGTACTAAGAAAATTATTTAAATATATTGCAAAATAATTTGTAAACAAATCCGTATTAATTTGCAAGACAAACCTTAATTTATTCAAACACAAATATCGAATGTCTAGTTAGCTGGAAATTCCCGTTTTTTGAAAAGAAACATAAAAATTTCATGCCAATTTTTTTTCTCAGGTTCAACGATAGAATTTTAACGCTCTTAGCTGATTAGAAAATAAGTTTAAGAATTAAGCAAAATGTTGATCGAAAAGAATAAATGTAAAAAACAAAGCACTACTTAAAGACCATCCGGACGTTATTTTATTTGAAAGAATTATATTTAAATTAAATTATGAATCCTTTTAAAATGTGTATCTTGAATTTTTCTCCACATTTTCTGTTAAGATAAATTAACTACATTAACACTACACTGAACAGTTAATTTGATGCAATATGCATAGTTTTCTCAAAACCTTTCAAAGAAGTATATATCATCGATAAAAGTTATCTTTTAATAGATTCCTTTATTCTTTATCAAATAGACATATTGGATTGGAAGACAAACCTACATTTACTTATTGGGAAAATGGGAAAATACACACTCGCGTCATTTAGTTTTATAGTTAGATGCCAATGTGAATATTTTTAGAATTACGTAAATATCAGTAGCCAGTTCCGCGAATTAAATCATTCACAACTCAAACTATTAATAAAACCTCAATAAATAAAATATAATCCAAACAGCGGTAAAAAAAAATACTACTTTATCAGCAAAAAAAGTAAATACCATCAAACTTGACCATTGAAGTCTAATTTCTGCTTCAAAAAATTTTTTGTACATTATATTGAACAACCCTTCCCGAAATCTAAGACAAAGAGTTAACGGCATGATTAAATAGGAATGTTTTGTAGACTTGCTAATTTCTATACTTAATAAGATCAAAGTACTGAGAGTACTAAAAGACGTGGTCTTGAAAGTTTGAATTTGTAATTGTCCTTGATTTCCTCGAATATGCTTCCAAAAATTAGTTTGAATTAGTTGTTACAATCGATGTTAATCCGGCTTTTTGCAATTGTCTGATACTTTGTCTAAATTTTACTCAATCCCGACCTTCATAATTGTGGAAAATTGACACAACGGTATTTTATGTAAAAAAAAAAAAATACTACTAACCGGGAAAATCAAACAACTACATGTATATCAAAGTAGATAATTTTAATCATTTTATTTATTCAATTTTGTGATCCAAGGGAAAATCCACAAGTCGGACGGTATCCGTAATAAAAAATTTATGAAAGCCCCGAAAACTCTTAAACTGCTGAATTAACAAAGTGAACACTTGTATACCGATTGCAAACACAGGCACCTGACGTTATTTATATTTTTTTACAATAAGATTCCAAGAACTTTAACAATAAAAAGATTGGTCATGGTCGCCATTTTGATTTTTAAAACTGACTTATTTATATGACACCTTTGTTCATTTGCGATTCATGCAAAATTAATAGGTAAATATAAATCCGATCGCCATAACTTCTTTTTTGTGTAAACTCGTGCATCACCTACACGAATTACGATACAACCGTTCCTTTCATTAAAAATCATACTCCGAAAATCAGAGACATAAATAACAGAAATTGGCAACTCCGCCATAAGCGTGTACATGTTACGGGACCAACCTTACTTTAAGAACTACAAGTGCAACAGCAATCTTGTATTAGTCATTAAATTTGAACCTGATAGTGAACATGAACATGCACCTGTAAATATGTTTAACCATGTTTTATTTATGAAATATTTACATAAACTCTTATTGTAGTTTTTAAATTACTAAATTACTTTTTTAAAACTTACTGACTTTACACAAAGTAATCGTAATGCATTACTTTACTCATGTAATTTATATGTTATTTATATTTTTTTACAATAAGATTCCAAGAACTTTAACAATAAAAAGATTGGTCATGGTCGCCATTTTGATTTTTAAAACTGACTTATTTATATGACACCTTTGTTCATTTGCGATTCATGCAAAATTAATAGGTAAATATAAATCCGATCGCCATAACTTCTTTTTTGTGTAAACTCGTGCATCACCTACACGAATTACGATACAACCGTTCCTTTCATTAAAAATCATACTCCGAAAATCAGAGACATAAATAACAGAAATTGGCAACTCCGCCATAAGCGTGTACATGTTACGGGACCAACCTTACTTTAAGAACTACAAGTGCAACAGCAATCTTGTATTAGTCATTAAATTTGAACCTGATAGTGAACATGAACATGCACCTGTAAATATGTTTAACCATGTTTTATTTATGAAATATTTACATAAACTCTTATTGTAGTTTTTAAATTACTAAATTACTTTTTTAAAACTTACTGACTTTACACAAAGTAATCGTAATGCATTACTTTACTCATGTAATGGTAATGTAATGCATTACTTCAAGATCATTAGGTAATGGTAATTTAATGCCCTAATTCATGAAGTAATTTTAATGTAATGTATTACTTTACAATGTAATTCACCCCAACCCTGATTTCAACTCAGCCGGAAAACATGAACATTAACTTTTAACTTGGTTCTTCAATCGAATTCAATTTAATCAACTAAAGAGCTAACGAACGAGAAGCCAAATTCAGACTTGTTTGAATTTTCTTTGTACAAAATTCCTTTAGAGACGAACAGCAGTCATACACCTCAAGTAGACTGAAAGCCAATGAAATATCTATTTAATTTGTAAAACATCTGTGTGTAACCTATCCCGATTTTAACTTCGGCTTGCACATGAAGTTTGGTATTAATAAGGTGAAAGATTGTCAAAGTAAAATTCACAACTTTTCAAAAATGGCACATTGCGTTTGGAAATTCTAATACCGATTCCAACATCAACCTCTTCTATTGATCAATGAACTCGTACACCAATTGAATCTTCAACGGCGTTGTGCATTCAGTTACGTAACTTATTCCACATTTGAACCCAAGCAAGAATATTTTGATCAATAAAACTATTTGTTTATTTTCTAAATAGAATTGTGTTCATACACTGAAGACTTAAAAAGATTTAATGCGTGTTTTTATAATACATATTAACTGAAATGCATGAAAACTTTCTGCACTATTTTCTTACGCATAGACTCAATTCATGTGTTCTACGCGTGCCTTCCGGTTTGAGACTTCGGCTGACAGTAAACCAATAGAAGGGGTCACGTGACCCCGTCTAAAAACCAAAATATAAAGAAGGATGGTTGAAAACAATCTTATAGTCTACATTTATATTGATTAATTTCAGATTCGCGAAAGCTTCCTAGCAATAATATATTTACTTTTGTTTAATCAGGACCCAATTATTTGGCAAGGGACGACTCATTATTCCGTCACAAAGGAATATTGTTTGTTTAGGGTGGTAAAATCGATTCGATGGTTTTAAGAAGTCAAAGACTTAAAATGTTAAAAAAAGAAAATCTTCACAATCGAACATAGTTACGGATAAGATAAATAATTAGAAATCAATAAAGATAAAAGCTGAAGAAAATTGAAATTGCAACAAAGATGGAATTTAACGAGGCCGAGTACAGAACAAGTACGCACGCTTTCGCGCAGCGTTTCATTTGTATCGTGACGTCATATTTTTGCTTTGTTGACGCCATGGCGTGATAGTTTCAACTGCAGATATTCAGCGAAATTTGTTGAAAATAGCTCGTTTAATGCGTAAAATTGATATTATATTGTGGAATAAACATAAATGTCTCGAAGTATAAGCTATATTTGGGCTCGGGTTTAAAACGTGAAGAGGGTTCAGCAAGCCTAGCCCTCTGTCACGTTTTCTTAACCCGCCTAAATATAGCTAAATTCATATATTTCAAAACAGTAATCATGTATTTTATATAAATGACCTGTAATGTGTGAAGTTATATATTTATTTATTACTAAAATATGTCTGAATGTTTTAATAATACTATAACGATCACCAGTTTTGTCTTTGTCAAATAAAAAATAGCCATTATCTGACAAACTGGGAAATTGGGCATACCAAAAACAAATTTGATAAGACCCCTGGAACAAACCAGGAGGTAAAAGGTTTTTTTTTATCTCACCATTTGATGCCTTTTAGCAATAACTTTAAAATGTAGAATAGAAAAATAAATCCCTACGCAGTACAGTTAAGGCGGTCAACAAAAATATGGGCAAATTTTTGTGATGAAAACACCTATACTTTATTTAAACTGGCATGTCCTTTTTAAAATCAATAACAGTCACTCAAATGCAATATATTTCTAATATATATATATAACAGTACAATATTTTATGTTCATAGTGGTCACGTGATATGGCAGTCGCATGGTACAAGCAGATGTATTTGTGGTTTTGAGGTCATTTAAAAAATTCAATATTGCAAGGGCATAATCATGTCAAAATTCACAACTGAATTATGAAATAACTTGATGTTATATCGTAGATTTTGAAAAACGGTGCGAACTTTTTAAGATAAGAATATTTTTTAGTAGAAACCGTAATTCATAATGCATATGTTGAATAATTTTGAAGGTCACAGGGTTAATTTCATTAAAAAATAATTAATTTGTAAGATTTTACAAGAATCGTAGAAGTTTTTAAGTTACATAGCATATTTCAAATTCACATGTAAAAGTTTGTCGGGATCAGGTAAGTGTATGCCCTTGCAATTAAGTGATTTATTTAGGTACTCAGATTTTAGATATACGATATTTTATACAAAACCGAGGTGGCTTCTTTATACGATGCATACTTTTAACAAAATGAAAATAAGACTATATAGGTAGCATTCTACTAATAATAATTTTAAACAAAAT
Organism: Magallana gigas; assembly: GCF_963853765.1. Classification (NCBI taxonomy): domain Eukaryota; kingdom Metazoa; phylum Mollusca; class Bivalvia; order Ostreida; family Ostreidae; genus Magallana; species Magallana gigas. The sequence goes on from NC_088861.1 coordinate 45,982,186, forward strand.
TTTCATTTATACTTTTCTGTTAATATATGACATTTATTTTTCTTCGCTATAAAACTGCACGATAGCCTTCAATGATTTAACTTAATGCATCATTTTGAAGCATATGACGTCATATTTTGTAGTACAGCGAGAACGACATCTCGCTTATTTTTCAGTGTGTACGATATAACGGACATCAAAATTGTAAGTAATAGCATTTGTTGTTTTTAATTAAAAGATTAGTATAAGTTAATTTTACTAATAAATAGATTAATAAGTACTTTCGAGGTTTGTAATATACTGTGATGTCATAATGCACATTTCCCGTACTTTTTGTCTGAACGGAGTTTATTGACAGCCTTAACTGTGCTGCGTAGGGCAGAAGTTTAAGAAATTGTAAAAAATGTGCAAAATTGATACATTTCAAGCAAAATCCCATAGGGTCCTATGTTAAAAATTAACAAACTTTGAGATGACCCCTTAAACAAACGGTGTGGTAAATGTCTTATTTTTTTATCTTAAAATAATAATTATATCAGTAGAAACTCATGTAAAAAATTTCATTCAAAAATCTACGGCAGAAAAAATTAGACCCGGCCTCGTTAATGGTACTGGTTTTATTGAAAAGAAAAAATATCAAATATATAAGATGATGTGTAACGTTACATACAATAAAATGGAAATATTCTATATTTATAAAAGAAAATAGTTTATTCAGGTAATATCCTTTTGTGACACTTTAGAACAAAATAATAATTCTTATAATAAAAACCAATATTTGAAGTTTTAAGAAAATTAATGTACATATAACATTTATTGAAATCTCATTTTTAAATGTAAAGAAAAAAAATCTTCACAAACATATTAATAAGTATATGCATATAACAGTTATTTCATCTTACAAATCCTCTATAAATTCAGCTGATTGAAATCCATTGCTTTGATTATAAATACAACAAGACACGATCTCGTTGCGAGCAACGAGGAGGTCTTCCGTCCGATTTTTAGAATATGCAATGACCTTACTCTTGACCTTCATCAACGAAACGTAATCGGAAAAGGAGGCGGGATCTATGAGTAATGGGTGAAAGACTATCTATCCCTTTGGTGTCCCTTATTTGAGGGATCAGCTCCTTTTCATTCATTTTAGTCAAAAGGTATTTTTGTGTACCACTAATAAGTATTTAGAAATTGGTTACCGTTTTTGAGATATCTGGGAAAAATCGTTTGATATCCGGTCCTAAAACTCCTTTTAGGGTCCAGATAAAAACAATATATATGGTTGTACATTGTTAAGCTCAATATTTTGAGCATCTTTTGTTAAATATTGCTTTCCAAAGTTTTCCTCTATTTTGAGATATTAAACATCAAAGCTTTAGACCTCTGGTCCCTTAAAATCCCTAATTACGTAACATAAGTGTAAATGATTGCCATGTACAGGTACATAACATTAGAATGAACATAATTGCTTCTATAACGTATCACCAAATATTTAACAGTAAAAAGTTATCATTAATAGACTTAAGAGCCCCCTCAGCCCCTTATTAGAAGGGCCAGCACCTTTTTCATGATTTCAAATGAAAGCTATTGTCAATTCTAACACTTTTTGTTCAACAAGTAATTACAAATTTTGTACCGTTCTCGAGATATCTTGAGAGGGTCGTGTTAGGGGCCAGCCCTGTATCTCCTTTTAGGGACCGCATAACAAAGAAATTATAGTTGATTATTGTTAAGCTCTATATTTTGAGCATCTTTTGTTAAATATTTCTCATCGAAATGTTTCTTCATTTTGAGATATTATGCATTAAAGTTTTGGACTTCTGGCCCCTTAAAAATTACTAATTACGTAACATAGGAGTAAATGATTGCCATGTATAGGTAAATAACCTTAGAATGAACATAATTGCTTCTATAACGCATCACAAAATATTTCACGGTAAAAGGTTATCATTAAAAGACTTCAGAGCTCCCTCAGCCCCTAATTTGAAGGGCCAGCCCCTTTTTCTTGATTTCAAATGAAAGCTTTTGTCAATTCAAACACATTTTGTTCAAAAAGTGTTTACAAATTATGTACCGTTCTCGAGATATCTTGAGAGGGTCGTTTTAGGGGCCGACCCTGTAACTCCTTTTAGGGACCGCATAACAAGGAAATTATGGTTTCAGGTTGTTAAGCTCTATATTTTGAGCATCTTTTGTTAAATATTGCTTATCCAAATGTTTCTTCATTTTGAGATATTGAGCATCAAAGTTTTGGATTTCTGGCCCCTTAAAATCCCTAATTACTTAACATAGAAGTAAATGATTGCCATGTATAGGTAAATAACCTAAGAATAAACACAATTGCTTCTATAACGCATCACAAAATATTTCACGGTAAAAAGTTATTATTAAAATACTTTAGAGCCCCCTCAGCCCCTTATTTGAAGGGCCAGCCCCTTTTTCATGATTTCAAATGAAAGCTCTTGATTTAATTAAGTTTTTTTGTTCTACATGTTTTAACAAAATGTTTTCATGAAAAGAGATATTCAAAGAAAACCAAGAAAAATCACGACGCCTTTTTTATCCTAATTTTCAAGCTCGGGCGAGCTTCGGCGCTCTTTGAGATAAAGATGATTAATGACCATTAGACACTATTTCAGTCTTTCGTCTATCAGCCCTGAAAAGTTCAACATCATATCTTAAATGGTAAAAGAGGAGTTCTCGTGACAAAATACCCCTGTAAAAACCGATAAATCCATGATATCTCAAGACAGGAAGTGACGTCATAAACAAAAAAAATTTCCAACAAGGTTCAGATCAATACCTATCAGAACTGAAAATTTGACGTAAATCAGTTGAGCCGTTTCCGAGAAATCGCGTGCACAAAATCGGTAAGAAAAAAAAAATAATAATAACTAGATTCGATCTCGTTGCGAGCAACGAGTGGGTCTTCCGTCCGATTTTTGAATAGATTAGATTAAACTTATCAATTCAAAGATAAAATCGTTGATCTAAGCGAAAAAAATGAAAAAAAATTTTGCGGCACTCGAGGCTTGAACCCGGGTCGCCTGGGCCATGTCCACGACTATATCGACTGAGCTACTCGGACTCTCGCTTCAGGACTTTGACGCTTAATTTCTCGAGAATGCCTCGATCGATTTTTAAACAAAGTACATATTCTGAATCAGTGAAAGGGTCACTATAAGGTGTGAAAATTTCAAAGAAAAATATTAAAAAATAAAAAAGTCGAAAAATTCAATTTTTCAAAATTCCTTCCGGTGACGACCAGAAGTGACGGCGGACATTCTCTTGACCGAGGTTCACCAGCAAAACGATAGATCTATCATCTCTGAAAATTTCAGCCTTTTATCTTTACTCGTTTTTGAGAAACTCGACAGACAAAATTGACTTTTAAAAATCGTAAACGGACGATAACTTCTGACCGGAAGGGTTTTTTCCAAAAATAAAAATTATATATCAGCTTTAGATAAAAACACGTTTATATTGAAAATTTGAGAGAAATCGACCAAGCCATCTCCGAGAAATCGTCTGCACAAAATCGGTAAGAAAAAAAAAGAATAATAACTAGATTCGATCTCGTTGCGAGCAACGAGTGGGTCTTCCGTCCAATTTTTGAATAGATAAGATTAAACTTATCAATTCAAAGATAAAATCATAGATCTAAGCGAAAAAAAGAGAAAAAAATTTTGCGGCACTCGAGGCTTGAACCCGGGTCGCCTGGGCCATGTCCACGACTATAACGACTGAGCTACTCGGACTCCGCTTCAGAACTTTGACGCTTAATTTCTCGAGAATGCCTTGATCGATTTTAAAACAAATTACATATTCTGAATCAGTAAAAGGGTCACTATCATCTAATTTGAAAAAATATATCTAAACAAAAAGTTGAAAATTTTCATTTTTTAAATTTGCTTCCGGTGACGACCGGAAGTGACGGCCAACATTCTCTTGACCGAGGTGCACGAGGATATTGCTAGATCTATCATCTCTGAAAATTTCAATTCTCTATCTTTACTCGTTTTTGAGAAACATCGCCAACAAAATTGACTTTTAAAAATCGTAAAACGACGTTAACTTCCGACCGGAAGTGAATTTTTAAAAATTGTTCCTGCGGTATAAAATTCATATGACTAGGCATCAGCCCTGAAAATTTGAAGGAAATCGAACGAGTCATCTCCCAGAAATCGCCTGCACAAAATTTGTAAGACAAAAAAAGAATAATAACTAGATTCGATCTCGTTGCGAGCAACGAGTGGGTCTTCCGTCCAATAATTTATTTTCACATGATTTAAAAAAAAATAAAAAAAAATTCAAAATATTTAAAATTCATCCAATCATTTCGACAAAGATGTCATTAGACGCAGAATTGTAAGTGCAACTTAGATATTATGTTTGGAAATTATTCTGATGTCATTTAAACACGATTTAATTAAATTTAAATTTTTTAAAAAATTTTAAATTCATCCAATCAATCCGAGAAAGATGTCATTGGACGCAGAATTCAAAGCGCAACTTAGATATTATGTTTAAAAATTAGTCTGATGTCATTAAAACACGATTTGATTAAATTTAAAATTTTCAAAAAATTTAAAATCATCCAATCAATTCGACAAAGATATCATTAGACGCAGAATTCAAAACGCAACTTAAATATCATGTTCAAAAATTTTTATGATCTCATTTAAACACGATTTAATTAAATTTAAATTTTTTAAATTTTTTTAAATTCATCCCATCAATTCGAGAAAGATGTCATTGGACGCAGAATTCAAAGCGCAACTTAGATATTATGTTTAAGAACTAGTCTGATGTCATTTAAACACGATTTGATTAAATTTAAAATTTTCAAAAAATTTAAAAATCATCCAATCAATTCGACAAAGATGTCAGTAGACGCAGAATTCTAAGCACAACTTAGATATCATGTTTTAAAATTAGGCTGAAGTCATTTTAACGCGATTTAAATGAGTTTAAAATTTTTAAAAAATTTAAAATTCATTCAATTTATTCAAGAAAGATGTCATCAGACGCAAATTTGTAAGCGCAACTTAGATATTAAGTTTTAAAATTAGTCTGAGGTCATTTTAATGCAATTTAAATGAGTTTAAATTTTTTTAAAAATTTAAAACTCATCCAATCATTTCGACAAAAATGTCATTAGACGCGAAATTCTAAGCACATCTTAGATATCATGTTTTAAAATTAGGCTGAGGTCATTTTAACGCGATTTAAGTGAGTTTAAAAATTTTTAAAAATTTAAAATTCATTCAATTTATTCGAGAAAGATGTCATCAGACGCAGAATTGTAAGCGCAACTTAGATATTATGTTTTAAAATTAGTCTGCGGTCATTTTAATGCAATTTAAATGAGTTTAAATTTTTTTAAAAATTTGAAATTCATCCAATCAATTCGAGAAAGATGTCATCACACTTAAAATTGTAAGCGTAACCTAAATATTATGTTTTGAAATTAGTCTGAAGTCATCTAAACACGATTTAATTAAATTTAAAATTTTCAAAATTTTTAAAAATCATCCAATCAATTCGAGAAAGATGTCATTAGAGGCAGAATTGTCAGCACAACTTCAATATTACATTTAAAAATTAGTCTCAGGTCAATTTATAAAGATTTAATTAAATTTAAAATTTTTTAAAAATTTATAATTTATCCAATCAATTCGAAAAAGATGTCATCAGACGCAGAATTGTAAGTGCAACTTGGATATTATGTTTTAAAATTAGTCTGAGATCATTTTAACACGATTTAATTAAATTTTAAATTTTTAAAAAAGTTAAATTTCATACAATTAATTCGATAAAAATTTCATTGGACAAAAAATTGTAAGCGCAACTTAGATATTATGTTTTAAAATTAGTCTGAGGTCATTTTATAACGATTTAATTAAATTTAAAATTTTCAAAAAAATTTAAATTTCATCCCATCAATTGGAAAAAGATTTTATTAGACGTAGAATTAAAATGCAACTTAGATATTATGTTTTAAAATTAGTCTGAGGTCATTATAACACATTTAATATGAGTTTTAAAATTTAGCTTCCCTACTCGGAATTTCCAGACAATGATTTTTCTCGTGATGCTAGTCTATCATGTCCTCTATCATTCCTGAAATTTTCAGCTTTCTATCTTTTCTCGCTTTCAAATAGATGTGTGGACAATGAAAACTCATCGAAAGTGTGTTCTATATCTTGACCCCGGCTAGCTTCCGTACTCGGAATTTCCGGACAATGATTTTCCTCGGGAGGCTATACGATCATGTCCTCTATCATTCCTGAAAATGTCAGCTTTTTATCTTTGGACGTTTTTGAGGAGATGCGTGGACAAGACGTTTTCGTCAAAAACGTGTCCTATATTTTGACCCCAGCTAGCTTCCGTACTCGGAATTTCCAGACAATGATTTTCCTCGTGCGGCTAGACGTTCATGTCCTCTATCATTCCTAAAAATTTCAGCTTTCTATCTTTGGACGTTTTTGAGGAGATGCGTGGACAAGACGTTTTCGTCAAAAACGTGTCCTATATTTTGACCCCAGCTAGCTTCCGTACTCGGAATTTCCGGACAATGATTTTCCTCGTGAGGCTAGACGTTCATGTCCTCTATCATTCCTGAAAATTTCAGCTTTCTATCTTTGCTCGTTTTTGAGGAGATACGTGGACAAGAACTTTTTAAAAAATGACAAAATGGCGGATAAGTCCGAACCGGAAGTGATTTTTACAAAATATAAAAAGGGTATCAAGTTTATATAATAATAGATCGATGCTGAAAATTTGACAAAAATCGGACCACCCATCTCAGAGAAATCTTCTGCACAAAAATTGTAAAGAAAAGAAAAAGAAAAAAAAACTAGATTCGATCTCGTTGCGAGCAACGAGTGGGTCTTCCGTCCGATTTTTGAATAGATTAGATTAAACTTATCAATTCAAAGATAAAATCGTTGATCTAAGCAAAAAAAATGAAGAAAAAATTTTTGCGGCACTCGAGGCTTGAACCCGGGTCGCCTGGGCCATGTCCACGACTATATCGACTGAGCTACTCGGACTCTCGCTTCAGGACTTTGACGCTTAATTTCTCGAGAACGCCTTGATCGATTTTGAAACAAATTACATATTCTGAATCAGTAAAAGGGTCACTATCATCTTATTGGAAAAAATATATAAAAATAAAAAGTTGAAAATTTTCATTTTTTAAAATTGCTTCCGGTGACGACCGGAAGTGACGGCGAACATTCTCTTTACCGAGGTGCACCAGGAAATCGATAGATCTATCATCTCTGAAATTCTCAGCTCTCTATCTTTGCTCGTTTTTGAAAAACCTGAGCGACAAAATTGACTTTTTAAAATCGTAAACGGACGATAACTTCCGACCGGAAGTGAATTTTCAAAATCTGTTTCAGCGGTATAAATTTCAGATAACGAGGCTTCAGTCCTGAAAATTTGAGAGAAATCGATCGTCCCATCTCTGAGAAATCGCCTGCACAAAATTTGTAAGACAAAAAAAGAATAATAATAATAATAATAATAATAATAATAATAAGAAAAGTGAAAAAGAAACCGAAGAATAATAGAAGGGTCTTCCGCTGAAGACGGAAGACCCTAAAAACCTGAAAAAGAAACATTACAATAATAGAAGGGTCTTCCGCTGAAGACGGAAGACCCTAATAAGAACTAGATTCGATCTCGTTGCGAGCAACGAGTGGGTCTTCCGTTCAATTATTGAATAGATTAGATCAAACTTAACAATTCAAAGATAAAAACAGAAATCTAAGCGAAAAAAATGAAAAAAAAATTTGCGGCACTCGGGGCTTGAACCCGGGTCGCCTGGGCCATGTCCACGACTATATCGACTGAGCTACTCGGACTCCGCTTCAGAACTTTGACGCTTAATTTCTCGAGAATGCCTTGATCGATTTTTAAACAAATTACATATTCTTAATCAGTAAAAGGGTCACTATAAGATGTTAACATTTCAAAGAAAAATATTAAAAAATAAAAAAGTCGAAAAATTCAATTTTTGAAATTTCCTTCCGGTGACGACCGGAAGTAACGGCGGACATTCTCTTGACCGAGGTGCACCAGAAAAACGGTACATCTATCATCTCTGAAAATTTCAGCCTTTTATCTTTACTCGTTTTTGAGAAACCCGACCGACAAAATTGACTTTTTAAAATCGTAAACGGACGATAACTTCCGACCGGAAGTGTATTTTCAAAAATGGATAAAAAACGATAAACTTCAGATAAAATCGCGTTAATCTTGAAAATTTGAATGAAATCAGTTGAGCCATCTCTGAGAAATCGTCTGCACAAAATCGGTAAGAAAAAAAAAGAATAATAATAATAACTAGACATGATCTCGTTGCGAGCAACGAGGAGGTCTTCCGTGCGATTTTTTGAAGGTAATATGACCTTGACTTTGATATTTGAACTTTTATTTCCTTATTGGGGCAACACAACAATTTTGTTGGTTTAATAGTATTAGGAATATCATTCTCAGCATTTTTTATTCTATATCGATTTTCAAAATAATTCTTTTTAAAATATTTGTTCTGTTTGAGATACGTTATGAAGGTTTTTGGATTTCTGGTCCCTTAAAACCCCTAATTACGGAACGCATGATAAAATAATTATAATTTTTTGTTAAATAAATGTGAGATAAACATTTGTGCTTCCTAAACATATAACAAAATATTTTTCTGTAGAGTTCTATAGATTAAATCCTTTAGAGCTCTTTTGGCCCCTAATTTGAGGGACTATCCCTTTTTTCTTGATATCAAATGAAAGGTCTTTTGATATTAAAAACATATTTTGTTCAACAAGTATTTAAAAATTTGTTACCAGTCTTTTGTAAAGACTGTTTTAGATGCTGACCCTTTATCTCCTTATTGGGGTCATATGACAAAATTTCGATGGTTGATTATTGACTAGAGCATCTATCTAAGCATTTCTTATTCCATATTGCTTTTCAAAAAATTTGTCCTTTTTGAATTATAATTAATCGGAGTTTTACAAAATATTTCTGAGTAAAGTGCTATGGAAGAAAAACTTTAGAGCCCCTTTGGGTCCTTAAATAAAGGGCCAGCCCCTTTTTCCTGACATTATATGAAAGGTCTTTTGATATTAAACATATTATATTCAACAAGCGCTTAGAAATTCGTTACCGTTTTTGAGCTATCTGGGATAGGACATTTTAGGGGCTGACCACTTATCTCATTATTGGGGCCATATGACAAAATTTTGATGGTTGAATATTAACTACAGCATTATTCTAAGCATTTATTATTCCATATTGCTTTTAAATATTTGTCCTTTTTGAGATATAATTGATCGAATTTTTGGATTTCTGGCCCCTTAAAACCCCTAATTAC